>NC_054555.1:21952140-22263640 GCF_017654505.1 Polyodon spathula | reverse complement strand
CTCTCCTTTTAATTTAATTTGCCCCCCACCCAGGTCTATTTAACCTTTTTAGGTCTTAAAGATTTTAAACGAATCTGCTTGTAAAAAGCCTGCCAAGTGGCTGCTGCTCACAAACGAAAAACCAGAAAAACGGCAACGTGGGGCTGTGAAGAGGAATATGTGTATTCCCTTCAGGGTGGGCTGAGGTATATCAGTCCAACCCAGGTTTCTGTGAGTAAAGTATCTTACAGAGGTGTTTTACACAGAGACACAAGGTTTTGAACAGCATGCTAATTGAAAAGTGGTTGCAATTACTCCAATAATGTGCTCATTTTTTAGTTTGAGTTCAGGTGCTGCTCTTCTGTTCTATGGTAGTTGCCTGCAATAGACACCTGCTATGTAAGCTAGATTAGCCTTGTGTCTTTATTTTAGCAAGCGGCAGCACCATCTACTGTACAGCAGTGTATCCGAGTAATTGCAATAGAATCGACACTGCACGAATACAAACATCATAAAAAGGTAAGGGGACAGTAACAAAAAACCCTGAAGAAAACATCATTTGAAGCTAACACTGAAAATATGACGTTACAAGCTGAAATTGTTTATATTGTACTACTAGCTGTGTCTTCTGGGTAAAAACATGTTACTGATTGAAGGCATGTCAGTCAATAGGGGAAGCAGCTGGATGGTTAATGACAGGAAAGAAGCCATTGAAGGGGTGGGGACAATTTCACCCTCCAGGTGAGATAACTAAGCAAGTACAACACTAAATTAAAGCATGACTTGCAGACAGACATTTATTTAACCAAGTATAGTATCAGATATCATGTTTTCAAATGAGGCCCTCGAGAGAGTTCAAAGAAGAGAAACCATACTAATCATAGGACTTAAAGGACTGAGCTACAAAGAAAGGATGAAATACAGTACAGTAACTACATATTATTTAGCCTGGAACAAAGAAGAATCAGGTGGCACATGACTTAAGTCTTTAAAATCTTAAAAGGAGTTGACATAGGCGGTGTTTACATGCACAAGTCATGACAGTTTTCCTCACAACGTGTTTGCTGTCATTTTCAGGAAATGTGTTGCCATGCAGTTCTGATTTAGGAAAACAAATCGGCCTTAACAATGCAGATTACTCAATTCATAGTCGCTTAGGGGAGGGGATATTAAAATGTCAGTGTCTGCTTACTAAGTAGGAAAAGAACGACTCTGAATATCGTGAGGAGAGCTTCATACGTTGCCATGAAGATAAAAACATTTAACAAGAGAAACGAATTCATGTGTTGCTGCACACATTCTGAATTACATTGTTTATTAGCTACTTGTTTGTCAGGTTACCTTTCCAGCACACACACACACACAAAATTATATAAAATATAATTTCTACTAAGTACAAGTTTTACTACTTAGAATTTATATCTGTGTGTGTGTGTGTGTGTGTGTGTGTGTGTGTGTGTCTATGTTTTGTATGGATTTTCTGCTGGAGATTACGTGAGATTAAGTCAGAAGAACAGGATCTTGACTGCTGAAATCTGAGCCAAAAGCACAATTTCTACTCTGGTTTGCATGGGTTTTTGCAGCTATTTTTCTTGAGAAAGCGATTGACCTTGCTGGTAAAATCACACTGCCAAAAGGATGTCCTGTATTCGCTTGACAATGTTACACAGTCATGACTGCAGAGTTGATTTTAATATGGATGTAAACCAAGCCATAGTTAACCAAACCCTTACTTTAAGTATGGTATAGAAACCAGGACCAGAGGACACAATTAGAAACTAAGTGGAGCTAGACTTTGGACAGAGGGAAGGAGAAACTTCTTCACCCAGAGAGTGGTGACTGTCTGGGCTGGACTACCTAGTGAAGTTGACAAGGCACAAGAAATGTTATTCTTTAAGACCCAACTTGACAAAATTGTGAGATCAATCATCTAGGAATGGACAAGCTAATATGGGTCAAATAGCCTACTCTTGTTCGTAAACTTTCTTATGTTAAAATAAACCTCTATGTTTACAATAACATACGGTTCTTTTAAAATAAATGGAAGTACACAGCCTGAAATCATTATTTTGTTAGTTACAATCACTCTGTATTTTAACAAGTTTATGAAGGCATATATTATAACTATTATATACTGTACCTAAAGCTATGCAATTTGCATGTTTTAAAGAAAATTGCACCTGCAATTATTTAACATTTGAAAAGGCATGCTCTGTTTCTTATTGAGAAGTACCAGTCAGAGTCCCATTATCTTTTGATGTGATTGCAAGAAATCTTTATTTTGGTTATTTGGGTTCAAACAGGTTATTTTGAGGGAAGATGTAAGTCTATACTCCACAAAGAATATAAACAAACAAAGTAAATGTCAAGATTTGTTTAGATGCTCACAGTAAGCATACAGGTCTTCACAATATTTCCTTTTTAAAAACGTAGTGTATAAAATTATATAAAAATGTTAGACAAACATTTAAATTCTAAAAGATTCTAAAATAGCAGAAAGACTGCAGTTGTGGAAGACCAAGAAAGAATTCTGCAAAATCTGGAATAAGAACTGTTCGAACAGCCTGGCAGAATCCTTGGATTACTACAAAAGATTTGACACAAGAATTAAGAGATGGTCAAGAAATTCACGAGCGAACAATTCAACGATACCTTAACAAGATGAATGTCCATAGGTGAAAACCAAGATGCAAACCTTTGATAAAAACAATACACAAAAGAAAGCAATTGGAGTTTTCCATTGAAATGTTATGATGAGATGAATCCAAAATAACCTTTTTTCACCAAGAAATCAACAATATGTTTGGAGGAAGAGAGTAGGAAATTTAATGAAAAGTTCATTATGCCCAGTGTTAAACATGGTTGAGGTAGTGCGATGGTATGGGCTTGTTTTTCTTCCTTAGGCACTGTATTGTTGCAGGATCAATGAATGCTGCAAAATATCAAGAAATTTTGCACTATCATTTGTTACCCAGTGCTAGAAGGCTTATTGGACGGAAGTTTGTATTCCAGCAGGATAATGACCCTAAGCATTCTGCAAAGTCTACAAAAGAATTTCTGAAGGAAGATTACAGTTATGGATTGTTCATCTCAGTCCCCAGACTTGAATCCCATTAAGATGTTATGGATTGACTTGAAGGCTGCTGTTGCAAACAGGAAACCAAAATTGACTGCAAAACTTAAAGCTGAATGTGTTAAAGAATGGGCAAAAAAGATTTTAAAATACAAAGAAAAAAGACTACAAGCTGTAAAGGAAGCAAAGGATGGGCACACAGAATACTAATGCAATGGTACATAAATACTTTAGTCAAAGTATGAAATTATTTTTTGCACATTATTTTTCATTTTATGCATGTTATGTAATAATGTGTAATTGTATTATAAAGCGGAATCTCTACTTTCATTAGAACATTTAGAAATTATAGAAATCATTTCCTTTGTGGTTTTACTAAAACATTTTAACTTCTAAAATACTTTTGCATTATATATATATATATATATATATATATATATATATATATATATATATATATATATATATATATATATATATATATAAATTTAAAAAATCATGTTTTTAATTCCATAAGAATTATAAACAGGTGAATATTCCAACCTTTGGAAATATATATATATAATATATTATATATATATATATATATATATATATATATATATATTGTATATATTGATACAATATTGCCGACTGACCATGCTGTTAAAAATCCAAGAATGAAGTACAACTGCATAGCATTATATAGAGACAGACTGTTTATACAGAATGAATGAGATGTCTGAAAGTATCCTTAGGAGGAGAGTAGTTAGTATCTAGGACCGCCAACCATGGAAGGCAACTTACAAGGCAATTTAAAAAGTTCATGCTGATGCGCACTGGAAACAACACTCTGATGGTAAAGATCCCAGTCCATTCATAGGGCCCTAAGCCGTAACTTCCTCGGATACACATGACAATCCGCAGGCACCTTGCAGGGCCGTGTGTGTTATATGTCATGCACTGCTATAATTCTCAATGAGACGAGTAATGGAATTCGCCCATGTAATGTGAAATTCAATTGAAACTCAGAAGGGGGAAATGCAAATGATCTCTCCACAGCTTGCTTCCTCGGGAACTGTACTGTGATTTGTAGCCTTCTCCGGCTGTGTGAGAGCTGCTGTTACCTTCCGAGGTCCCTTCATGCTACTCTACTTTCATTAGCTGTCATAATAAAAAAAAAAAAAAATCACAAAAAGTTTTATCACCAACACCATCTCCAGTGCAATGAACTAGCACAGGGTAGCTACAATGGTACAGTTTCATATTTTCATATACTAACAGCATCATAACAGTACACAATACACACTGGTAATCCATTATCATATGCAATCCCTGGCCACTTTATTAAGACCCTATTGGGTTGTGTATCGCCCTGAATTAGAGGTGCATCTTTAGGTTGATCATGTGATTCCTCTGGCACTATGAAGCTGTAAGAGCAGCGCAATTGCAAACAGTCTGCAAGAAATTGGGAAAGATATAACAGCATTCAAAAGAGCCATACTAGTAGGTGCACATTGAGCAGGTGTCACAGTAGCAAGGAGTGTATAAGCAATGATAAAGTGGTGTCCAAGATCGATATCTAAATACCAACCTCAGTACAAGTGCAACCTGTAGAGTCAAGCTGGGAAGTAACTACTAAATATAAAAATTAATACATTAACATAATATACTTCTAGAGAAGAAAATACACTGACTGAAATGTTTAGCTACACAATGTTCAGCAGAAAACTGCTATTAAAGCTAATACAATGTTTCATGTTATATGCTCCAAAATGTCCGACTAAATGAAAAGTAGAACTATAACCTTTGTTTAGTTTGAATCTGATTTTTTTTTCCCTACTGAAAAATATTATTTTGGATACACATGGCCACACTTGTGACTGCCCAGTGGCTTCACACATTTGAATGCAGGAAAGCAAACCTAAAAAGCCACTCCTTCAGGGTTAATTTGTTCTTGGCATTAGCATTGCAAAAAAGCAATTGTAAAAAAATGCAAATCCACGTGCAAAGTAATGAAGTACAAGTGGCACATTAACAGTGAAGCTGAATAATTCATTTTTCTCAGATCATAAATGAAATGAGGTGGTCTCAAGACCCAGTACACACTCATTACAACTGCACTTGAGAGAGGCAAGGACTGAATGGCAGGCATGGGGTGTTGGGGAGTATTTAGGTAGAGTATTCTTGATACCTGCCTACACTTTACTGTAGCCAGTGGGATTGTTTCTACCCTTTAATTAAATGCACAGATTAAGAAAGACAAATGAAAAACTACATAAAATCAACAGGTGCCAGTAACACAGACCCTGCACCAAGGCTTAAAACTACAAAATTATACAACAAGGTGGTGACCATGACTTAAACAGCATATACAGAATCATATATAGAAGACATGGCAATGAATGGGTTCATGAAAATTGATGGTATTCAATACAGATAATACAATGACTGATTAACAGTATGTGGAGTAACTTTGTGTTCGAGATGTAAAAATATAAGTGTGGCATACAGACAGGTGGTTGTACAAACAGAGTGGCGCCTCCATATATCCACACAATCTAATACTCACAATTGGATAAGAGATGTCATAGATACATTGAATAAATAGTGCCTATAAAGTGTCTGTGTTGTCCCAAAATCATAAGCTAAGGTGATAGTTTGATCAACCGATGCCCTGTGTGGATAAGCCATGGCTGGATTTGAGTATCCTATAACAGCAGGGACTAGATTGGGTTAGCCACTTATTTTTAGGGGGAATCCTGGAATAACCATAGATATGGATTCAGTCCAGAGTGATTCTCCAAATGCTGTAAAATAGGACACTGGTTGCACCTCTAGCTGAGGTTGATCAAAACAATTTCCAAATCAATCAAAGGATGGTGATTTCCATCAAATGGTCTTTATTTATTTTTTGTTCCGTTCACTAAATCGTATTTTTCATATTGCTATGAATGGTTATTCCACTAAGCTTTCAAATGAAACATTAATTTATGCAGCTAAAAAAAAAAAAAGGTGCAATAACAATCTGCCTTCAAACCTGCAGGCACCTCACACAGGATTAATACATTGCATCAAGGAGAGAGACGTGTCCTTGAAAAGGATCACCTTGTAGGATCACTCATTATCTGCGCTCCAATCCTCCATTAATGGAGAGTCATAAAGAAACATGTCTTAAGGGTCACTGGAGGATCTGCGGTTTGAAGGCTCTGGAATACAATATTAAAACATGTTATATTCATCCAGCAAAATACTTAAGGAAAACCCATTGGAATGTAATGACTGAGACCTCACCTGAATTGCTGTTGCACAGTAATATGAACAGTTATAGGGTTTCCATAACCAGACTGGCCACACAGCAGAATTGATATCTTCTTCAAGGTCAATGAAGAAGATATCAAATGGGGGCAATTTGAGGCTTAACATTGTATGTTGTTTAAGAGTTGGCTATATTCAAAGGTAACATCCTATAGAACTATAATCTTGTACTATATTTCGATAATTACATTTTGTATTACAACTTGACATTCTCTGAGGACCCATAATAATTGCTGATTTTAGTCATTTTAAAAGGGTGTCTTCATACCTCTTACTAGCATTATCAACTGTAGCACTGCCCCACTTTTTCTGAAGATATTATCATTGAATATATTAAAGATATGTTGGTATATATATCTCCATTACAATGCTATTTATATTCTCAGAAATCAGGGTGTTTCACAAGTGAGTGGAGCTTTCAGATCCCCTTTCATTATTGTTGTGACTATTTCATTTCAAATAGAGTACCAGGTGTAAAGCACAGTGGTTGTTACTGATTTGTGGTCCAAATCAAAGGCACAGAAAATACTGATGCTTTACAAGACACTGTTCAAGCTACTGTAGCTGCATCTTTCTTTTTAAGTACAAATACCAGGGAATTTCAACACTGAGGTGATGAGGTTTAGGAAAGTGAACTCCACTCAAAACTGCAGGCTGTTATTGTAGTACAGGAAAGTAGCCTCTTAAAAGCACTAGCAACACCACTTAACATTTGTTTAATTTTCAGCACCTGCTGTTAACTTTTGTTACAGATTTTGTATTGCTTGCAATTCACAGCTGTTCACTAGGTGGCGCTAGCACTTACTAATATAAAAGCACGTTGGCTAATCTAGCAAACATTACACATGTCTATGGCAGCCAACTGGAACTGAAGAGCAGCTCAGTTTAAAGCACTTACAAAAAGTCATAAAACAAGTAAAAAAGAAAACAAACCCAATATTTGAGTGACTGCAATAAGTAACCCATAGAATGATTGTAAGCACCATACAAAGGTAAGGGGACAGTACAATAAATGAACATGTAAGCTAAAACAAGCTACTAATGATAGTCCAGACTAGCCAGTACAATATTAAAACAACTTTCTTTTCTCCATTTCTTTTCATAATTCACAATTTTTTTTTTTCAAAGTAGAAATAATGGTAGAGCAGGGGCCTATTATATCCTTGACATTTTCCTCCAGATATTTGAATTTCCATATATTTAAAAAGCTAATATAAACAGGAGCAGGGATATTTGCATTTTGGGCAGCGCGGAAATGAAAAATGGAGCGAATGTAATGTATTGCAGCTGGGGAAAGAGGGATGACAGTGGAGAAGGAGAGCGCCCATGACAACATCCAATCAGCTAGAGGTAAAGTCATTTCCAGGCGGAATATAGAGTTTCATCTATAGGACCATTTAATAGGCATCAAAAGAAATTGCTTTCTACTCTGTGGGCTGGGATTGCTGCTCTCAGCATTGGCATTCACCTTGTTTTAAATATCAGCTGAAACAAAACTGAAAAAAATATAACAACAACTTGACCTTTTCCCAGTGCAGACTAGAATCAATGGACAAAGGTGCCTGGTTGATGCTTTGTTTTTCCATTTTGTTTGGAAAGCTACCTGTCTGGTCAGTTTTCAATACAAACTGAGAAGGGAGTGTGAACTGTAGTGGAAACGTTAATGCTATATCAAGAGGTAAAACTATCAAAACATACCAACAGTTTCATTTTATGCATGATGCCGCTACTCTGAAAGTGGCGTCAACAAAATAATTTCATGAATCTTACCTGTTGTGCACTTCCATTGAGTATATAAGTTTCACATGTTTAAATAAACAGGTTATAGCAAACATGTATTTTCATTTTAAAGCAGGACATCTGGTACTGTGCATTGGTTTAAAGAAATTCCATGCCTCTCTCTCAGGAAACACTTCCTGGGTCATTTTACCTTTGCAATGTGTTTTGGGTCATGTTACTGGCAGAAAGCATGTCAGGCAGTAGGGGAAGCAGCTGGTTGCTTAATGACGGCTACAGTCGTTTTAAGAAGCATCAAATAACAAAAACTATGATAACTCTTTGTAATTATTAATACTCAATGCAAAATCAGGTTGAAAACAATATTACATCAGCAAAAACGAAATAGTGTCAAACTGTACACTGGGTTTGACTGCCAAACCACTAACTGTGTTCAAAGTACATTGGTGAAACTACCAAATCAGTGGCCACTAGATTTGCACAACAAATATAGAATTGCAAGCACCCAGATTCTAGCCCCACTCCAGTCTCCCTGCACTCTAATCAACACAACCAGAATTTCAAACTGCATGTATATCAGTCTTGTATGTAATCAAAACACTGCAGGAATGAAAGCTAAGGGAGTAACAATCGACTAATAACAGATAGCCTAACAGGTGAATTAACAAAATAACACCATTATACATATATTTTCCACTTAGGCAATCAACAAACCTTCAATCCCTCTTTTTTGTTTTTCTCTCATAAAATGTCCACATCTTACTTTTTCGTTCTAGGTGATCTGTTGTGACTAGCACCATTCACATCTATGCAAGGTAAATGCCTAATACACACAAAATTACACACATTCCTCTTAACGGGACCATTAAGGAATCCTTCACACTGTATCGCCTGGAGTGGAGTCACTCAGTCACGTAAGAACATAGTTATATGAATCAAAGTTCGTTTCAACATTTAAGTCTAAATGTTATTGTCTTAATTTTTTACATTTCTTTACAAATACACTTTGTTTGTCCACTTTTCAATGAATTCTGGCAAAACTGCATGAAATGCCTAAAAAATACCAGTCATCTTTGTTCCCCCTGCACACAAAATGAACTACCTTTATATTTTAAATTGGGTGTTTTATGTTTGAAGGCTACAGTTCTCCTTTGTGTGTACATGAAATGTACTATAATAGGGGTGTCTACTGTATACCAACACAGACCCTAGAACACAGGGGTGTCCAATCATGGTCTGGAAGGCCTTTCCACTCCAGGTTTAACAGGTAAAATGGATCTACTTTAGGGTGTGGATGGAGGTTTAATTGGTTCAATTAAACAATTTTGAAAGGTTTGGAACACAGACCAGGACTGCAAGGGCCAAATTTGGTCACCCCTGCCCTAATGTAATTTAACAATTTACAGAAGACAGCACATATGGGGCACACTTGTAACCATTTGGGTAAAGTATATATATATATATATATATATATATATATATATATATATATATATATATATATTCATATGAGCTTAACATGCAGCCTACAGCACTCAGTATTCCCAGGTGGTCTCCCATCCAAGTACTAACCAAGCCCAACATTTCTTTGCTTAAGCATTGCATGGTAAGTTCAATTTGAAGAGCTTTTTGCCTTCAGAGAGGTTGCCCATGGGTCACTACAAGGAAGTAGCTCTTCTTGACCCCCTGGGCAAAGTAAAATAAATACTTAAAAGTAATGGGTGAAAAGAGGCAATTGGCTTGATCCTAGTGTTGGAGGACACCCATCAACCTTCTTTTGAGCTGCTGTGAAGATTAAGGTAATAATTTGACCTTCTAAATTGTTCTTGTTCGGTTATTATCTTGTACAATGCTGCAGCAAATCAGAGGAGCAGGTTTAAAATACAGATGCAGAATGGAACTGCAATACAGATCTGGTGACAGTGTGTGGCAAAGTGGTGAGTGGATACAGGTGAGTGCAGTGCCATGCAGGTACAAAACACAGACAATTACTTTCAGGTGCAGGGGTGTTTATTGATAATAATAACAATGTCCAGAGCCCTAAGGCAAACACCTGTAAATAATAAATGCTGGAGTGATACAGCGGCATGTATCACTCGTAAATGTAATCCTCGACTTTGACCCGCAACCAAAAGTCTAGGTTTTACACACCCCACACTAAACACGAAACAAACAAACACAAGACAGTGAGTGAATTTAAGTGCTAGTGGTGATTACAGTACTCTGTGAAATGCAGGGGTGAAAAGTGATGTCCGGGTTAATGCTGGCTTGTGCCACAGCTCCTGATCATGTTACTGACAAGCAACAGTTACAGACAACACTTTACAAACACAAAACAAACACTCACAGTTTTCAGCAATACTTTCTCTTTTTAGATTAACTCCAATCATTTACAAAGGAACAGATTACTTTGCTACGCCACAGTTTTACACCCTTGCTCATGACCCCTTAGTTAACGAGCGCATCCACTTCTCCAATCCGTGGATGTCATGTCGTTTCCTATTCGGGTCATTGAGTTTGGGTACCATAGCTCAGTCCCCTTCTAGCCGGCTAACTTCCACCTACCCACGGGAATAAAGTATCATACCTTTTAGTCCAGGGTACTCTGCTCCCTTTATCTAGTACCCTCTCAGGTTGGGAGGGAGATCTAACAGCAAGCATCATTCGATCTCTGTCACACAGTGGTATCATACTAATCTATTAAAGGCGTTTTAGAAATCATCTTTCTTTCAATATCATTTTTCAATACTTACTTGTTAGTGATTGAGTTTTGACAGTGCAGTTTTTCATGGTTTGAAAAACCTTAAATCCTGTCCGAAATCTATCATTTTATATTTTTTCTCTGAGAAGTTTGAATGAAAGTTGTTGTAAAAGATTTCAACAAAGATCAATTGTACAATTTTGTCTGCCTGACCTGCTAGAGCGCCACAGCCAATTCAACGCTGCTGTGGAATCCCCAGCAAAGCTGGCAGCTTTGCACAACCAGGACTGTGCTCCCCTGACTGTGTGACTCACCCTGCGCACAACATGATCATGTCTTTACCAGGTGAGCTACTCAGGGAACCCAAAAGTAGACAATGTAACATGTTACTGTGTAGGTTTTCATTTTTACAGTGGAAAAGCTGGAGAACAAGCATTCTATTTAGCCTGGTAGTGAAAAGGTTAAAATGAAAGAAAAATGAAAAGGAAGACAAAAACAACTGAGCTGCGAACAAATGCCACAGTGAAAAGCACAATAATCTCAACTGAGGTTTTGGAGTCAGAATGTTGCTTTTGGGCCTGACAGCATGACCTTTTTGAAAAGGTTCCCATTTCCTTCAGCTTTCATTAGGGTTCCAGTGTCAGAGTCACAATCTGGTGACAGAATCCTAAGGGCCTTCTAAATGGGTCACACAGAGCTCTGCACTTTTATACAGTCTTCATGATTTTACACAGCTGTCAATGGGTAACATTTGGGGCATCACTGCACTTGTGGGATGTCTTGCATATTTCTTAAGGGGGGAACCATCATTCATTCAGAATGCTGACATTTAATGAGCACCTGCCTTACCCCCTAACACAAGCCTACACAGATATTCAGTAGCTTGGTATTAATGATGATTGCTAAAAGGATACACATTTTATTACCCAAAACTGAGTTTGCCCAGTCCAGTTTCATAATGTTTATTTCAGTCAAATGACTTTTAAAGTTACATTTTCATTTTAGAGACAGACTTTTCTTCTGTGCACACTGGCAGAATTGATAAAACTAGTCAGCTGTAGAGCAATAATATTTAACTGCAACCCTCAACAGTTAAAACAGCACAATCCTCCGGAGTCTCCAGCATCAGATACAAGAGATTGGATTCAGTGGTTTTGGATTATACAGACTGATACCTCTTATTAGAAACAAACAAACAAGCAAATCTAACTTTACTGCAAAATGAAAAAAAAAAGTGGTTTTATTGCGTTTACTTTAAAAATTAAACTACATTAAACAAAAATGCTTCTTGTAAATAAGTTCCTATGCTTTTATTTTTTGACCATCAGAAAGTCAGAATGACAGACTTATTTTCTTTGTTAACTTATTGCTGGGTTACCACTGATCCACCATATCTTGAACACATGTATAACAATTTACAAAACATGTTCCGAATATTTGATTTCTTAATATGTTAAGAAATCTTAAAATGTTAATATCATATTATATGTGTTCTGTATGATAGTCTGTTGTTATTTCTGCTTTGAGGATTATTCTATCTGATAAGCAACTATCAGTCCACGTTAGATTAAAGAAAGTAATTTCATTTTACAGCAAGAGTGTATTTTCGGTCCAGGCATGTTACTTGCTGAAAGCATGCCATTCATTAGGGGAAGCAGCTGATTGGTTAATGACATGAAATAAAAAACCAAAGGGGTGGGGACAATTTCACCGCCCACGTGAAAAGATCCAAGAAGTGCCGGTTAACCGAAACAAATTCCTGCCAGATTACAGTTCAGTCTTATACTGTAGAACACATGTGATTAATCTTTTTAGCATGAAGTCAAATTGGATTTCAGCAGCACATTCTGGAGGGGTTTATCGTTATTATGGTGGCACCATGTAGGGTTCCATATCCATCTATATTTGTGATTGGTCGTATATATATATATATATATATATATATATATATATATATATATATATATATATATATATATATATATATATATATATATGACAAGTTATGATTATTAGTATCAGAATTATAATTCCTACATAATTCAACATTGATCCCTCAGGGGCTTAAGTTTCCGAGTCAATAAGCAGCAACTCCTGCGAGCTGATAACTGTAGCTGTTTCTGATGTAGAATCATCTCCCTTGAGATGCTCTGCTGTCATACCAGCACTGTCTTTGTTATAGCACATCTTGTTGCGATCCCTTCGGGGTGGCTATAATACAAGCTGTTACCATTTATTTGCTGTAATTGTCCATGGAGTTACAACAGTCTTTCAGAGTTCAAGGAATCGCGGACTCTCAAATTGCCAGTAAAAGAGCTCCGACATGGCTTTATTAAACTCATGAATGATGTTCAGACCGATATAGGTTGTTTGGGATGTAATATAAAGGGGACAGTTGTTTTTGAATATTTTTGTTCCAATATTGAGCTATTATAATTTTTATTCTGTTACTCTTTTTATGGCTTTGCCCTTGTCTAGAAAATCCTAATTGCTGGGGCTAAATAGCTTTCCTCATTCAAATCAAGTGAAGGTTTGATCATTCAGCTCTGCCAGCCCCACATACTCTCTCATTCTGTATAAATGTACTGCACACAGTCCATAGTCGTTGTAGCAACAGCAGTATATATTTATATATATCCTAGCTGTATTTCCTGTTATAAGGGCAGTCCTTATTTATTGCATTTCAACAGGAACACTAGGAAACATAAAAAGAAATAATAGTGTAGGTATAACTGTTATATGTTAATTATTCATGACACAATTTGTAATGATGAACCTTTCATATTGTACCATGGATAAAGCTTTAGCCCAGAGGGTTGTGCAAGTGATTTATTAATAGGATTTAATGAGGTTTAAAGAGGTCTATGTAAATGTAAAGTAAATATAAAGTACATTTATAACAATTTCCTGTTGTAACAGGAATAGGGATCATGACCTTTTCCCTTGTTGATGGCAAAAGAGTCCTTGGGGTTATAGAATAGAATCTTACCAGTGATTACTGATCTGCGAGAGCATTGTACAATCAAATCATTACAGGCATTGACAGTGGTAAAAAATAAAAATAATAAAAACTCAATGGCGACAAGGTTTACATAGTGTGCACATAGGAATCCCAACTGCAGATGATATGAGGTTTTGACACAGATGGCGACGATTGAATTTGACTGAAAGAATAACAGAATACAGCTATGCATCTCCAATACCTCAAAGCATTAGGTTTTATCTGGACAGCAAAAAGTCACACAACCTCAATATTGCAGCCATCTTTGTTAACAGGGTGCCGTTAGATTTTGTACAGGAATTTTAATCAGCTGAAATTGTTTATGAAATAGTAGCAGTGACAGTAGAGGTGAAGCGACGGATTGGATTCATTGGATTCATTACCCTGCTAGCATTGTGTGTAACAAAAATCAGATCCTTTGCATGCTGAATCAGTAATAAAGACCGTAATGGTTTGATTCAGCCAAGGAAAAAAAAAAAACATTAGCCATGATCAGCTGCAGTCTACATGCGAGAGGAACCTGGAGACATTTCTAATGTGGGGCTGGGGCCCGGGCAGGAGGAGTGTAGACACAACATAGTAAATTGAGCAACGCAGCAACCCCCATGCATTGGAAAGTGAAGCATTTTATTAGAAATCAGCACAGCACACCTCAGACCTGTGCAGTTACGTCAGTACCTTTTCACCTGTTCTCTTAAAAACAAGCCTGCTTTTGCACAAGCATTTATAACTTATTAGTAATTGCCTTCCTAACATGTTATTTCAGTTTAAATAACATCACTAAAGTAAAGATCGCTCTTGCAAGGTACATTAAACATAAGTAGCTAGAGTTCCGTGCTTGACTTTATACTTTTACCTCACTGTGCTATTGTATGATATCCACCACAAACAAGTCAACATTTACAGCTTGCTTTCAATTTTACTTGATGGTACTGTGGAGAGTTTTTTTTATCAACAGCTTCTTGAGGTCAATTTGAAACTTTTCAATTTAAGGTGTTTCCACAGAGGCATATGATGTACCATGGGATGAGATTTCTCATCCATTGTCATTGTTTCTCTGGGGGCCTTACGACAAGTGTACCCAGTGAACGCTAGTAATTGCCATGCGAACTGCAGCTGCAGCCTTATATTAACCTGGAAAAAGCAGATCAAAACATTCAGTGCACCTCTACACATACTACCAAGCCTTCAGAATAAATGAGGGTCAAAAGCAAATTGTATTTCTACTTACAAGGGTTTGCAAAGAAGTTCGATTTTATGATTTATTTGAAAGCATCCAGTATAGATACAACCTGCAAATATAAGATCAGCAAGGTACAGTATGTGCATTTAGTCTTCTCACACCATGTTTGTACAGCAAGCCATCAGAGTTTTTAAATGATTTCCCAAGCCATGCACATCTATTCACCATAAAGTTCTCAAATGTTCAGTTTTGAAAGTAATCTATTGTGAAAGGGTGTGGGTATTCACTGACATGGGAGAGAAGTGTATTTGTAAACACTGCACAGATGCCCAGATTTATTTGTTTCTTTTTTTCTCCTTTTTGCAATGATTTATTTCAGCCCACAGAGGGCGCTGTTGTCCATGGCTTGAATACCACTGATGGTAGACAGGTCCACTGGAATACCCATACAGGTAGACAGGTCAGTGCTGGTGCACTTACAGGTGCTCAAAAAGAATAATGAAAACAAAAGGTGAAAGAAAAAGGGAAAATAAAACACATTAATAAAACTACAAAACAAAAGTGCAACTTACACAGTGCCCCCACTGCCACTATGCAGATCAGCTTGGGTCTGCATCCTACACTTTGCTGTGCACTAAACATTGGGGTGGCCAAGGTTCCTCTATCACTACACACGTCCCCTCTGGTACATAATCATATATTTTAATAGTCGGTTCATTTCAGGATGGCTGTCTTCCTTAGCCGTGCTTGCCTGATTTTGGTTGCTCATTCCAATCAATGGCATTCATGCCTGGTCTATATTTACCAGCCTTCTCCGCTGGCGTCTCATATACATATCAAATATCATCACATATCATACATATGTATAGATATATATATATATATATATATATATATATATATATATATATATATATATATATATATAAAATGTATGGTCACAAAAGTTAAGATTTATATGAATAATTTGTTAGCTGCAACCTCTTTAAAAATATTGTTGAGTAGAGCGTCAAGGGTGCACAAAAAACACCTTTTGTTTCCTGTGCTTTGATCAGCCAGTACACAGCTTATTCTCCAAATAAACAACCAGGTAACCTGTGTCAAACTCTCATTTCAGGGTTGTGCGACTGCCCTCTGTCTCCACCAGGCACTTCACAGGGTGGCGTCTGCCTGAGTTGAGGCGTGAAATTATGAAAGAATGGCCCTGCAGTTTGCTCCAGTTGTTCAGGCCTCAGATGTGAAATTGGCACCTTTTTTCTTTTTTTTTTCTTTTTTTTTCGCATGTGGAGCGGAAAAGATCATATTCATCACCTGTCAGGGTTTGGCAGAACTGAGTTACGCGATGCAGGACAGCATAAAATTATCATACACAAGCATGAAATTACAAAATCGCTCGGAACTGAACAAAATGATTTCATTTTCAAAGGGAGTCCATTCCATTTTTTAAAGCCCTGACACCTTGTCTGCAAAGCTGAAAACTTTCAAGTGCAGGGGAGGAAGAGACAGCGGAGTGCAGCGGGTGTAGACAACGCTAACAAGTGAAGATGTGCAAACTAGCCGTGCAAATAGAGTATGTTAATGGGGTATGAAACCCGCTGGGTGAAATGTAACTAAATAAATGTCACATGTACCAGTAACTTGATATTGCTAATAGATAATGCAGTGCTGTCATAGCTGTACAGGAATTTTATTATTTCGCTCATATTCTAAGAAAATAATGCACTATAAGACAACTATACACATACTACACTACCATAAACAAATCACACACCCCCAAATACACATCACACACCCCTACAAATACACATCACACCCCCCCCAAATACACATCACACACCCCCCAAATACACATCACACCCCTACAAATACACATCACACCCCTACAAATACACATCACACCCCCCCCAAATACACATCACACCCCCCCAAATACACATCACACCCCTACAAATACACATCACACCCCTACAAATACATATCACCCCCCCCCAATACACATCACCCCCCCCTGTTTTTCTATCTTTATTCATATCATTTGTTGATGCTTATTTTGTAGCTATTTTCAAGTTTTATGTAATTTGTTTTTTTCGGGGCTTTCGCTTTTTATATACTGTATAAGCTTAGTGTTTTCCAAAATGCTTGGGTGTTTTTTCTGTCAAAATGCAGTATGTAGAACAGTAAATCAACACTTAAATTGTACTTTCTTTCCTTTGCTGTCTTCCTCAACGAAATCCTTATGGTCATGAGCACATTCTTCTGAGGTTTTTGTGTGGAGGCATTTTTTTACATTTTGCCACTATTTGCAATTCTGTTTTAAATCCTCCTTATCTTAACTGTAATACAGCTTTAAATCCCGCAAACAGGCCTCCGTTCCTGATTGTAATCTCGTTTTAAATCTCGCAAGCGGAGCCTCCAATAGAAATGTAGGAATTTTCCACCTCACCGTCGTTCTCCTCTGCCCCCTGCTTCCCCTTTTTTATTATACAGTTTAATCTCCAGTGCTATACAAATTTCCTATCAAGATGACCATGTATTAGTACTGCGACTTCAAGTATGCAATTGTAAAGTATGCTGGACGTCTGTAATCTTTGAAAAGTTTCGATCTAATACATTATATTCCCCTTCTGAAAGAAAATAATTAAAAAGGCATTCTCTTTGCAGAAGTCTTTTCTTTTTGTAATGGTTGCTATGACAAAGCCATTGCTAGAAGGAGATCCCTGGGGATATTGACGGCAGAATTCCCACTGGCAGTCAATTTAATATTGTCAGAAACAAAAAAATGCGACAGGACCTTGTAGTAAACCTAACATGTTAAAATAATTATAGAATAAAAAAGTCCTTTATGAAGAAGTCCCTTATAAAGGTTTACCACATTAAACTTGCCTGGTAAGTTTGTAGCCTTTATATGTTGCATTTACCATAGTTCACAATTGTTTGCCATGTTTTTTTGAGCATTACCATTCGTACCATGCTTTCACTTGGCTTTATTGCATGTTGCAATGCTTTTACTATGGAAAACTTTTATAAGAGCTAGTTTTCATTGAGGTGATTCACTGATAATAGTGTAAAACCCAGTAAAACTCTTGTTTTGATGGAATGACTCAGTTTGCCTCTGGTTAATAAATACACTTGCCTACAATAAGCATTGTCTTTATACATTGAACTTCCTCTTTTTTGTTAATGAAAGAATCAATACTGTCAAACCCTGATAGGAACTAATTACTAGCATTTAGATAATGTTCAGTCCTTGTCAAAACAGATTAGAATCCTTAAAATATTATAGTTTCATCTCACAATCATTTTTAGTTTCGTTCACAATTTGTTCATGATCACATGGCGGCCTTCCAAATGTCAAGCCAATCACCTCTTTGCAAACGACAAACCAAAGCCAGGCTACTGAACCCTGGTGATGAGACGTGGTGAGATGAACCAACCCAAGCCTGAAAGAGCGCAAAGGCAGTTCTGTTTTTAAAACATCCCTTGCCTTGCATTTGCACTCATTTTCAACCATGGGCTTGAAACCAAATATATGAAACCATAGGAATAACTGCATTTTCTCAGCAAACAGCACAGAGCTAAGTAAAATGTTGTATTGTATCCAGAACATATATCAAAAACATAAGCCGAGACAAAATATTTTCAGTATGGCACACATTTCAATCTCTGATCTGTATAGAGCATACTGTACAGCTAAATTGCAACGTCTCAAAATGAGGCAATTAACTGCATTTTAAGATTCTTATCACTAGATGTCCATCTCACATAGAATATGCTCCCTCTGTTGTACATCAAGGATGAGTCAATTTGCAATTGCATATTGATATAAGACTATAATGTCACTGTAGTCAATGCTTTTGAGGCAATTAAGATTTTAACATTTAACTGACACGCAATAGGTAGCAAAGCAGTTATTAACATAAATCAAAACGGCAAGCGATTCTGCAACATAGGGCTCGATAAAGGAAAAATAAAATAACAATCTTAGGTTCCTGATAATGAGCTATGCTGTTTGTATTAATATGATCATTTTTGTATTAGGAGGCAATGGTCTTTCTTTCCTAAACAATGAAGAACAGAAGAAACAGAAAACCTTGTCCATTTAAGAAAAAATTGTTTCATGCTATTTTTTGTGACACAAATTGAAATGTGTGCAGCGTTTCATTATCAGTCACCCAGCAAGTATACTATGTGTGGGGTTTCTGTACGTTGCTACAAACAGACGAGGTGAAAGCCTCTGGGTGAATTTTAATTCTAAAGCAATCTGGCAGGCCTGCATGGTTTTGAGGGCGAGAGGGTGAAAATTGGAAACATTTCCGTGTGATTGTGTATGCAATGAGTAGGCTTGGACATTCATCTCCCTGGATTCAAAGAAAATGATATAGCCCTGTCTGCGTTAACCATTTTGCCCTTGGAATATAATACTATAAAGGTGTGTGATGACAATTTAATGTACTGGAGAATGTGATGCACAGTATACCTTTACTTTCTAGGTTTTGGAGCCTTGGAAAAGGGCATAAGAAAATGTACAAACGGGAGTAAGCCATTCATCCCATCAATACTTGCCCAGTTAGCTTATTGGTCCCCAAACTTGTCAAGTTGGATCTTAAAGGATCCCTGCACCAACAACGTGTCTGGGTTACCCATTCCACACTTTCACTTCTGTAAAAAAAAAAAAAAAAAAAAAGGGTCTCTTAACTTTGTCAGATCCTTTTAGCATATTCAAAACTTTCCCTGAAAACGTAGTGGCAGCTACTAAAGATGTCAAGAGTGTCCCATTTTTGTTGTTTTATTTCACTTCTCTTCTTTTTGCCATAGGATACAGCAGTTAACGTTTATAAGAGGCAATAGAAGTTGCCAAATTGCTTTCTCCCGCATCCAGAAATGTCACATCAGTTAAGTGCTTTACAATCCAAAAGCCACATTTAATAATGAATTAATACAGTGCTGGGAAATATAAATCAATATTAAAAGACTGGTAAAAAGGGGTGGATATTAGACTCATTTTTGAGAAAGAAAACATAGAGAAGTTATAAAATCCATGAGCAGGTTTCTGAAGTGACTGCAGTGTTTGCAGTCTATATTAATGACTTCCTATCCAGTTATCTGTTTTAAACTGTTAACTGTACTGGGATTGTAATTGTTTGGCCATTACATGTGTGTTGCAAAGCTGGTTAAACTGGCTAAAATACTAAAGAGGTAGTGAAAAATACTTTTTAAAATAAAAACTGCCCTTTATGTAATTACCTACAACACTGGGCTAAAAGATTCAGTCATTGATTTTTATTATTATGCAGATGACAGACATATTTCAATATATGTGACATGCAATATGTGCGTGTTTATTTGCATTGTACATGGTAGGGAAATAATTCAATTGTTAAAAGATTACAGCAGTACTTTTTTGTTTGCATATTAGTTAAACCTATTTGACCTTAAACAGGGATTTGTATTGTGTATGCAAAGTAATTAACAATGCCACTGTCTGAAGACATTATTCTTCCTTTTTCATATTAAAATTATGATCCTTGCTTTGCATGATTCTAAATGGTAAGCTGTTCCAGTAATAATATTAAAATAACTTTTAGTGGAAATGTTTGTCATTAAGTTTCAGATCACAGTCATCCTCAGTGTCAAGGATGTTACTGTAACAACAATATATGATATAGGCATTTTAAAGTTTTTAAACCCTGTCCAGATAAAATTTCCCAATTTATGATTCCATTTAATACAATAAAACTATAAAACATTTTAAAGAACAGCATAGTTAATACAATATGTGCAATACACTATATTTTTTATAGTTTAAAAAAACTACATTTGAATACTAGACACCTTATTGCCCCTTTTAGCCTGTCCAAGTCCATACAGCTGTTGTTAAGTACTGGTAAAACTGGTCAAATAAAAGATACAACTGCATTGCCTCAACTATAGTAGATTATGAGACAATATACTGTAGAAAATGTTTTTCTGTACATTGGGTAATACAATAATAACATAAAGAAAGAATTCCTTAAAGCACAATTGTGGACAACCCCTCCCCACTTCACAAATTCCCTTAATTATACCTCTCTGGCATCTCTTAGTAGATGTCGGATGTAACCTCATTAGTGTTGGACAGAAAATGTGCACCTTCTGTTTTTACAGAGTGTGAGGCAAAGCAGCACTGCAGGGAGCTGAAAGAAGACAGAGAGGTGGGGGTGGGGGCGTGAAATGGTTAAAGCAGAGCAAACATGCAATTTCTTTACAGCAGAGCGTCTCACTTCCAGCCCTGAAAACAACAGCTTGACATTTTCCATCCTTCATGAAAAAGACAAAGGCGTGAAGGTATTCCCATAATTCCTTTCTGCATGCCTAACTGCGAGCTCAGGTGCAGCAGTGTTTGCCCCGGACCGGCCTCATCAACATGAAGGGCAAACTCATCGTTTCTGCATCTTCTCTCGCCGTGGCTTGATTAATTGGCTCTCGACTACACCGACAGAATATCTAATGCGCCTCCTGCTTCCCTTCCTTCCCTCGCCTCCACTAGCAGCATTTACATATACTTTATATTCCATACAGTGGAAAAAAGGAGGCACATACCTCTGTAATTCAATGTAATGATGGTGTCTTTCTGTATAGAGGAATTAAACAATGAATTGTGTTTCATGTTCTAGATTATGGACGAATTCCAATTACCATGAAACAAAAAATATATTATAAGAAAATATGAAATATGCATATCGAACATTTGAACCTTTCACAATGTAATTCAAGTGCCAACCCCCCCCGCCCGCCTTCTCTCTCTGGTTTGGGGACACGCTGAACCCTTTGAACATCTGAGAGTATCAGTTTGAATAAAAACCCAAGGGAAACCAGGTGACCTTACATTGTGTCAGAGAATAATAGTTACATTATGTCAGAGAATAATACTGTGTTTCTTTCGTCAATCTACTGGTAGAATTAATGTCCATTTGGTTGACAAGAGTATTTATTTTTAAAGGATTTGTCCCGATATTAACTTCTGAGTTTTTACCCTTATGTCTCCAAATAAAGCATTTCAATAATCTTCAGATACTTAGATCCAGAAGCAAACTGGCCTGTTTCACAAATATTTATTCTCCAAAGAAGAACTGGAACTGCCATTCTGTCTAATGACTAGCCAAACCACTACCTGAGATACATTAAAACAGCCACAATGGGTCATCAAAGGAAACACGCACAGTTCAGTCAAACAAATGGGCAGTGTTTAGCATCCCTGAGTCTATAAAATAATTAATGTTTGTGTATTCAGTTATTGTTTCAAATGAAGGCAGAAAACATGACTAGACAGACCAGAGACAAAAAGAGGAGGCTTTGTCATCTACTATTTTATTATATTTAATTTTGTATATGTTTTAACAGCAAGGAACTCAATTTACATTTTTTTTTTCCATTCCCTTACTTTTTAAATTTATTTTATTTTTATTTCTTAAATTGACTCAAAATATGCTAACATTTCAAATACAACGCTACAGACAAACCGCTCCATGCTGGTTCGTTTGCTGTAGGTCACATGATCTGATTGGAACTAAATCAGATTTACTCCTACCACTACCTAAAAATCTGCAAGATTTTACTGCAGCTCGGGAAAGCAAAACTAAACAAGGAATCTGCAAATATATACAAATCTTGATATTTTGAGAGTGTGCAGAAAAGCTACTTATCACACTAACAACAGTTGGACACATGGAGGCACTGCATGGTATGTTAAAGTGCTATGCAGATGCTGTGGCTATGCTATGGCACTGTCTGCTTGGCAAAGCCCCATTAGATTAAAGACATGTATATATTATATATATAATATTATATTATATATATATATATATATTATATATATATATATCGCAGTGGTTGGAAATCCTGGCCAGTGATTGGTTAAAACCTCATCATAGGAAGAAAAATAGTTTGAACTATTGCCCGAACATCCTTACACCACTGGTCAATGGTATGCCTTTCTCCCCTGCACTCTTGGCTAAACAATGATTCTGTGAGTTAACAGAAAATCAATTACAAAACATATTATAAAAGAACGATGCTCCAAACACTAAAATGTTGATTAAGATGTCACTGTCACTGTTTTCTGACTTTCTGAAATTCAGACAAATTGAACTCGAAAATAAATATGATAGGTGGGCTATAAACTGGATTATTATGCAGCAGTCGCCAAACCAGACGGAGACAGAGAACAACTTTACTAACTAAACGGTATGAACTATAAAAACAGTATTTATTTATTTATTTACTTATGCTGTATCAGCTGTATTTAAACAAAATATACAAGTCAATATTTATGTATGCTGTATCAGACAAAATATATAAAGTCTATTTACTATCCTCGCTTATTTTCTTGACTGATTCATATATTAAATATTTACTGCAGACTCAGCCATAGTGGGAAATGAAATGCCTCTTGGGAAGACTATTGTTACCTCCAGGGTGCGGCTTCGGGCATCTGGCCCCCTGTTAGTAACAATAATCTTCCCTCGAGTCAATCATTTTCTACTATACTAGTTTGCATAATCAATTTTGTATGGATAATCGAATATGTATTAATAACAATTACTGTACCTTTAATAAGGTATAGAATAAAGTTAACACATACAAGTACTTAGCACATAAATACATACTGATGATACATAGATGATGCTAGTAACCTATTCTATAACATTAAGCATACACAATTACAAAGCTTTACAAATCATTCAATGAATGCAATTCAGTAAAACTGTCTTTTATTTGATAATCACTGCAGCCCCTGATGAAGACACACTATGTGTCTAAACATGTAGTATTTGTTTCTTGTTTCAATAAATAATAAAAATGTGCGTCCAACCTCATCTGTACGAGCATCATCGAGCAGGGTATACATGGTTTACATGTCATTGCTGTTAACTACTTACTAATTCTGCAGAGACATTCATATTTATAGTGCCTTATGGCTGGCACCTATTTTTGGAAAAAAGCTTTGCTGTGCATGAATGCCTTCAAGATATTACACACACACACACACACACACACACACACTTGTATATATTTCTAGATCCCCTGCTTAGTTTTGCTTCCCCGAGCTGCAGCAAAATCTTGCAGATGTATAACCTCCTGCTGCTGCAGGTAGTGACAGGAGAAATTTTGATTAGGTGCAATCAGATCATATATATGTATGATATATGACATACACATATTTTGACTTATTTCATCACAAAACTTTTGAACTTTGAATAGAAATTCAGCTGTCTCCTTCTGAAGGTTAGTTTTACTCTTAGATGACCCTGTCTCTAAGTTAGCTCAGTGAAGTTAACCCTGCCTTGTCTACAAGGACAGTGGTGTCCTCATATTTTGAGAGCAGCATACAAATCAGGTTAAAAAAAACCCAAAACAAACCCAGAAAAAAAAAAAAAAGCTTTTCTAATTCGGGAAACAGGAGGAGTAAACCAGCCATTGATTTCATTTACAAAGTTCATGAAGCAGCAAGCCGTTCCCTTAACCACCACTAAATTGTTTTTTGACAGCCCTCGAAGCAATTTCTCCCCCCTGACATTTGATTTACATATGATCTTTAAACACCCCCGTCACTGTAATAGCTATTTGGTTATCATTCAAATCCCTCACCAGTGATGTCACCTGCCTTGATAGGTCATTTTCCATCGCAGCTCAGGATACGCGCATGGAAAAACGAATGTGTAACTAATGAAATAAACTGATTAAGGGGAGAAATCAATCGCTTTGCAGTCTCAATGAAGATCTAGTACTTAATTTAGCATGGACCTGCAAGGGTACACATTAATAGAAAAGGACCTAATCTAATTGGTGCTAAATGAAGTACAGTAATAAACCATGATTCACTTGAGAAGCTGCTTTATTTTCTCAAGCACTAGGAAATACCATTTAAAAGACAATGCAACACTATATAGCTAAAACACAAAAAAGTGTGGGCATTCACATAGACAGATCATACATAAATATGGTCTATAAAATGAATTGTTTTAATTTGTATTATTATTATTATTACTACTACTACCACCACTACTACTATGACTACTACTACTAATGTATTTAGTTTAAGCAGTTTATACTTGATTAGATTGCATGAGGTCAGAACTCCGTCTAGCATTACAGAATCTGTTACATTAGATTCTTCTCAACTGCGGTTTGTATCACTGTCTTTAGCTAGTGCGCATACATATAGTCCTCATAATCTGCAGGTTATCAGACTATATTCAACACAGCAGTCTATAATAAAGAGAAATAATGAAACATTCAGGAAGTTGTGGTCTTCATCATGCACAGTGACAGACAGACACAGTTAATGAATAAGGATGGACATTTTGAATGAACATGAATAATCAAATGTTTTCTTTGAAATAACATTTGCAATTGGTTAAAATGATGACTAATTTTAAAATCCAGTTCCACTCTTTAACACAGGGGAACACCGACCCTACCAGGGCACATAGTGGAGAGGGGTGTCTGACCAGTTTGCCATAGCTAGAGAACCAGTTGTGAAGAAACTTGTTAAGACAATGTTATTGAGTGTATTATAATCCGAGGGTATATGGAGGCTATGGGCCATATTTTCAAACCATTTACTCCAGTCTTCTGTTTTTATTTTAAAAAAAGTAAACCACCTGTTAATTTTATAAAACTAGAACCAAACTACTAAGTTCTATATTTCAAGTTTTGGTTTTCATTTTGTAAGCTTACCATTTTATGTTCTTTTAAAAAAATACAGGTTAATTAAATGTCACGCTTGCATTTTCACATATTTTGAGAACTGCTTATTGGATTGTGAAGAAACCTTCCAAGGACATTCTTTAGCAGTGAGATAGTGAGTATACCCTGTCCATCCATATATTTGGTTTGAACACGTTTTAACCCTGCTATTGAAAGTCTATACATTTTTGTACAAACTGTGGCTGTAGATCATGACAGTTGTTCATGTTACTGATAAGTCCCAGCTAATTTTCAGGGATCAATGTCACTGACATGCTTGTTCAGTACCTCCCTGATCATTGTGCCTCTGTATTTGACATGAAGCATAGACCACTGCACCACCCTGTAATACACTCCCCCCCCCCCCCCCCCACACACAAAATAAAGCGGGAAAACGAAAACTGGAATATGTACATCTTTTTCTCTGATTTGCCTTTTAAGATAGAGAATGCGGTCTAACTAAATTGTTTTCCAGCAATATTAGATTGATGAATACATTGCAATGATTTGTAGTATGACCACAACTTCACAAGTGTACATTGCTTATACAGTATATGCATGGTGCCTGGTCGCTCCCCTGGTGCTTACCGCTGGTTTCCATTATCTATAGCAAAAATAAAGGGCTGAATGCCAACCGAGGGAGAGGTGAAGGAGGGGGAGGAGGAATGAGCAACAAACCAACAAATACTTTTACATTCTGTGTGTGATATTTCATCAAAATAAAATACTGGACGGCAAGTGTGTATGTAATACAAGCAACAGAATGCTCTGGGAATCTTCTTATGACAAAAGGCATGTTCATTGTATTCACTGCTCCACAGTGTTTAGTTTATTGAGATGTATTGTAGCACATTTCTTGATGTGCTTCATGTAAATTCTGTGCAGGATTTGCTCACCCACTGAAGGCTTTGAGAAGATCCATGGCTCCAGGAGCATAAGAACATAAGTCCATTTGGTTCCTACTTTATAGGAACATCATTTCTCTGGTCCTGTTTATGGTGTTGTTACACTGGGGGTGCATTCTTGTGCCATGTACTGCAGTTTTGTTTGAAGAATAGCTTCCAGGTGTATGGCAATATGCTTTGATGAAGAGTTGATTTCCTGTTGAATGTTGCCATTGTCAACTCAATTATACACAACCTAGCCAGGCCAAAACTTTTTGGACTATGACGGAATTTTAAAGTACTGTAGGACTAGTAAACATGAAAGACATAACACTAAGGTCGTCCAACCCAATATGTTGACTATATATTAGACACTAATTAGAAGTGCATTTAAATATTGGTTAAAACAACCTTTATGACATTTTATATATATATAAAATTTAGTAGTTGGCAATATTTTTTTTTTTATCATTTTCTCCAATTTAGAATAGCTTATTACTTTTAGGCTCAACTCACCACTACCACCGCTGTGCTGACTCAGGAGCAGTGAAGATGAACACATGCTGTCCTCTGAAGCTCCACCTCAGAGTTAGGACAACGCAGCTCTGGGCAAATTACAGGCAAGCCCGCAGACACCCGGCCAGACTACAGGGGTTGCTAGTGAGCGGTGAGGCGAGGACACCCTGGTTGACCTAAGCCTTCCCCCCCCATGGTCAGCAGTGGAATAGCCTGGACTTGAACAGGTGACGTCGAGGCTACAGGGCGCATCCTGCACTCCACGCGGAGAGCCTTTACCGGATGCACCACTCTGGAGCCCTTTGTATGATATTTTTATTTCCAACACAATAGTAATAGTAACAATTCCACTGCTATGGAATTGTTGAAAAGTAATTTTTTGTGAGCTTATCAACTCTTATACAGAGTCTTATACAGAGACAAATTAAAAATGGGCCCACACACATTTGGGAAACAATATAAATTGAACATCCTTAAAAAACACTCAATCAAAATTTTGAGTTAAAACTATTTAATTAATGTCTTCTTTCTCTTCATACACTGAAGAACGCATTAGCTGAACCATTTATTAACTTCACTTCCAAAAATACAGTGCATTTTTATGGCCAGTGTTATTTCTGTTTTATGGAGCTACTCTATCAAACTTCAAGACATCAGAGGACACCACAAACACACCATTGCCTATAAACCCACGATAAACAAAACAACAACATAAATTCCCTTTGTGTAAGAGCCATTCCAGATTTTCCTATGAGCCTTAATAGCAAGCTACCATTAGAGTGTACAGAGTGTATAATTAAACTCACACTCTATTGTAAGTTGGAAAGGCTCAAAATGCTCTGCAGTTTAAAGAGCCCAATTATTTATCCTTGGTTTTTGCCCTAATTTAGAATTTCCAATTCTGCTCTCTCAATGCAACAGTTCCCCACACCACCAAGCCAATAACCTCTTACATCCAGAAGCTCAACATTAGATGCCGGCAAGCTGCTGGCCCTCGGAGGACAAAGATCAGTCCTGTAGATATCCACTTAATTTCAGCGGACACATGGGCAGTAGGGGCCATTGACAGTCTATGCTGAATTTTCCCCCTTCAACGCGTCCTGTGGCATCCCCAGAAAAGATCACGATTTCTCACAGCCAGGATATGAACCTATGCTCCCCTGACTGTATGATTTGCCCACTCAGAGACATGCAGTGGGAGTCTTAAATAATAACCTGCATGGTTGTGTACCTTGGGTTGCTTCGACAGTTTTTGTCCTTTTGTCCATATGAGCCAACACCACTGACATCACACAGAGTAAAGCTGTCTCTAATGGCTGCTAGAACTCAATTCATAAAACACATCTGCACATGACGGTATCAAAATCAACAACCACCCTAGACCAGCCCTGGTTCGATAACAATTACATTCCCAGGTGCAAGAATGAACATTTTTATTGACACTTGTATTAACTTTGTAGTTTTTTACCTTAATGCATTAATAGCTCATTTACACACACATCATTGGATCCGCACCAGAATCACAATTTATACACTTCAATGGATCAGTATCTCACTTGTTGAAAGAGCCCTGAACTGCACCTCAGGAAAATATAAATGTCATCATCTAATTTCAGCTAGTATAGTTTTATCCCTAATAACTAAAAATATAATGTGAAAGAGCTGGTTATGAAAAACAAAGCCATTATTGTATGAAACTGAAGCAATTAATTTTGGACAAGCCATCACGATTTCTCTTCATTTGCATCCTAAGCCGAGATACACTACTTGAATACCAATGAAAGGATTCCTACTGTATCTTAATTACTCCATTCATTTTATCTTCAGGTTTTCATTGAGTATACTCATTCTGGCTAAGATAATACATCCTGTATATTAAGAAGTTAAAAGTACTTAATTACAATGGAGAAATGGAAGGAAAATATATGAAGCTCAGACTCATATCATTAAGAAATCCTTTATATTCCTCATATATTTTATCCCTGAAAGGGTCAAAGCTTGATGGATTCCAAAGACCTGTAGGACATTGTGACAGGGAGGGCCCTGTAGCTGGTTCCAGTGCAAGTGTGTGCAGCTGAGATGCATTGCTGGGCAACTAATTGGGCATAGGCTCATCTGGTGCTGAGCTAATCGGGATGTTTGGATTGGCTTGGGGGACGTGCTTGGGGATGCTGCGTGGGCTCAAAAATCATCTGCGCCACAGTTTGAGGCTGCTGCATGGCCATTGCTACACAGACGGGCGTTGAGCGAGAACTTGTGTTTGTTTATATCAAAGAGGAGTGTTCACTCATCACACAAAACCCTTCCACTCCAAGACGGTGGAGTGGAGAATATAGGTAAGATATGTTGAATCATAGTTTAGTCATATGTTAGTCACATACCTCTTACTATTTTATGGTGTTTTCACTCATTCTGGATTCTGTTTCTCCAATATTGAGTTATTTAGATGTTTCTCTAAATCTGCTTTACCTTGGCTTTGAGATGGTCTGGAGGAACCAAACAGCATTCCTCTGAAATATCAGCATTAAAGCATTAGGTCTATCATCTGGAAAGATGCCTTTAAATTTTGCTCGAGGAGTTTCCATAACTAGACAAATATAAAGTTGACAGCAGATATTATATGAGATTTGGTGGCGAGATTGCTCCTCACAAGGAATGCTTTATGAGCAAGTTCCATACTTAGTTTCTCAGCAAAGCCACTGTGATGACCTTTATTTTCCACCAGCAGGTAAGGTACAGCCCTAATGACTTTCCAAACTGAGCACTGCAGCTGAACTTGACTGCAGTCACCGAGGATCTGAACATCATAGCTACAATAACACAAAAGGTGGCATCCCACATTATGAATAGTTGGCAGAACATTGCTTCTTTGTTACCAGCTCAATACATGATGTGTGTGTTGTTATTTGATATGTGCATATGTCTATACATCAACACCACTATAAAGACTAAACTTTGCCTAGAAAGTAATATAATTTATCTTGGAACATTAGAAGGAAAACAAATGCATCAACAGATGGAATCAGCCCATTTCCAGCAATTTGCTTCTGGCAGTACAGATGGTAATTATATAAAGTATGTAAATATCTGAGCCTCTAGGAAGCACAACAACATGTAGCTCTGAACCCAGGCACTGGGGGAGCTAGCTATCTTCACCCTTCCCCTGCCTTGCCCCCTGGCAATGAGAAACAAGCAGGTTGCTTGGGTTTTTAACATAGCAGGCAAGAATGGTACACTGCCTAGGTCAGTGACCTTACAGCAGCTACTTCTGTATGTTAGGGACCTGGTATCAAAGACTACCTAGCTTTCCATGTTGTTAGACTAAATGATGAAGAACAATGCCCTAATTAATTCTGTGTTTCTCTTGGAGATCTCTCACCAGTGCTGAATACCATATTGCGCAGACAGATGATTATTGAAGCCATCAGTCGAAAATAATGTACTGTACATGAAGTTCATGATCAGTAAAGTGAAGCAAGCAATTCAGTGATATTGTGTTTATGGTTGGCTGATAATTCAAGTTTCTGTTACCAGATCAAAATGCTCACGATCATGTTAAATTATGTTTGAACTCCTATTAACCGTGACTCTCAACCTAGTATTCGTTTTGTCTCTGTTCTCTGTCTGATTTTAGTTTGCTGGCTTTATAAAATAAACCACTGCTCTCTCCTAGAGGGCTGACTGAATTTAAGTAACTTTCCCTTGTCCAATTTATTTACCACCCCCATAAACAAATACAAATCCCAGACAAGCTTGTTGTACACAGGAAGAGTGCGATACAAAAACTTATAGCAGTAATGCTTATCTTTTTAGGTGAATATCAGAAGCATGATTAACATCAATTTTAATTATAAGCAGAATATAATAGTGTTTTTTATATATTAATAGTACAGTGAGTGTCTGTGAATGGGTTAGGTTGACACTTGTATCGCATACAAGATGTTCGCTGTGCTATAATCCTGTCTGTGCGATTCACTTTGATTGGGATTCCAAATTCTATTGCCCTGCGATGACAAGATGCTGTGCCGTTTCACAGCCTGTCGTAAGCTGAGCCACTAGTTTGGTTGAAGTCAGACTCGGAGAGGAAGGTCCAAATAACTTGAATTAAAAAAGGACCATGAAGAACTCATCAAGCACACTTGGAGGAAATTGTCTCCCTCGCCAGTATAAAAAACCTCAGCTCATAAAAATATTGATTTATTGGGTTGGAAATGAATCATGAGTTTATTTTAATATGCTTGGCATAAGTGTATGTTTAAGAGAAATAATTAAATCTCATGGCCAATTTTTTTTTTTTTAAACCCCAACAAAAACAAGACAATTTTTGCACTGAACATTGAAATTTAATAAGCCTGTGTAGTGCTTTAATATTATGGTAATTGCTATCATTTTGCAAGTACTGTGGCTTTTCTTGACAAGGAAAAAAATATACACCATGCTAATGCTGCCTTTCTGTATTTTAACCATGTTATTACCCAAGACATTTCAAACCTCTTGCAATAATCAGGGTAGGGTCTAATTGATAGGTATTAACAAACTATTAGACCAAGTGTAGTATTAGGTCCATTCCGTGACATGTAACATTTACATACATGTCAACCCCTAAGTGTTCATACCAGTGAGACCCCTGCTGAAAAACCTTACGATTGATGAAAAACCTTAACCTAGACCACTAGATTTTGTTATGGAGGGTCGGGGTGGGGGTGGGGGTAGGGGTGTGTGTGTGCTGGTGACGGATTAAGATTTTGTCACATGGTTGACAGCTATACCACTGACCTAGACTTAAGGGCTATGCACCCCCAGCCCGGGAGCAAAGCAAACGACAGGAATACAACACGAGTACATACAAAAAAAAAAAAAAAAACCCACAACTGTAGCTAGACATGAAAAGAAAAGACTGTCTCCTTTTGTTCCTTTTAGGGGGATAAAATAAAATAAATTAAGAAAATAGTCTGGGAACACCACACTGTCACAGAGACGGCCGAAGTGGGTGGCGTCAGAACCAGGAAGGAATGAAATACAAAGGCAGATGATGTGAAATGATGATGGCGCTTGCTTGTGCCGGTTTATTGTAAATAAAAGGGTTTAAACACGAAAACAGAAAAACGGCACTCTACGCCAAAATAAAAAAGACAAACAAAAACGGACTATACTTAACAAAACGGTACACGGACAGACAGACACACTGACAAACACGGTGAGTTTCTAAATAAACAAGTATCGTGCTGGTCCCACTAACACGCAATAACAATTGTTGTAAATAGTTTATCCTCCTCTCTCTCCCGTTCTCCACTCACCGAACACCCAACCGCGAGTGAGTGAAAACATGCTGTTTTTATGCAGCTGTACCAAGACTCGACTGCTAATCAATCATTCAATTGGAGTCTCGGTACATCCGCACGTGAATTAATAAAGTGCAATTCCCCGTGCTCACATATTATTACTTTTTACTTGCATGTGAAGTGCTGTGCAATTCTCGTGCCTAAATACAAATATACATTTTAAACACTCGTGTTACAGACCCATTTATATCCCGTGTACCAATGACTATACACCAACATTAACAAACCACACGCAACATAACAGATAATATGCACAGGGGTGGGCACTTTGTCACACACACACACACACACAATGATATTTAACAGTTTACATCAATGTTTATATGTGATCTAGTTTAACATGCAAATCATAAATATATATATATATATATATATATAATATATATATATATATATATATATATATATATACACACACACACACACACACACACACACACACACACACACAACACACACACACATATTTCACAACAAAAAAATTAGTTTCATATACTTTTTTTATTGATTTTCAGTTTTAATAAAATCTTCAGTTAGTGTGTGATTATTATTATTATTGGTCAACATTATTAAGAAGCGTCATTTTACAGAAATACGAAACCAGTGTGTGGCGCTCCTCGTCACTTTTGAACATATAGCCTCTTTATTTTTCGACTTTAATAATTTGATTCCTATTTCTGTGGTCATTTTTTCTGCATGAACGAGACCGTGACAGTCTGACAGCCTCTCCTCGGACCCATGATATTCTCCATGTACACCTCACCCCTTGACGCTCTTATTTCCTCATTTAACTTCCCCCAACATTTCTTTGCTGACGCTGATTTTCTTTTTGTTTCCCTCCTTTACCCTCTACCTTGCCACCCGTATATCAGCTTGTTCGGTTGCTATCCAATCTTGGATGGTGGGCTGATATCTCCTCATCAACCCATCAAAAACTGAAATCCCTTTCTTCCCTTCCCTCTGCTCCCCACAACCCACCCTGCCCCACCACCTCATTCCCTTATTCCATCGCTCTCTGCTCGTAACCTCGGCGTCATCTTTGACTCTACCTTGTCCCTTTCTGACCATATCTCGGCCATAACACGCACCTGCCGTTTCCACCTATTCAAGATCCACAAAATACACCCTCTATTTCATTTTCTGCTATTTCTGGTCCACTCTCTCAGCTTCATCCACTTCGACTACTGTAACTCCCTCCTACGCCTGTGTACCATTACAACAAATTCAAAACATCTCTGCGCGTACCGTACCTCCCCTCTCCTACTTTAGCTACACTGGCACCCTGTTTATTATCGTTGCCTGTTCAAATTTCTTACCCTTACCTGTACAAATCTCTCCATGGTCTTGCCCCACCTTATCTGGCTGCACTGATCACCTATTATGTGTCCTATTGTCCCGACCCTAACCTAGCCTCTGGCTCTCTGCTCTCCTAAAGCAACACATTTGTATCTCACCACCATAGCCCAATAAAGTTATCCTCTTTTTTTACCAACTTTTCTTGATTGTACCATTTTGTTATAATTTTGTAAAGTGCCTTGGCTAAAGGTGCTGTAAAAATCACATGCAGTGTTCTCAGTAATGTTCTCACACACTAAAGTGCCACCTTGATTTGATAGTGAATGCAAAGGGAAGTTGACACAAGCATCTCTACAGCATGTATTAATTGCAGATGTAATTATCACACTTCAGTATTCAAGAAACAATTTAGATTTCATTTAAAGATTTACATTTTTGCTTTTAATGCTCTGTCAGAACATTAATGCGATTTTAAAATATGTATTTATCTTGCGACACTTCAGAAGTAAATACAGACAATTAAAAAGTTCATATTGACATCTAAATGGTTTCTTACAAATTCAGTTATAATAAAAATAAAGAGTGATTTACAAATAACTCCAAATTACCTGTAAAAGAACTGCAATAAAAATGCAGTACAATTACAGCCACATTTAATTTCCCCCCATATATTTATACATCAATACAGGAAACACTTAAATCAATCATTACTACAGTAAAGTGCGCAAAAGGCCAGTTAAAAGAGACATACTTTATCTAAATGAACGGGCAAAAGATCAGTTCTTGTGTCTACTGAAAAATAATGAGAACGGCAAATCTTTATTATTATCTTAGATGACTTCATGGTTTCCTTACATGAATATACTCAGGAGGTCAGTCCTCAGATCACTGAGTATATGGCTTAATGCACACCTGGTGCTTTAATATTTAACCCCTATCTGAAAAAATGACAACTTGGCCATTGACAAATAGACAGCCAGCATAGTAAAATAAGAAAATGAAATAGCCATTGATTTTCAATGAATTTCCACCGATCCACACAACTGGTTAATTGAGAATATTCATTGCTATACTCACTAAAATACTGAGAGAACCCTAACTGGTTTCTGTAGAAAATATACAGTAGTGTGAACAGGTTGATTCTAGAGGTCATGTCAGGCCAGAAAGAATCACACAAACAGGCAGTACTGGGGTTGAAACCGAGACACAATGACTGCGCTCAGTGTTTTAATAAAACAAAGTTTTAAACAAAAACAGAAAACGGCACTTGACGCCAAAATAAACAGACATAGGAAATGATAAAACAGTAAACAAACTGGACGAACAGACAAACAAGTACAGTGCTGGTGCTTCCAACACGTTCTAGCAATTATTTATTATTTCTTTTTCTCTAACTTTATTACTCTCCGCTCCACACCCGTTCTCCACTCACAAACACACAACCCAGAGTGAGTAAAATGTGCATCTATATATACTCTTGTGCTGGGATTCAATTACTAATTCATTATTCACTTGAATCCCAGCACGTGAACTAATTTGTGCAACCCCGTGCTCACATATTAAATACTTTAAATGCACGTGAAGTGAAGTACAATCCCAGTGCCTAAATACAGCTATATATTTTAAATCACTTGTGCTACACAGACCCATTTATATCCCGTGCACCAATACCTATACACCAACATTAACACACCACACACAACATATAACACAAATACACACAGGGGTGGAGCACACTGCCACAAGTAGTTATATTAAAAAACTGTTACTTCAAATGCAAAGACTCTTGTATTACAAGAAAAATAATTATGAACGAGATTAGGCCATGAATGCTTTTCCAGTTCCTAGTAGCTCACTGATCCCAATGGGGAGCCCAGTGATTCAGCATTGACAACGTGGCATGATAACCCAATCCATACCCTCACCACACTGTATAAAACAAGTCTTCCACCCTTTGTCCTATTTCTGTCTCCACTAAATGTCCCTATTGTGTCCTCTGGTTTTGGTTTCAGTGCTGCATTTAAAGTAGTAAAACACAGTATTTAAGGTATGGTGACATGACATTTTCCCTGCCACAAAACTTTCTGTTCCAGACATTTCCTTTTCAGCTGACAAAGTTGCTGCAAAAATGTCCACAGTTGTATATGCACAGAAGTTAGTTGCAGCCAACATTTCTAGTTTCTTGGCAAAATTGCATTTACATCAGGAATGTGGTTACATTTCAGTAGTAAATGATTAATTCTGGCATGAGCAATGTTTCATAAACTGGAATGGAAGGATAAATAGCAAAACACATGTAAGAAGGCACTTATTGTACTGTGCTAAGAGTAGCAGATTAATGGTTTGTGTGTGGGAATGTAAACACTAACGTCATCTTGAATTTATTACGGACCGAGGGGAAGAATTACCTTACCTAAAAGTATAAACATTTGGAAGATCTACCATCAAGATTTTGAATCTATCTTGCATTCATCCAAACCCAACAACAGAATGACCAGGCAAAGAGTCCTGCTCCCAATTATGCAGCTTTGCAAAGCAGATGTGGAGCTTGATCTAAGGAAAATAATTCTGTTAGTGCAGCTGTTTAATTTAAGTTTAAACATTATTTTCCATTCTTTGTACTTGTCTTATAAACAGTATACTCCATAAAGGTTCATGGAATGCTGTGGTAAACAACCGGCCATCCTCATTTATGGAATATCTACAGTACTTCATGAATGCTTGTGGTTTATCCTCTGTTTATGTGGAATGTGATCCGACAGACCTAAAAAAGCTCAGCTGTGCAACTGTTTAGCAACAATCATGGAAAAGCAACTCTCTGACTTCAAATAAGGACAGGAAAGTGGGTGCTCTAATGGACAACATGTCTATCATGAGTGTTCCGGGTGTTCCTGGAATGGGTCCCAAAAACTGGCAGAATCTTTGGTCACAAATGGGTTGTAACATATCGAGCCTGTAGTGCGTAGCATATTGTAACAAGCAACACACGTACTACAGTACAGTAGCCCAGATCACAGAAACATTCAAAACAGGGCTTGGCCCATTTGTTGTTTTTTTTTTATTTTAAATATAAATATAAATGTAGTCGTTGCAAATTGTTTTTACCCTGGTTTTCTCTCCAATTTGGAATGCCCAATTATTATTTGAATCCCAGTTCACCGTGGCAACCCCCTGGCGACTTGGGAAATGGAGGCTGGAACACGCATCCTCTGTGCCGGAGGACAACACAGATCTGGCGGCTCTACTGCAGAACCACAAGCACCCTATCAGCCACAGGGGTCACTGATGCACGTCAAACTGTGGATTCCCCTGCCAACCTAAGCCCTTGCTACCGTAGCGGCGGTCGACCGATTGTGCGCCGCCCTCTAGAAACCCCCCAGTCAAGGTCTGCATTGACATAGCCTGGATTCGAACCTGCGACCTCCAGGCTATAGGGGGCATCCTGCACTCCACCGGCCCATTTGTTTTAAAGAACAACATGCTTGAAGATACGTGCTTTGGGATTCAGAAGCACTGATTTATTTGCCGGCCAGTTTATAATGGGATCCGAATTATTAAGAGTTCGTAAAAGTAGAAATTCCACAGAACTCTGATCTCCTGGCTAAATCCAAAAATAAATGACATCAGACTCCAATTCACTAACCAGTCTCCATTTCCACTCCCCTGTAAATGGGGCCCAACCATCCCTTTACACAAGATGTTGCAGCTTGGCAGTTCTCTCCAGTATAAATATCTTGAAATAATTGCTTTTTGACTTATTCACCTTGTACAAACTGACTGGGTTATACATTCAAAGAGGGAAGCAAAAAGATTGTAAATAACAAAAGAAAGCTGCTTTCCTCTTTACAAAAGGATGGCACACAGCGAAACACCCAATTACTACTAGACTGAAAAAAAGCAGCGCCTGGTTCTTTTAGCCTGGTAGTAAATTCCCATTCCATTATCAGGGAAGAAAAAGTTGCTATTACAACATTTTCTAGACCGTATTTTATGTGGAGCCGCAATAAAAAATAGCCTGTTATAAATATATTCACAGTAATAACCCATAAAGATAATATTGTAATCATAAAACTTTATGGGACAACCACAAAACTCGAAACAAGCTGCTGCGTAATATATCTGCATAGATTGTCCCAAGTGTGCAAAAAGATGGCTGTAGGTCATAGGCCTGTATACATTTAGTAACCAGTATTTCACTAACCAGATTCAACTGGAGCATTCGGAACCATATCTCCCCATTAGGCAGTACGAATTTAAATATTACAAACATTATTTTAAGTATCTCTTATAACCTTGCACTGCTGCAGGTTCTATCAGGAGCATGCAGCTTGAACTATACATGTACAGAAATAGCAGACAACAACAACGACAGAAGAGCCAATATCAGGGCCTTGTTTTAATCAGTCTGATCCATAAACATGTCCTGCTTAAGTTAATCTACCATCGCCATGGAAAGAGGGACCTCAGCTTGGCCCTGACCAAGGTGCTGACTTCCTATTGACAGGTAAAAAATCTATTGAAAGGGTGCTGGGCTGCAGTGCCCCGAGGTGACTCCTTGCATCTGAATGAGGTTATTGATCTGGTATAGATCAATGCTGAATTTATAACACAGGGAAAGGATGAATCAATGCATACTTAATGTACGAGTGGAGGACAGGATGGTGACATGTTTGAATAATCAGTAGTGTAGTTTGAGCAGTGATCTTTAATGTGTTTCTCCATTGCTGCCACTGTATAATTCATACACACAGCTCTGTTAAATAAAACTTGTTTACAAATAACAAGCTGCTAAATCGGTATTAGTGAATGCTAATAAATTGTGGCCTGTTTTGGCTTAGTCAAATAACTTTCTGGCATAAATAAATGATCCCCTCTTCAAATATATGATTTTAATGAGTACTCTCAAAGTACTCTAAAGTGTTATCCTTTTACCCTTGACCACTAAATATCTTGGTGTGCCTGAATAGATAATCACCTCGTCTTCAAATAAATGCCGAAGATATACGTGAGCTGCTACTGGTTTATTATCAATACAGGATAATATATTCACCCTCCAAAGAATGTATTTCTGAAATGGTAAATGAGTACTAAGACTGACAATGTTGAAAGCTGGTACTGTAAGGTATGTGGGCTTGGAGTATAACTTGTATATTAACACTAACACAAAAACTAAAGTTCATAACATTCCATTCCTTTTTTGTTTATGCACAGACCTGCTGAATCTAAAGGCACATGTCCAGTGAAACTTTTTGCTATGGAAACGTTTAAGAGGTGTGTGTAATATACCTGTGCTTTATACAAAGGATGCAACCCAGGCAGCTCTGTCATGTGCATTATATATAAGGTACAAGCGAGATGCATTTACTAAGTTGCTCAAGCAGCATTATCCTCACTTCAAGTTAGCTCCTATTGCCTCTGCATTAATTTTTGCACACATCACATCTTAATACAGCCACTCACCACTTTGTCTTGGCGGTTTGTATATTTGAAAAGAACAGTCTCATGCGTTCTTTTGTTGTTATGGTTTTATTTAATTTTTTACCTTGGCAACTACATATGCTGCCAGGCAGTCAACTGTGCTTAAAGGAAAACAAATATATGTCTGCTTTAACTAATGACCTTTGCAGAAAACAAAACTCCGCTATAGCGCACTTACTGTGAAGACCCAGTTACTTTTGGATATTTTTAAAACACTGATTACAATGCATTGGTAAGGCATCTTGAATAATCAACCATGAGTATTCAGTCTATTTGCTTGCAAGTTACTGTAATACTAATAAGCCTAGTACGATTACTACTGATAAAAATGGGTTTGCTTATTCTGAAATATACTTCTAATCTAAATCCAATGTGCAAATTAGCCTGATCAAATTGTATTCCTATTTAACAGTGTCATTTAACAGTTTCTAATTACAAATACAATGGCTTTAATGGTAACTGAAGCTTTAATTTGCTGTAAATAAGAGTAAATCAGGACTATAGAAAAAGTGCCCTAAATTGTGAGGTGGCCTTTTATAAAGGTTTTACTGGAATAGAATGCACAGGAAAGGGAATATTTTACCTGACAGTAGAAAACAGTTAGGGCTACCCACTGCTAATAATCATGTCAAATTAAACTAACACTGGGAGACAGACCATCACGTAGTTTACTGTAGACAGATTGTAGTGCTCTGCATTAAAAATATGTTTAATTTGGATTAATGTAGTGCTCTATGAGAAATACTCTATCTAACCTCACAAGTCTACCCAACATGTTTTTCATGGAAAACATTTTCAATATTTTTGGAGAAAAATCACTGCCTTGTTGACAGACATCCTTTCATTGTTATACGACCAGTTCATTGGTAAAGTTTGAGAAGCACTCAGCAGCGTGCAAGAGAACATACTGTACTGACAAAGAGTTAACAAGCTTAATAATTACTGCTAGGCCTCAAATCAAGGAAGAGGCAATAAAGTCAGGTTCCAGAAGTTCACAAGCATATTAAAATACAAACAATTTTAAAACAGAAGCCAAGTTAAGAGTCATAGCCCTGGTACTGAATGTCCTAAAGATGAAGTGATTCAGGAGTTTAGTTCCCAAGTGTGCTATCAGTTCAGGCTATTGGGCTATAAATAACAACAGACCTGTCAAAAAAAACTCAGGCCTGTTAGCTCCCCACTGTCTCACTGTTCCCAGGCTCTAGGGCTTCTGTGTCAATGTAGCAGCACAACCACAAAGCCTGATCTTTTTACTACAGGGAATCCACTGGCTCTTATCTTCATTTCCTTATATCCCAATAAACGTCATACCTTCTGAGGATGAGAACAGTTCCATGCATGACAATACTATGGAAAAAGCCTAAAAAATAATAAAAGATTAAATATTTATTTTTTTTGTATTTTCTGGCAATAGATAGCAGTTGCTCAGATGGTTCCTGCGGGAATGTTAGTGATACAGTGACTTTTTTTATTTAATGAACGTTAAAACTGCTAGGTCTTTTAAAGTGCAGGTTTATTACTACGGTCTACTTGTTTTTCTGTTGTTCAAGCAAAGGGTACAATCTTAACTCCACAACCTAAATTACATTGTTTAGCAAGCAAGTCAAAATATCACAGTTGTCTATATAAAAAAAAAAAAAAAAAAAAAAAAAAAAAAACACACACACACAGGAATAATGACTGAAACTTTTACTAGATGTTTCTGACCTTTTAAACAATATGTTAGTGAAGATTACTTGGATACTAAGTTGCTTTTTAAAAACAACGCAAACAGGTAAGCCATTCATCACCAGCCCCAACTGTACATTCAAAACCCTTCAGTAACACAAAACAGTTGATCATTATTCCACTGTACTGTATGCAGATATTGTTTGACATACAGACAGACAGACAGGGTTCCTCCATGTACCCACAGATTCTGATATGCTTAATAACTTGCTACAGAAGACAGTTGGAAAAGAGCTATATGGAAAACCCTGATATACAGAAAGGCAGATCATGCCATATTGTTTAACTTGTGCTAAAGGTCCATAGCAAGTTCTGTGACAATTTACAAGCAGTTTTCTAGACGTACTCTAAAATGTGACATACATATGTACTTCTCCATTATACCCTGAATAACTTTAAAGAATGAACATTACAATTCCTGATACATTAATTTTTTTCTAATACAATTAGATACCAGTACATTTAACAAATACTGTACATGCACGTTTTGTCGGTTTTCAAAGTGATTCTGAAGGATTATGCATGCAGTTATACAGTGTTATATAGCTATTATGGAGGTGATATGTACAGTTCTGAATTTAAATAAGGTACAAATGCATACTATTTTATTTTCCACATAACACACTCAACTAAATATTTGGAAACCAATGACAACAGGAATAAAGAATGCTATGTATTGTTTTATACCTCCGATTATTTCCTTCTTACCCATAACATCTGCTAAACCTTGATTTAAACACTAAGCCATGAGTTCGCTCTGTCTTGCATTTCTTGTTTTCCACCATCCTCCCTTCCTCTCCACTATGCTTTCCTCTTCTATTCTGCTGCGCCACCTCAGCAACAGCCCCCCTCTTGGGGTAAAGTGAACCACTTCCCAACCTTAGAAGCCCAGCTGACTTTGTCCTCCACAGGGGAACGTTCTTAGCCAGTAGGGGGACCGACGGCCAAATCTATCTAACACTTTCATCTTCCCATTTCCTCACCTCTAGATCCCCATTGGGGGAAGTACTGGTTGCTTTCTAGCATTGGAGACGGATCGGTTCGGTCTCACCTCTGCGAAGGCTGCTCTCTGTGAGACAAGGAGAATCTCCTTAGCCATCTCTAAGCACATCTCTCCTATTTTTGATTCTCAAGGTCTCTTCCTCTTTTCAGCCCTTGATTATGTCCAGTGAATAACATATTTACATATTTTTTGTAAGGATTGATCGATGAATAACACCTGTGGGCTTTGATCGATTAATTTTGTCTACCTGAGTGTGGTATCAAAAAACAGCAGAGGGTCTAAAGACTATGGCAAAAGGAGAACTGTAAAGGTATACCCAATATTTCACAATATCTCAGAATGAAGAAAAAAATGCAAATTGCAACATTTGTTCATCTGTGTTTTCACAGCAGTACTACATATTTATTGTATCATCGTAATCGCAAGTACGTTGATTTTTCTTTTTATTCAATGCATTTCTTTCAAACAGTATCAGTGAATTAAATTATATCTTGCTTTTCCTTCAGCTAACTAAATAAAATAGCACTCAATAAATTACATTAGTCTTCAGCTAACCTAAATAAATATTACCTCTGTTAGTTTGAAACTTGAAAGCTTACTAAAACGGATCTGTTTAATACAGCATTCTAGGTTGTAGTGCAGCTGCTAATTTACAGTAATATATATGCTCTTGATGCATTTTTTATCTTTTTCTTTCAGACATGGGCAGTCCAAACACAATCGGCCAGCACAGCTCAAAAGAAAATGTCAGATTACGTCACTAAATGTGATTACTTGCAATTGTCTTTCAATACAATTTCATATCACTAGCAAACAGGCGGGATTAATTGATTAATCAACCACGCAGATGTCAAGATTAAAACCCCAACAATAATGAACTGTTTCTAGACATCACCCATATAAACTCAATTTTACTTACACACTCTTCTATACAGCAGCAATGCCTATAGAAACCACCCCATGTTACGCTTCAGGGGTATTTTGTTTTTGTCTTTCAGTTTAGTGGCAGGAGAAAGTTTCTGGCATAAACAACCCTTGAGCATGTTCTGTGAAACCCAGAGGAGCCACGCTGCAGGGACTATACCAATCAGTGTGTTGCCTGCTGGTTGGAAAACATTTGTGTCACACACCAGACTGCCAGTGTGCTCAGTAGGGTTGTGTTGGTCCCTGAAGCACGAGGTCAGCTCCCAGTTTTGAGCCGAGCAGCTGCAGACATTTGAGAGAGATGGCTGTTTGTGTGGTGATATTGCTGCCAGACCACCCTCATGGATGCTGGCAATTTCTCATTTAAAATGACTGACTCTTTTAATGAGAAACTCCTTCACACAACAGGCCGAGAGTGAAGCCTGACCCTGTGGTGTATTTTCATCCTCAAAACATGCTCTTTAATTATATATTAATCGTGCAGTTTACAGGACATTACTACACACCGGTACTTAAAATACAGTCAACTGAGGTCAGTAATATTTGAAAGTGGTGTTATTAAGATAAGCCATGGTTTATTCATTAAAATAAAAACCATTGTTATCACAATTATAAATCATGTCTCTTTTGTATATAGTAGATGTCATTTTGCGCATAAAACACACAATGCAGTTGTAAAAAGAAAAAAAAAAGAAGCTCTTGGGAGGCTGAGAAAGAGAGGGTGTCTCTTATAACAGAAATAATGTCACACAGAACCCAAACCGCTCCAAATGACACCTCTTATATTAACCACACTACACACAACATATTTACTTTATCATAGTCAAGACTTTACCGGCAAATAATCAATACTGGTACACTGAAATAGCTATACATGATAATAGGTATTTAAATAACATTTAAGATGGTTTCCAGTGACTAAAAAGATTGCAAATTCATCTTCTGTGACTATTTGTGTCCCTCACTCCCTAAAAACATTTTAATTTCCATTTGCTGCATAAAACTTAAATAAAACCATAAAAACTTTATTTTTTTTTTTCTCAAATCTTGTACACTTCAGTCCTGATTAACTTGTGCATAACCTCCTATTGATGCACTGAAACACTGCTCTTCAGCTCCCAGAGCTGTATTGTGCATAGGAACAATATAACAAAACAGACAGCAAGGAATTATACGCTTAAGTTTTATCCTAAACTTGACTGTTGAACACTACAGCTTCAACTTGGGTAAAATACATTCTGGAAATGGGAACTGGAAATGCACAGGGCACACATCGCACATATTATTCTTTATATATCGTGGTAAAGCCAAAGAGAGAAAATACCTAAGCTTGAGGTTGTCCAAAGCCTTATTCCCTGATGAAAATGTAAAACTGCAGTAACAATGCACCGCCCACCAGGTGTCATCAGCTGGCCAAAATCAGAGCGTGCCAACAATAAATCTGTGGAGAACACAATGAGGTAATTGGATTATTGTAAGAGTTACAAATTGGTTTCCCCTACTTTTGTGAAACCAAAAGAATTGGAGGATAGTCTCAAGACTGGTATCACATGTGTGCATGGTGATACACATTTTTTACCATACTACTAAAATGAGAATTGAATTTCATGGAGAAATACATGTGTTGAGAGTAAGGGTATTACCAAAATGACCACACACCATGAAACTGGGTAGAGATTACCCAAGGTTTAATATGCTGGTCAATATACATGGGGAATTTGCTAACCCCATAGGAAAATTCCCATTGAGGGAAGTTGACTCAAAAGAGCCTGGGGCAAATATTCCTATTTATTGATCATGATTTATTTGCCCAAAACTAAAGAAGACACATAGAGCCCGCTGACCTGATAAACACAGGGGGCAGCTTATACGAGAAAATAGGGAAACACCAGTGGGTGTCAGAGAAAAAACTTACTGGTAAAGGCGTGGGCACTCAAAGTAATGACCAAGAGACTTTTGATGAGACCAGGGAACATCCATTGACAGAGGCAGTAGCCAGGACCTATCCTAAACTTACGGTTTGGTAGGGAACAGACCAGTGACCCCACTTTGATAACTATCAGACAAGGGGTGGTTGTTATTAATGGTGTGCACGTAGAGGGAAGAAACAAGGGAAAGAATGAATACTATATTTTAAAAAATGGTTTACTGTACCGGGTAACTTGTTTGGGAGAAATGGAAGTAGATCAGTTGCTGCTACCGCAAAGCCATATGCTTACTGTAACGAGATTAACACAGTCACTGTGTGGGGCATACTTAGGGGTAGAAAAAAACACCCAGCGCATTTTAGAATGTTTCTTCTGGCTAGGTGTTTATGAAGATGTGAGATGTTTTTGTACTGGTTGTCCCGACTGTCAATTGACAAGTCCCCGTACACATCATAGCGCTTGTGGCAAAGTGGCTGCTGAGTGAGAACAGGTGCAGAGGTGATGCAGTGCAAGAACAGACACAGACAGGAAACTGTAATCCGTTTGGAAAAAAGGGGTCTTTTATTAATAACTCCCGTTCTGGCGACCAAACAATAAGCTCTGGCAATACACACCTATGCGTAAACCATGGAGATTGAAAAGACAGGGGTTGCAGCCAAAATAATAAACACACGTTATCCTCCTGTCACAAAGACGGCTGTAGTGGGTGACGTCAGACCAGAAACAGGAAACAAACGACAGAGAGAGGTGGAATTTGGTGGAGCTGAGAGAATGGTTTCGCACAGCATTTAATAAATAAACAGACAGCCAGAAAATAAACGGTTGTACCAAACACAAAAACACAGGACATGGCACATTCGCCAAAACAAGGAGACAAATAAAATGGACTAACACTACATGGTGAGCAGATATTTTAACTTTACATTATTATTTTATTATTTATTACCTCCCGTCTCCAATCCTGTTCTCCACTCACCGAACACCCAACCCCGAGTGGGTGAAAACATGCAGCTGTACCGTGCTCACATATTATTACATTTTACTTGCACGTGAAGTGCTTTGTGCTGGCCCAAAGTGACAGCTCCCAAAACGTGTTAGCTGTCTGGTGGTTCACAAACAAAGACAATTACTAACAGCAACAAACAAACAAAATGCTCATGAATATTCTTATTAATAGTTTTCACTGGGTCTCTAACAGTCCTTCTAGTTTCAAAGCAAAAACCAAGCGAAGGAGTAGATTCTCCGGCCCCTTTTATGATGTCACGCATGACCCCTTGGTAAACGAGTGCAGCAGTCTCTACAATCTGCAGCTGCTATGTCGTTTCCCTTCCGGATCAATACGTTCTTGCAACAGAGTCTTGCCTTCTTCCAGATTGACCAACTTCCCAATCCTGGGAAAGAACGGTCAGGCCAGCCTGACCAAAGGGGACTCTACTTTCGCTGCTTAGCACCCTCATAAAACAGGAGGGAGATTTTCAACCATGATTCATTATATTTCTGTCACAGCGTCAATTAGTCCCCTTTCCAATTATTGACATTCCTGTTGAACATATAGCTATGGATCTAGTGGGGCCATTAACATGGTCAGAATGGGGACACAAGTTCATGTTAGTGGTAGTAGACTATGCCACATGGAACTTGAAGCCATTCCCCTAAGAAAAATGGCTTCAAAAACAATACCCAAGGAGTTAGTACAGATGTTCGCTCGTGTTGGAATCCCCAAGGAGATTTTAACCGATAAAGGGACTCCCTTTGTATCCAATCTCAGATGAGCTTAGCTTGTCAGTTGCAGATCCACATTATATACACATAAGCATAACAATAGTGTGTAACGTCTACATGCAAAAATAATGCACGGACCACCAGGTGTCATCAGTCAACCAAAATCAGAGAGGCCGATAATACACCTGTGGAGAGGAAAACAGCTTAGCTGTCCCGTGTTAGTTTAGGGTTTGTGCAAGTTTTGTTTTGTGTTTGGATTATCTACTGTGTAAATAATAAAAGTGAGTAAAAAGCGTTTCACACTGTAACCTCCAGCCTGCGTGTGTTTTCCTGCCATTGTCCAGCCTTGCCATCAGCCACTCTAAGTCAATGAGATTGTGTATATATATATATATATATATATATATATATATATATATATATATATATATATATATACACACACACACACACACACACACACACACACACACACACACACACACACACTAAATTAATCCTTGCACTATTGAGACTCCTTTCACTTCTGACCTGGTTTGAACCTGTATCAGAATATTTACAGGATCAATAGATATGCAGGGGGAGGGGGTTTACCACATGACAGGTAAGCATTCATTATTCAATAAGGTCCTCACAGTATATTTTTCTATACAGGATATTGTAATTAATTTTTGCAGCTTAACAGTGCTGCAGTTTTGCTGAAATGATTGACTATTTTGTCCACACTGTTTGCCAAACATCTGACAAAGAGGTCTACAAAAGTGCATGGCCCTTAATCTATCTGGCATCCCCTAATTGGTATCTATTGGCAACTCATGTTACAGTCATCGGGATGGAACAGTGCTGGGACACATTAGTCTGGGCTAGATTGGAGGCTGTGCCCTAGAGGCAAAAGGAAATCACAATAAAACAGTACATTAATCTACTGAGATGCCAGATCCCCACAGACTTGCTGCAGCTTCTGAGCACTAAGAGGACCATTGCAATGCTGTTGAGCCATGATAAGCAAGAACACACTGGCAGACTGCCTTCCTGTATTGCTTTTTTACAAGCAATGTTCTTTCCTTTTAATAATATATATATAAAAAAAAAAAAATCTTGAAGACGCTAAAATGTGAGGGTGGAAAAGGGTTTAAGTGGAGCGCAGCTACTAACAGATTCATTAAAGTCGCACCAGAGCAGCTATAAAAAATCAATTTAGTTCACCAGGCATCCTGAACGAGTGCCAGCGGCAGGGAAAGCATCATCTCTGAGAGCTCTCCAGGCCTGAAGTGTCACAACGATATTACCAGGAGTGCAGCATAATAGCGCTCCATTGTGTGAAATAATCATACTTAGCACACAGAGATGCTGGCCATGGGTTAGAGGTCACTTTTCAAAGGCTTGTTGGAAAAAAGAAAGGACAAAAATACTATAAAAAGCTGGAACATGAAGCAATGGCACTTTTGAGCATTGGAAAAGAATAATAATAATAATAAATAATAATAATAATAATAATAATAATAATAATAATAATAATAATACTATGGATATTAATAATACATATTACAATGTTAAACCTAATAATATTACTACAGTCACCACCGCGTACAACAGGTGCGTAACGTGATTCAACCGCAGTAAGCGATGGCCGGTATAAACTCCCACACAATAAGCTGACAACCAAAATGTCCACTAATCACCAGTAGGCTACAGTACTCAAAACAAACAGGCATGTACGCGGTTAAAAATATATATTAAGACACTCATCACTTTTAAAAAATATGCATTAAAACCTACGAATGTAATAAAAAGTACAGAAATCTGTCGCATATCCGACAGCGGTGGGACCAGAGTAAGGATGGATATGTAAAAAGACGGCTATATGAATCCTGTTTTAAATACCACTATACACAGCTGTAACAATTACTGTACTATATTATTATTGTTTTGAGATTCCGCTTTTATTAGGGAGCTCCCCTAAATCCCTTGTTTAGAAAGATACAGGGTACTAATGTTTATGACAGAGTTTTCAGGGTTTCCAGGATATAATGAGACAGCAGTTGCGGTTCAAAGAAGTAGGAAACTGCTGTATTTTTTTTTTCTTTTAGCTTTTAGTAAACAATGGCTCTCATTTCTCTCCTCTCACTTACAAACTCAAACTCTCTTAACTGTCTCTCAATTCTCCCGCCGCCAGATCCACTTCTCTCTTTCAGACTGTCATCTCCGCACATGCACCCAAGTCCCGCCCCCTTCCTCACTCATTGGTCCCACTTCCTATCTCTGACTGCTCGTGTCAAACCTGCTCCCACTCCCCTCAGTAACACACTCACACACAGGCAGTTTTTCAGCTGTAGTCACACAAGCACCAAAACACACAGAGAATGCTAACAGATCTGAACAACAATAACACAGTTTACAAACACACATTTACAGAGTACTCCCATCCCCTTCCCCAGTCCATAATCAGATCCATTCCTACATTGTCCCCAGCTTCTTTAAGCAATGCTGCATTGCTTGCTGACTGACAGCTGAGTTCCAAGCATACTTTAGCAAGCGTACAACATCCAATGAGACATTTTATTTGCACTGAACTTTTGTACTGACGCTCATCGGTTTTCTCTTTCCAGCCATGCTTGCTTGCTGTTCCAGTCAGTGCTGTTTTTTTAAAGTGTAAATAAATCTGAAACTGCGTACAGGGATTAAATAGTGAAGGTACAGTACAGAGGTAATCGCTCAATATCGAGGTGCAAACAGCTGATTGATCGATCTGTCAAGCTTTTACTACACTAAAGTTCTACCTTTTTTATTGAAATATATGTGAATGTGAAGGTAACAATGTGAAAACAAAATTAGTAAAAGTGACTACTACAGTATAAAGCAGTGCGTTTGTTATTTTATTTATTTATTTAGTCATCGCCAATTTTTTACCTTGGTTATTCTCCTCAGTTTTGTATGCTCAATTATTATCTCTATCCTCGGCTCACCGCTCGCAACCCCTCCCCGCCGACATAGGAAACGGCGACTGGAACACGCATCCTCCGAAACATGCTCCTGCCAATCCATCTTATTTTGCACCCCGGATCCACAGCGAGGCCACCAGACATATAGTGCTGGAGGACAACACAGATCTGGTGGCTCCACTGCAGAACCACACCACACGGTGAACCGTGGATTCCCCTGCCGACCTAAGCCCTCCCTACCCAGGCGGCGCTCGACTAATTGTGCGCCGCCCCTAGGAACCCCTGGTCATGGCCTGGATTCAAACCTGTGATCGCCATACTATAGGGCGCATCTTGCACTCCATTTGGAGCACTTTTACTGGATGTGCCACTCGGTAGCCCCCTGCGATTATTATTTAAATCTATGTGGATGGCACATAACAAGATCCAAACAGCTGAGTTTGCCCGAAATATACAGTGTGCTTAACACGGTATAAATGATGCCTTTGTTATTGAAATCAGTGGGAATGGCAAATGCTATTTTTCTGATATAAACAGCTGCCCGAAATAACCTTGTATGATGTAAATGGTGGCGACTGTAATACTATTACTACTTCACCAGGACACTGGAGGGGATTTTCAAAAGTTTGTAATTGATAACTCCAGTGTTTATGAAAGTTTTGGTATGCAGCACTGATTTGGGCATTTTCAAGGGGTCGTTATGGCTAATTTGTTATTAATTAATCATGCTAATGCAATTTCTGAAATTATGTTGATTTCCAAAATAGTGTTAATATCATAACGAGCAATGCTTCCTGTGACTATTTAAAGGAGGGTTTTAATTATCGAAAAAGTATATCTCACCTTGAAACGGTATTTACGTTTGGTGTTAACAAAAACAGAATAAACAAACTACAGTATGGATTGGGAGTAGCAGCAGTAGCAGCAAATGCAGTTTTAGAGCTTGAATGCGATCCTGAGACTGACAGACCCCTGCTGTGACGTCGATGATACAGAGAGAGGGGGTACAGCACCAGGGTTAATTTCTTCATTTATAGGACATTTTGTCAACCTCTTTCAAACTCCGTGGGAAAACCTTGAATTGCCTACAAAAAAGGGCCATGCCTCAGCCCTGTATATACCATTTACGGCTTGGCAGCATTGTCCTTCTATGTCTCCGGGTCATTTCAAAGGGTCATATGTGACTTGATAAAGAGGGTTAATGAGTATATCAGTATCCCACTCAATCAGGAGCAGCTACAAAATATTTAAAGGGAGCCATCAATTGCACACATATTGACCTCACCTCAACACCATGCTATCATATGTATTCACTTGTTTTAACCATTTGTAACCTTATGGAATGCTTGTTGTATTGCTAAAATGATATACTGTTATTTGCGCCCAGTGTAATGTTACTACCATCTAAACTCTGGATACGTACATTATAGGTGGATTCATACATTACATGACAATTGACCTCTACTGTAGATGTTATTTGAATTATACAAATAAAAACTTAAGATTAAATAAGTAAATCTTGGTATAGAAAATGGCATATTATTACAATAAAGTTTCCTTACAGGTGATTGCAGATTTGCATAATTGATAATTTTAAAAGCTTAATAAATATATAATGAAAAGTTACATACATGGTATAAATGTATAATATAGCAATTGTGCACACTAAAATACATACAAAAGTAAATTCTGATCAAGCTACATAGATGACTTATCCCAAAAAAAGATTGCAAAATTCATGTTAAAAGAATTGGATATAATAAGCTGTAGCAAAAAGGTTATGTTTTTTTTTTTAATTCCTGCAATCCTTTTTTTTTACCCACGCCAGATTTTATTGTAAATCAGCATTTTACATGTGAAGTGTTCTAAATAAAATTAAATTCTGAAATACATTGAAATTAAGTTTACAAATTATTCACAAAATAGATATTCCCATTATTTTTTGTTTCCATTTGGCTGCTGCTTGTTGGTAAGAGATCCATCTCCCTGTACGCTAGTTTCCATAACTGCAAATTATGCTTCCATTCATTCTTCTTGATCTCGTTAACATGCATAACGGGTTCCCCTGATCTAGTCATTGAGACAGAAAGTGATGTATGTGACCTGCGACAATTCTGCTTTTTAACGAGAAATTTGTTCATTAACGACCTCATCGACTCAATTTCAAAACATTATCGGACTGATTTTATTAACAAATTTCATTTGAAAATCACTTGCTGCTAAAGCTCTCGTTACTATATCTCGAGATCAATAAAGATCAAATCCCTACTCAACTCAGTTCCTAATACTGTACATCACACTCATTTCTGATTCTTCCAGTCCTGGTGAAGAATGAACACCCTGTTTTTGGTTTTGCAATGTGAACAAAAATGCACGAGTTGATTTAAATGTTTTTCGGGGAATCAAAGGGTAAGGGCATCCCTGATTTGAGTCTCTCATAAATAGAGAACCACATTAATGAATATTCCCCCAGATAGCCTTGGAAGTAGAGCGCATTAGAGGCGGCAGTGCATTCTTTTCAGGGAGAAACCCTGTTTGACTGCTCCTCTATTAATATGAATGGCTAAAGATGTCCCATGGGGGGCAGTGAAGCCGTCAATCAAGAGTTACATTGTTTTAAACAGAGAAATGAAGTGGATCAAATTCACGGACCCGGCTGCAAGAGGAGACTGGGAATAATATAACATCAGGGTTGTCGGCACCAGAAATGTGGTCACTTTATATGTACAATAGAACACATGTATCCTGCTTCTTTGAAGTTGAATTGAAGACATTGCAACACAGTCATCCTTATGCTAGCAATGTCATAATAAAAATAGATCATTCATGTTAATACATTTTGCATTAATTGCCACAGTGCCAGTATCAGTCAGTGTGGTGTTCTATTTAATATGCAAAACACAGCATTAGATTGAAATCTATTATGGTAATCCTGTAGAAAATATTTTACTGTACTACTACTGTACTAACTGTTTGCAATGATTCTAAGTGGTTCTTTTTCAATTATTAAATATTGTGGCAAGGTATTATTTTGCATTAGTGTTGTGCTATTATTTAAATGTATGGATTGGTCTGATAAAAAACACTATTTATTGTTATTATTGTTTACAGCCTGGATGAGGCTAAAATGTCCAGTCCAGATAAAATCGTGAGAATGCGTGGTCAACAGCAAGTAATTATTGACAAACTGGCTGTTGACCACTTGTATGAGAAACCCCGTGCCGAATGTGGTCGAGGTACAAACTAAGTAATTGAGAGCCAGTTAATCCCCCAGCCACAATATAAAAACAAGGAGCTTTGTCTAAATGGGGTTAGTGTGTTCAGAGGTGGGATGAGAAACGTGAGTCGTAGAAGAAGTAAAATTGAAACTTAAAGAGGCATTTGCTATTTGTTTCGTTCCTGTGTGTGTTTGTTTTGGCCACTGTGCTGTTTTGTTGTGTATAAGTGTTTTGTTTGTTTGAATCTTTTATGTTGCTATTAATGTGCGCATCAGCGCTTCCATACCTCCGCCCAAAAAAATGTAAAAATACAAACACACAGGGGTGGGGTGTACCCCGTCACCTGCTTACATCTGTGCTCAGGGGTTGCTCTTCTGTTCTAGATGCCTGCCATATAACCAAGTCTTTATGAAAGTAAGAGCCAGTGCCATCTATTTGAAATATACGGTATAAAGGTTCAAGTATTGTTTTGTTCCACTGGCAATATGCTGCTGTGCACCAAATGGTGCTGAGGATCTTACTTCCATAAAGACACTTCTGGCTGATATAGCAACTAGAACAGCAGAGCATTTCTGAACTCAGTTCAAAGCACATTAACACAAAGAATATTTAAAAATGTTAAAATACATCTGAATAATTGCGATAAAACCTGCAGAAGTCATGAAAATGAAAGGGGACTGTCGAAAACAATGTAATTCAAAGCTACTTGCTTTTTAATACACAAACACACTCTCCATTCTGCAGTACAAAATGCCACAACTGATCCATTCCTTCACTAAATTGCTATAAAAATCTAAAGTGTGTAAAACCAGTCCCACAAAGCAAATACGTCACATTATAATAATTCCCCTCAGACTCACATCGCCTCGTAAAAGGCTCATTTAAAGGCAGAGGTCACTTCTTAAATCAACCCGAACTAATAAAGGACTCAAAAGGCTTGATAACACAAGGGGATACTTGAGCTTAAAATAGAAGGCGAAATGCATCCTCCTCCTGCCATAAACAAAACCAGGCCTTGTGCTTGAAGAGGCAACTGGAGTTTTCCCTCCGGTAAAGTAAGCATTGAAGCTTGGGCCTGTCGTGATGTGGAGGCCGCTTGTCTAAAACAATAAACTACAAGTGTGAGTGGAGAGAGATCAGCAGTGACACCGCTACTGTCTTCCTTCAACCGTAAAACACTGCAAGGGCAAAGGATGGAAATATGATTCATTACACTAATGCTCAGGGTCTTGTGGGGCTTGCTTCCCTCAGGGATGTTGTGGCTCCAATTTCTCCCCCTCTTGACACCTAAACAAGTTTACAAGGCACCGTCTCCTCTGCTTCTCAGGAGATATATATCAGTAGTTCTCTATGCAAGAGTCTCTTTTACTTCAAGACTGGCACCCTGCTATACTTTCCTGCACAATCAAGTGAGGGGACTTGAGCTGGTCAGATCTTGACACTGTAGCATGGTATATTTTTACAGCTCAAAATTAAAGCAAAAGTGAATATATGGTGTCTGTCTGTTCGCACATCCATCTGTAGGCATGTCAAACTTTTGCAGACATCTGGTAAACCACACATTGTGATGAAACAATTCATTGCCATTTCTTGTTCCATAAAACTGTGCAAATTGCTGATATATGTCAGTCACCAACTTTTTTCATGCTGACATCTCTCATTTTGAATACACAGCTGTGGCAGTTGTTTTGTGTGTGCTGCTTTAAAAAATGAATATTTTAATATTTGTATTTAAAATACATATTTGTTAGAATGTATAGTTCTTTCATACCTGCATAGTGTATGTGAGACTTATATAGCGAATGGAAGTGCATGACAAGAAATATTTATGGAATTATTTCTTCAGATATAATCTCTTTAATGGTCTCTTTAATTAAAATAGTACAGGAAAAGAAAAAAAAAAGTTTCCAAAAAGCCGAATGAAAAACAAATGTGAAAATGACACATGTAAACAGTTAAGAATCAAAAGAACAAAGTCATTTATGGTTTGTTTTGATTTCCACATCATTGTTATGATTTGTTTTATCTTGTTTTTGTTCAAGAAAATGTTCTGACCACAGTATTTGGGCACCTGTTCATTTTGGCAAAGGTATTTTTTTTTTCAAAGTTTCATTTAACACATTTCAAGGAAATATCATCACAATTTGAGGAATCCAGGAATTCATATGGCTTTCATTAGAACATCATTGTAATGAATTAGGTTTCATACATTTTATATTTAACTGCATACCAAGTACACTTTATTACAAATTATCACATTTGCCATAAAGCGTAAATAAAAACATGCCCGGTAATCTTAGGGCTATGTCATATCAGATGTAAAGACACTGTCTGAAAGTATGTGATCATTAATATGAGGTTAAAGGAATTTGTCACTGAAGCAGTTAATGTTTAATGGAACTTTACTGAGAGAATCATATAACAGTTCTGTGTACCAACAACAAAGACCCTATGTCAAAAATTGTAGTGCCATTGACATAGCCAGAGGTTAAAGCACTCCAGTATTGAACAGGTTAATTTTTACTGGAGGGGACTGGTAAAGGAGTTTAAGAAAATCAAGATTAAGAATACAGCTGTGTACTGAATATTAAGAGATTAACTAAAAATGTATTGTTCCTATGCAATAGTTTCAAAGGTCAGATGACCTCAGTGTGGCAACCATATTAGGTTAGAGGTCAATGTCATGGCAACCAACACACGCAGCATGCAATGTTCATATAACCCTGCAGATACGAAGTCCCTTTGACACTACGGCAGGAAAGGGTTTATATATTGTGTACAAAAAACTATATCGAACTTGACCTCCGGATTTAAATACATATGTGTACTAGGGGTCTGTTGATACTTGTATATTCTGAGTAGTACCTTTAAAAAGTATTCATCGGCAGGTATTAAATAAATCAAAGAAAAGCTGCCCTTCCCTCACATTTACAATTGAGTACCAATCAAGGGCAATTCACTTCTGCACTGACTGTTTTAAAAGCCTATTGGAAGTTGATTTTTCTCTCATCCAGGTGATTGACATTTTTATTGCAGTTCTGACACTTAAAATACGGTGCAAACTACCAAATGCAATTGTTTAGTCGTGCAACCATGACCTTTTGTTAAACCTCTGGTATTTGTATTTCTTTGTCCAGTATACCACCTTGCCCAGGACTATAATCCTAGAATTCATTGCAGAGATAACACCTTGGGTGTGTTTAATAGGCAGGTCATTACATGGTGCTTTCTATTGAACGACATGCATGCTGAGAGCGCTTAGTAACGTTAGCTAACATTCTGAGGAGCTGATTCGGTGGGCATTTCAAAAGTAGCGGAGGTGTAATAAAGTAACTGTGGTGTAATTTCCCCACATATTGGACATATCTGTGTGCGTTTAAATTAACAGTGTAATTGTTTGACTATTTTTCCTTTTAATCTTCAGCATTACATGCAACATTTGAAACGTTATTGTTTGTTCAGTCGGCCTTACATAAGGAATATTGTCTTAACTGCATTTATAATGGACGAATAGCGCATTGTTAAAGGTGAACTATATGAAGCGCTGTTTTTTTTTTTTATATAGTTTGGATATTTCTGCGATATTAGGCTTCACAATGTATCTCGGCTGAAAAAACACAGCAGTTGGATACACTGAAAACTTTAAACCCTTTTTTTTTTTTTTAAAGTGGCACGAAAGGGACATTAGAATAAGAGAACTTTACTAAAATGAAGTACTTTTGCAGTGTTACATTACTATCGAACCAAGAGCACATTAAAAACAAAATCATATTGGAGTGAAAAATACAAACAAACAGTAGTACTTAAATTCTAAGACTTTGCAGAGGAACAGAAAAGGCAGATGCAGGACCTCATGGAAATGCAGAAGGTTGCAAAACAAAAAAAAATGACTGCTCAAGTCATTTACATTTAAAGAATCATTGAAGAAATAATTTCTTTGGCAAGTTTTTATTTATTTTATTTGCTGCATCAAAATGGTATTGCATTGAATAATTATTGAAAAAATAAATATTTTTGGAAAGTTTTTATTTTTTTTTTATTATTTTAATTTTTTTTATTTTGCTGTACAACAATACTTACATACAATAGAAACATCTTAATTGCAAGTAAACTGCAAGCGGTGGACATTTATTTGTACACCTATACGTCGTTAGTGTCATGCAGCAATCCTTGTTACGAGAGTTGTGTCAAAAGTTAGGTATGTGCAAGAACGTACATAAACTTAAGTGACGGTGATTTCGGTTCACAACCACGAGAGCTACGTTTACGTATCTCGGTAATTGTCGTCTAAAAGACGTGTAACAGAAGGTACTTAAATAGGTTTTTCTCGATTAGGACATAAAAGGTGCTAGAACTTTCAAGAGAGAGAGTATTGTGTGGCAAGTTATTTACGATTAATACAATTCATCGCGGTGCCGTAAAGATTGGTGACTTGCATTACGAACGAGTGTTGATGTTAGGGGTGAACGTGATGCTTGCTCAGAACTGGAACGGGTCCTGATGTTAGGGTACAAAGATAGCGCCTCTATCGGGGAACGGGTCCTGATGTTCAGGGTGGAGAAGTGACGCCTTATCGTGGAACGGGTCCCATGTTAGAGTCACTGCGGAGATAGCCTCTATCGTGGACTACAATCTCACAATGTCAGCGGAGATAGCACCTGACGGACTACAATCCACAAATTCACTGCAGAGATGATGCATGGTTAAGGTACCATAACTAAAGAAAGTATAATTCTTTCAAAAAAAAATTTTTTTTTTAGTTTCAGTATTTTTTCAAAGTCGATCAAACTAGTGTTGTCCACAGATATACATATTGTGACAGTCTAACCATAACTAACTATGAGTGTATAACACATTTGCTTCCTTAGGCTCCCGTATTGTAACAAAACACAACTCATTAATATGTTTTAATGAATACCTAACGATTGCAAAAGTTTTCAAGAATTCCGATTACACCCGTGTGGGGTTTACACAAGTATGCAGCCAATACGTCTCAAAGCATTAGAGTTTCGTATCTGGAAAACAAGAAGTTTTGTTCCCCAAAAAGTTTCTGGGGGTTTTTCATATAGAAGTTGTGGTGTATACTTATACCACATAGTAGTAGGAGTGGCGGTCCACAGTTTTACAAGCTCCCCTGTTCGCAGGGGAGTAATAACCAGAAGTTGGTGGTTCTTTAGTTATACGAAATGCCTGATATACGGACGATGCTCGATAGACTAGTGTAGATCACATCTTGTAGATATTAGTATAATAGACTTGCATCTGCAGCATAGTTTTCAAGTTCTTAGCTCCCTCTATCATCCCCCCATCGAGATAAGATAGCCACATGGGGGGTGTCTTTATAGTCGGGTGTACTCATCACAGAGAATATCACCACCGTGTAAACTCGTAAGTATTTCACTTACCTTTACAACTTTAACTCAGAAAAAGTTAGTAATCATATCTACATGTCTCACTCGGGTTCGTCAAAACTATGACGTGATGAAGTTTTACCTTCGGTACTTACCCTGTGGATGAAATAAAAACTTAGACAAGTAACTTGTTTATTGGACCAAAATTTTGACACGTCATTTGTCGGGTGTATGTACTACTACAGATGAACGTCTACTGACCAAACAAATGTTCTCGTCCGAAGAAGGACAGGCTTAATAATAATAATGTAACAAATAGTTGTAGCAAAAATAAAACATATCGCACTAAATTTCTTGTCGTATGTCATGGTTACCCTAGAATAGATTACAAATGTGGTCATATCTAATGTTACACAGTATAACGGGGGTGACCCACATTCCCAATCGTGTATCTCAGATAACGCCCCATTGCCCGGGTGACGGGCTGATGGTTACAGTCTGGTGTACCGGATTCCTGCACGCTCTACTGAGGGCACATCTTTTTAAAAGTACCCAGAATGTGGTGGCTGAAACAGAAGTGACTCTAAACAACAAGAACACAGGAGTAAGAAAAATAACTGATCTTTCTTACTAACGCCAAGTTGTTTTTGAAAGGCTATACATCAGTGATGAACGTCTATAACCAAAAGCAAAAGAAAACCAAACATAACAGGATAACTCTTTAGGATAGTTTTGCAAAGTTCTAAACATATTTTACTAAGGGAATACTGTCCCCTGTTTTCAACAGTGCTATAATGATATGTAATAATTATATCACACTTTCTGTAATGACAACTGCATTATATTGTATGTCCAAAAAATGGGATATTTAATTTAAATGAAGAGAACTTTAACACGTCTTACGTGGAAAACTCAGCCAACTCAACCCACATAGATTTCTGAACACAAACCAAGCAGGACCCTCACGCCAGGTTTAGAAGATGAGCTCAAAATGATCTTTTCCCAAATACAATTTCAATTTAAGTAGCTTATATCTATTAAAAAAAAAAAAAAAAAAAGTTCTCCCTTAAAATGAATTGTTACCGGCGTCACACTGTATGTCTAGGCTGGTGGGAGTAATTTGCTTGACTGAGCATCACAGCCTGATATTCATCCAGGGGAGGCATGGGTATTCATCAGTTCAAGGCCATTGGTGGCCAATCTTTATCTGATATGAGATTTGTGAGCTGATGGCAAGAGCTCCGTCGCATGTCTCTAGCAGTGGTACTGATCACCACACTGGAATAGAGAACGGTAAACTCAACTTGCAAGACATGTAAAACAATTTATTCTAATACTTTCACTTTATGTACAGTAATACATTATTAATAATAAAATTGAAAAGCTGATTTTTTACAGCTAAATAATGTTATTTGAAACCTGTATTCCAATAACAAGGTTATATAATTAAAATAAATGGAAGTATTAATTTCCGTATATTATATATATTTTATATATTTTTTATATTAATATGGCAAAGCATTTCGTAAATTACTGAATGATAAAATACTTTAGCATGAAACAAAAACTACAGAATGATTGTTTTTGATGTCTTACTAAAGGTAATGTACTGCTCATTTGAATTTCAAGTACGACTAAACTTGAGCAGAGTGTTCTATTCGTGTTTGATTCTACAGTAACGTCATTTGATGACACATCTGTAGACGTTGAGGTAGGTAAACGTAATATAAAATGATAGACTACTTCTGTCTGGTGTTGATTGCTGAAGTGTAATGCTGGCTCCAGAGATCAGCTCATTTTGCCTCCCCAGCGCATCAGCACACACAACGGCTGCGATGCTGGCTCCGGGGATCAACCCAGTGCGGTCTCCCCAGCGCATCAGCATGGCAACTGTTTGGATTGAGCTAAGTAGGGTACATCTCAGGGATCTTCAAGTGGGCACCTTCCATCCTCTATGTTTCGTTGACTAGCCCACGACACATCAAGATGGCTCAACAGTGATTCACCCCCTCCATCCCCCACTCAGCTCAGCCCAGCTTACTTACCTGTACATCAGCATTGCTTTCTTTCTATTGTGGTTGAGATCCCCATCCAGAATCTTTCCGTCTCAACCACAGCCAGTTGCTGCTCCTTTCTGCTGCTTCAGATAATTTCTTCACTATGCGATGCAACTCTTGGCCACTGAACCCGATGTCTCTGAGAAATCGAGTTGTAGAGTGTGCCACAAATCCTCGACAACCCACCTCCACTGGGTAAACTCGGACTCTCCATCTTCACTGTTCCACTTCAGCAGCTAGTTGAGCAAACCAAAATTTCTTCCACTCATATACCTCATCCACACCATCCTCCCATGGCACTGTTAACTCTAACAGATGAACAAGGTGTTCTGATCCAGACCACAAGACATTGTCTGGTCGAAGGTTAGTGGTGGCAATCTCGAGTGGAAAAATAAGCCATTGACCAACATCTGCCAGCATCTTCCAGTCTCTAGCAACTTCCAGTTCTGGGCGAGGCTTAGTTTTAACACCTTTTCTTGGTGGTTGCTCTCCTGGACGGAGGAATATTGTCTTTTGTGCATAATGCTTTGATGGAACTGGTGGCAACTTATTGGTCAGGTTAAGCTTGTCTTCCAATGCTAAGGCCAAACATCGCAGCGCCTGGTCATGGCGCCAAGTAAACCGCCCTTGGCTAAGACCCACCTTACATCCTGTCAAAATGTGCCTTAATGTTGCAGGTGATGAACACAAAGGACATGAGGGATCCTCACCCACCCAGAGGTTTAGGTTCTGTGGTGATGGGAGAACATCATATGCTGATCTGATGAGGACTGATCCTGCTTGTTGATCACACTGTCCCATCTCATCCATTCTCCCTGCTTGGCCTGGGAAATGGCCTTAATACATCTGATCCTTTCCTCCTGTTTTTGCACCTCATTGACTACCAGCTTCCTCCGTTGAGCTGGGCTTGCCTTGTGCCATGTAGGAGGAGAAGCCTCCTACATGGCACAATTATATTCCAGAAGCCAAGCGCTCTCCTCTCACTACCCATTTTGATGCCCTAATAATTACTTCCATTGCCATGGTAAAAGCCAGTGGAGAAATGGTACATCTTGCCATTATTCCAACTTCTATGCATTGTCATGTAGTGCTGAATTCTGAAGTTGAAAAACTAAATTGCAAATCTCCAAAGTAGTCTTTCACTAAATTTGTTATTGTCATCGGTACGCTGAAAAAATCAAATGCTGTCCAAAGAAGTTCATGTGGCACTGAACCATACGTATTAGCCAAATCCAGGAATGTCACATGGAGCTCCTTCCTCTTCTTTTTTGCTGATTGAATTTGTTGCCAGATTATACTGATGTGTTCTAAGCATCCTGGAAAACGTGGAATGCCTGCTTTTTGTACTGAAGTGTCAATGAGGCAGTTCTTTAATAGGTAGGTTGGCAATCTCTGCGCAATAATGCTGAAGAAAATCTTGCCTTCTACGTTTAATAGGGAAATAGGACAAAACTGACCGATGCTTGTAGAATCCATTTCTTTTGGTATAAAGACTCCACCTGCTCGATGCCATGCTCTTGGTACCACCTGTTTTTCCCATGCCACTTTCATCAATTTCCACAGGATTCGTAGAACTCTAGAAGCACTCATGTACACTCTATATGGAACTCCATTAGGCCCTGGAGATGATGATGCCCTTGCTTTTTTCACAGCTTGCTCTACTTCTTTCCACTTAGGTGCACAGTCCTCCATTTGGTATTCGGGTGGATAGATAGGTGGGATGTTTGAAGGAACTGACACAGACTTAATTTCTTAATGAGTAAGTAGCTTTAAATGTCATTTTAATTGCGGTTTTACAATTTTCTTTACTATTTTATGCTGCTCCAAAAAGGAGTTTCAGTCACTTTCTTGAAACGTGCCTTTACTTGCCTTAGAACTTGTCTGGAAAATCATAGGTATCAGGACTGAATAGCCTTCCTCATTCCATTCAAATCATGTGACAAGAAGAACTTTCAGCTCTTCCAGCCACCTACTGGTCACCTGACTTTAATGGAATGAAGAAAGCTGTTCCATCCTGGTACTCCAGACAGGCTCAAAGTTAGGTGAAGGCAGATTTAGAGAAACGTAACCAACCACTGTTAGAAAAAGAAACCCCAGAACCTCTCAGAATGATTGCAACACCATAGAATAGTACACATTATTAACACGACACTTGAAAATAATCATTCTTTTTTTTTTTAAATAAAAAAAGTATTTAATTTGCTGGGGCAAATTAACCCTGGAGGAGGAAAATAAAGAAGATTTATACTACTTCTATGTCCTGTCAGCCCACTGCAAGATGTGCTCATTGATACACACATATTGCGATTTTGTCTTGGCATAATCTGACCAATCAAATCCTATTGTTACAATGAGAAATTAAGAGTCATCTGTGTAAGGTGTGGGTCAAGGTAATGCAAAATCTGGAAAACTACTTACTTAGCTTAATCATTCACTGTGTAACAGGGCGGAAGCTGGGAGCAAACTGACAACCATGCACACCCCATGCGTCTGCGAGTTACTGTTGTAAATGCAGATTAACAAATCAAAAGATAAACAAGTTAATGTTAACTAAATCCAGGTGTAATGTGCTGCTTTCCACACTAATAATTTACAGCATTAAACACTTTGAGCATGTACCATCATTTCACTCCTGCCCTACTGCATTATCCGAACTTCAGTACAACGAACATTCTGTTTAAAATGAAACAGCATAAATTACAATGTTGCAGCATCAACTTATAGAAACGTGTAATGTACATGTCTTGTTTTGCAAGACAAAGAAAATACAATACCATACTTTATTATGATTGTCTTATTTACCCATCCCAGCAAAAGTAATGCGTCTGTATGTCTCAGTGTATTTATAATTATGGTTAGCCATCAGCAAATCGTGCATAGAAAATGAAACACTAACAGACATTTTGTAGATACAGACCAGAGTCAGATATATAAGCGTATAGACAAGACATCATTTACACAGACTTGATTTTCCACACAGTAACATGGTTAAGTGTTTAGATTTTTCTGTTTGTTTGTATAATAAAAAATGGAACATCTGCGTCTTAAGAACATGGATAACGAGTGCTGCCAAGAAAGAGGGACTTTGCAACTAAAAGTGGAAAGAACTGGCAAATATATATTTAGTTACCCCCCAAAATTGGCTGTATCACAAAAAGCATTGTATTTAATCCCAGATGAGAGAGACAGAGAGAGAGAGAGAGAGTGAGAGAGAGAGAAAGAAAAAAACATAACTCTCTGTTCTCTCATAGGCTGTTCCACACAAACAGAAATCTCCGCCAGGTATATGACTGAACTGAAGCCCTCATCCCTGACCTCTTTGGCTAGAATTTCCCCTGGCAACACAATCAGTCATGTGGTGCTCAAGCTGTTCTGTTTTCCATTCAAGTATGTCTCTGCAGGGCCCCTGGCTTCAAGGCTTCTCTCTCAAGGAGCACCAAGCAGGTTCGAGTCTGAGACCACAAGCCTTAACCGACGAGCTTGAGTGATGTCTTCCGTCATCAGTCTGCTGCTTTTAACTAGTAAAAACACAAGTGGCCAGGCTGGCTGTGTACTTGTTCCATTCACAACCCTACAATTCCACTATGACTCACATTGCATTTGTCCCAGCTGCAGCTGTAAAAGTTACTTTGAACAAACAAAACCATTTTCAGAAATGAATACTCAAAAGAGAGTTCTTATAGCTTAATGAGAGACTCCATAAAACCTATATACAGTCCCTAATACATTCAGGGAGCCCATGGAGGAAAAGTGGCTTTCTTATATGCAGTAGTATAGTCAGCACTCGGATATCTGTTACCCAGATACATGTCTGTCATGTTTTACCGCCCTTGTATTAAGAATAAAATCAATCCCCATATATATATATGAATGCACTTACCTATCACATTCGGTTTCTGACTCATTCACCAGTTTTCTTTATACAAGGCTGTCACAAAGACGGCCGGAGTGGGTGGCGTCAGACCAGAAGCAGGAAAATAAACAAAACAGGACAGATGAGTTGAAATGATGGTAGCGCTTGCTGGCGCCGGTTTAATGAAAAATAAAACAGGTTTAACAAACACGAAAACACAGGACGCGGCACTCTACGCCAAAATAAATAGACAAACAAAAACGGACTAACACTTAACAAAACGATGCACGGACAGACACTGACAAACACGGTGAGTTGATAAATTAACAAGTATCATGCTGGTCCCACCTGCACGCAATAGCAATTGTAATTGTAATTGTAATTCTCCTACTCTCTCTCCCGTTCTCCACTCACTGAACACCCAACCGCGAGTATGTGACAACGTGCATCTATATATACTGTTGTGCTGGGATTCAATTACCAATTAATTATTCACTTGAATCCCAGCATGTGAATTAATAATGTGCATTCCCCGTGCTCACATATTACTACATTTTACTTGCACGTGAAGTGCTGTGCAATCCTCGTGCCTAAATACACATATACATTCTTAAACACTTGTGTTACACAGAACCGTTTATATCCCGTGTACAAATGTCTATACACCAACAATTAAACACACCACACGCAACACATATACCCCCCCCTGTGCAAAGCACACATGGCCTCAATGGCCACCCCCCCCCCCCCCCTAAAAGCCCAAAAGTCCCACCCAAAGTCCTTGGCCAGGACCGGAGGCTTCCAGGGGCCCACAGGTCGTAATGCTGTCAGCAGCAATGCTGACAGCGGGGTAGCATTCTCCTGCCAGGGTAGTCCTAGCAGCGGAAAGGCTGCTTGGGGTGTGGTCTCCTGACCTTCCCCCTCCTTCGGCGCTGGCAGCTCCCCTTGGTGGGGTTCCGGCCACAGTACTTCCGGCTGTGATGCGGAGCGGCGGGCAACCCCAGGCGATGCAGAGGCATCCTTGGGCGAAGCGAGGCTGGCATCCTTGGGCGAAGCGAGGCTGGCATCCTTGGGCGAAGCGAGGCTGGCATCCTTGGGCGAAGCGAGGCTGGCATCCTTGGGCGAAGCGAGGCTGGCAGTCAGGACAAGCTGGGGTGTGGGTGTTGGCCTTCTTTTCGGCCACTGCGGCCGGGAGGTTCTTCCCCGTGCTTCCCTCAGCAGCCTATGCAATGGCTGCTGAGGACTGCCAGCATCTAGTCCCGGTCCTTCTGGTGCAGGGAGAGGCAGCTCCTTCTCCTATCCCCCTGATGGAGGTGGAGGCAGAGGAAGCCCCAGCTCCTCTCCTCGTGATGGTGGGGGAAGTGATACCAGCAGGCATTCACCCTCTGCTGGTGGGGGAAGTGATACCAGCAGGCATTCACCCTCTGCTGGTGGGGGAAGTGATACCAGCAGGCATTCACCCTCTGCTGGTGGACAGGGACCCAGCAGGCATTCACCCTCTGCTGGTGGAGGAGGCAGAGGCAGCTCCTGCTGCTCTGCTCCTGCCGATGGAGGTGGCGGAGGCGTGTAGTCTCCTGCCAGTGAAGGTGGCGGATGCAGAGGCAGCTCCTCCTCTCCTTCCTGGTAGGGGCAGCGCACCACCGGGTGCCCAAACTCCCCACAGGCAAGACACCAGCCCTGGTCCTCCAGACCACCGAGGAACTCCTCCAGGTCCTGGCAGCCATCTCTCCAGTCCCAGCCTTCCACGTTTTATTTATTTATTTTTTCTTCCCCGACACACACACACAAAAATATATATATATATATATATATATATATATATATTCCAAAACTACAGTCCCTGCCCTGGTCTTAGTCTAGGAGGCGTTGTTAATCCCACGTAGGACACCACGTGTCACAAAGACGGCCGGAGTGGGTGGCGTCAGACCAGAAGCAGGAAAATAAACAAAACAGGACAGATGAGTTGAAATGATGGTGGCGCTTGCTGGCGCTGGTTTATTGAAAAATAAAACAGGTTTAACAAACACGAAAACACAGGACACGGCACTCTACGCCAAAATAAATAGACAAACAAAAACGGACTAAACTTAACAAAACGGTACACGGACAGACACTGACAAACACGGTGAGTTGATAAATTAACAAGTATCATGCTGGTCCGACCTGCACGCAATAGCAATTGTAATTGTAATTCTCCACTCACTGAACACCCAACCGCGAGTATGTGACAACGTGCATCTATATATACTGTTGTGCTGGGATTCAATTACCAATTAATTATTCACTTGAATCCCAGCACGTGAATTAATAAAGTGCATTCCCCGTGCTCACATATTACTACATTTTACTTGCACGTGAAGTGCTGTGCAATCCTCGTGCCTAAATACACATATACATTTTTAAACACTTGTGTTACACAGACCCGTTTATATCCCGTGTACCAATGTCTATACACCAACATTTAAACACACCACACGCAACACATAACAGATAATATACACTGAGGCGGACACTTTGTCACAAAGGCCCATCTCTTCAATGTTACACTGTACTTGTTTATCCGCCACAGCTCTCTTTTATTTTTGCTCGCATGCCAAATCAGTTTGTCTTTATTGTGCAGTTACACAGCGCTTCCTCCAATTTCACATAACAAAAAAACCCAGCAAAAACAAAGTGAACGAGACAAGCTACGGTAATACAAAAGTTAATCTTTAAACAGTTTTAGATACTGTGATGCATTTTTTTTTGTGCATTTTCATCTGTATGTAAACTGTTATGGTCTTATCGAGCACTATATTCTGCAATTTTGAATTCTGACTTTGGATTTTAATTCTGGACACTGGTGTTATTTTTTTACTCTTTTGCCAAATTGCATTGCCTTTTATGTTTTACAATTTTGTGCATAAGTAACATTTTTATTAAATTTTTGCTGTTGGGTTGTTAATGGGGAATTTTACATACAGCTAAAATACTTACCGAATTTAAAAGTGTCTACTGTATTACAGTCCACATGTCCAAGTGATATTTTCAGAATTATATCATTCTGAATTAAAATACTTCTGTTGAAAATATAGTACTGTACCAACAAAACCAACTAAAGTATATCTAAATGTAAGCCTACTTATTTTAATTCCACAGTCCTTTCAGCTATGTATTTTTGACATTGTATCTTTTTTTTGTATTCCCTGAAAAAATGGAAAAGGGTTGGAACGGGCCAAAAAGAAATAATCAGATATGCATCACACTTGTTTAACCATTATGAAGTCAGAATTGTATATGTGAGTGCTGACTGAATTTCCGACTAAGACAATACCCCTCGGGAAGCAAGCGAAGTGTTCTCTTAGCTGAAGTGTTCTTTAAGACGGAGTTGACCACCACACACAATATGAATCAATAAATAAATAAAAAAATGTGTTACTTGTCATCAATCACAATCACATAGTATCAATAAAACATTCAGTATAATAATAAAACCATTATACTGCTGTAAACATTATATAGGCATTCAGTACATTAGCCCTTGGAACTCGGAGACTGGAGGCGTGGTGGTACGTAGGGGGGCAGATACATATAGGAAACCCATAAGGGCGATGAATGAATTCTCAAGAGGTCAGGGCATACTGAGAAATTGGTCAAACTAAATAGTTCAACATACTGTGTTGCTGTATTTTTTAATACAAACATGGGATGGGTTGTGGTTCAGCCTCCAAAAATAGGTCTTATAATGTGGAGCAGGGAGTCCCAAACCTGCCAGGTAGTTTCAGGGGGCTGCAGCACATACAGAAATATTCTCACCCAAATGACCCTGACATCGAGAAATCACCTGAGTTACAGGACTGATGCTGGTCGATGCTTGGGGTTATTTTAAATGCAGCACTTATCATGTCAGCTCAATTGTACATGTATATTATAATCTTAATTCCCAATGCCCACTCTAACAGCACCATTTCATATGTGGATTCGAATTAGGAAGAGGTCTACAGTACAAAGCAGTATAAAGAGGAAAGAGACACCCATATTTGTAGAACTTTAAGATATATTTTATGACGGTTTCACTTTCCCTCTCTGATATTCATTATAATGTATCAATTTAGATCTAGGTCATGGGGCCTACTGGTTTCTAAGCCAGCATATATTAAACTAAGAGCTACTTGGTAACTGTATGAAATAGAATGTATTAATGTATTCTTGTTGTTGTTTAGAATCGTTTTGCATGTGTTCCAGTCATCACATCCTGGTGACTTTTTAAAACTCTGAAGTATCAAGCCCCCCTGGATCTCAGAAGAACTTTTACTCTCTGCTTTTCATTTCTTTGCATTTATTTCTATCGCTAGAGCAATGGTACTCAATTCTGGCCCTCCAGACCCATTCCATCCCTGGTCTAAATTAGTTGATTGCCTCTTCAGGTTCAATTAACTACTTTAGAACCTGCTTGGAGTAATAACCAGGACTGGATCTTGAGGGTCAGAACAGTACCACTGCTCTATAGGCTTAGAGGTTAGGGGTTGAGAGTTCTACTGAGGGCACAGGTGTGCTTTGAATATCCAAGTGTTGACATAAAAGTGATATATAGTGATCCTGAAAAAGAAATATTGCAGTAACTTTGGAATATATGGAGAAATAGCAAATTGGAAGTTAGAGAGGCACAGATATGTGTTTCTGTTAAAATCCAGAATGGCACTGCTTTGACAGTTTATACTGTGCAATGCTTATGAACGCATGATGGTAGAGCCACTAGCTTTGTACTATTAAAACTAAAGACTGTAGTCAGTAAAAAGCACACCTGAATCAAAACCAATTATTCATCACCAATTTCTAAAGAATAAAAGAGCTCATCCAGTATACTTTATTATCTATACAGTACAAATCAAGAATCCCTTTAATACTAAAAATATACCAGTATCTATTTTATTTTAAAATAGAAAAAAAGAAGCTTGGAAACAGAGCCACATATTTGATATGGAAATAATGATTGTTAAAACAGATATTGAAACAGCAGGGGGACAGCAAGTGTGAGCAATGTTGTGCTGACAAGAGGCCTGATGGATGCATTTGCAAATGTCATTAGGGGATGAGCTCAGCCTGCTTTTAAGTGTATGAATAGTGCTGATGTTTTTAATTTGTCAGGTAATTCATTCCAATATGACTGAGTGCAGAGCTGAACAAAGCTGCAAGTGTAATTGAGCCTGTGAAGAGAAAAGATCACCACTGTTGGACTGCAGAACTCCAGATTTAAAAACATACTAGTGACCACATGAGGTGCATTTATCTCAGAGTATTAGAAGTCTGAGGGATATGATGTTGTTTTTGATTGTATTACAACTGTACTTACTTGGTAGTTTGCCATAAGCAATACCAAGAGCTGTCAGTGAGTTTTAGGAACACCCTTATTTGGGGGCTGGATTTGCCAATTTCATAAACATGTTAAACTGTAAAATAATCCAATGCTTGTCATTTTTAGAAAAGAAACAACAATACAGAATGACTATGCCAGCAACATGCATCACCCGCCAAGACTCTAAATGCAATATGCATCCCCCGCCATGACTGTACATACAACATGCACCCACCGCCATGACTGTGAATACAACATGCAATCCCTCCCATGGCTGTAAATATAACATGCATCCCCTGTCATGACTGTGAATACAACATGCATCCCCCGCCATGACTGTAAATACAACATGCATCCCCTGCCATGACTGTGAATACAACATGCACCCCCCGCCATGACTGTGAATACAACATGCACCCACCGCCATGACTGTGAATACAACATGCACCCCCCACGATGACTGTGAATACAACATGCACCCACCGCCATGACTGTGAATACAACATGCACCCACCGCCATGACTGTGAATACAACATGCATCCTCCGCCATGACTGTACATACAACATGCATCCTCCGCCATGACTGTGAATACAACATGCATCCCCCGCCATGACTGTACATACAACATGCATCCCCCGCCATGACTGTAAATACAACCTGCAATACCTGCCATGACTGTAAATACAACATGCATCCCCTGTCATGACTGTAAATACAACATGCATCCCCCTGCATGACTGTGAATACAGAATAAGAGCTATCAGTATGATAACACAGTTGATGGCCATGACATACTGTATATGAGCAGTATGTCATGGCCAGCCCTATATCTATCTATCTATCTATCTATCTATCTATCTATCTATCTATCTATCTATCTATCTATCTATCTATCTATCTATCTATCTATCTATCTATCTATCTATCTATCTATCTATCTATCTATCTATCTATCTATCTATCTATCTATCTATCTATCTATCGTGGCCAAGTGCCCACCCCTGTTCGTATTTATGTGTTCTGTGTGGAGTGTGGAGTGTTAATGTTGGTGTATAGCTATTGGTGTAGCATGAGTGATTTAAAATATATAATTGTATTTAGGCACAAGGATTGCACAAATGAGTTCACATGCTGGATTTAAGTGAATAATCAATTAGTAATTGAATCCTGGCACAACAGTGTATATATAGCTGCATGTTTCACTCACTTGGGTTTGGGTGTTTGGAGAGTAGAGAACGGGAGAGAGGAGGAGAGTAAAACAAAGTAAAATAATAATTAAATAATAACAATTGCTATTTCATGCTGGAAGGAGTAGTGTTTGTTTGTTTTGACTCACCGTATTTGTTTGTCTGTTATCCACTGTTTGTTTAGTGCTAATCCATTTTGTTTGTCTGTTTATTTTGGCCTCAAGTGCAGAGTGCTTTTTTTGTTTAAATCTTGTATTTGTTTCATTCAATAAAATGCTGAGCGCAGCCACTGCATCTGTTTCAACCTCAGTACTGCCTGTCTGTGTGTTGCTTCCTGAACCTGACGTCACCACCCACATGCAGCACTCAAGCCATCTGTGACATTATAAATATCCCAGAATCTGATATTCCCAATAACTAATGTGATTCCAGATTTCATGACAATTCGATAAGCGATTCTTCAAATATATGCAAACATGTGTGAAGTGTGGTATAGGTACACCTGTACTGCACACAAGTAAGAAAATAATATTGTTAATGGTCCAAAGTTATCCACACTCCATCCCCTGTTCATTTGCTTGACTGCAGTAGCATTTTTTTTCAAGACCAAAACTTATCTAGATAAAAAAGAAATGTTGTTAACAAAAAAACATCATGTCGCTTTTCTATAAACAGTTTTAAACAGTTGCATTACGAAGCTGAAAAACGTCACATCACAGAAACTTCTCAATAGAGTTTTGTACAAAATAATTGCACTTAAAAGTATCTGCTTCCCGAATCCAGCCTACTGCAGCCTGTACACTTCCAAACTCAAAGACTAGAACACAAAGCCTTTCTGCTTTGGAGCCAAGCAGCTCTCGTTTTCTGAGGAGGGTACAGGTTATAATAAAGGTGACAGGAATAGAACCGAATACACTTGGGAGATGAGGTGCAGCTAGCCACGTATCAAAAGCAGGCATTTCACAAAAGGCATGAAAGCAATTTTTACAAGTGTAAAATCTGTTAATATATTACAGCTGGGCAGAGCTTCTCACGTCTTTCAGGGTGAAGTTAAAAGACATTTCAACAACACAAACCCACTCCTTGAAAACCAGCTCTGTCTGGTTATTCTTTTTGATCAAATATAACAAAAGGAACGAGCTGGCTGGTTATGAATCTCCTTGTGCTGATTGTGTTTGTCATGTCCTTTGTGAGGAGAAGGGGAAGCTTATATTAAGAGTGAACTCTCTATGGATTGACACTAGGAAATGGGCACACTGCATGCATATATTTATTAACTGTTGAAAAACTGGTATGGATTGTATGCATTCTGTATTTATTTAAAAATACAAAGAGTCAAAGATTATCAAGGTACTGTGATCTGATTACAAAAAATGAGTTACTGTAATCAGTTAAATTACTTAAAACCTGTAATTTGATTACATACATTGCCATTTATTTCAGCAATTAGTGTTCAGGATTACCTTTCTTGGACAACACTACTACAGAAACACAGATAAACAGTGAACTATACTTACAAGAATCCATATGAAATGAAGAGTGTGTAAAGCAGTTGGCAAAACTATTCCTTATGGCTGATCTGGTTTAGGGTTTACCAGGGCTCTGCATGGGAGAAAACAAGGGAAAAACAATTGGATGTAAATACATAAATAAGGAACAATGTTACAGTGTGCACATGATTCGTACACAAGCTTAAAATGTAGAATCACTAGCGATTAAGAACTGTTATATGGCCCATGTAAAGACATATGCTTAGTTACAGGCAAAATGCTTTTTAAAATAAGCAACAGACAAAATGTGCATGAGAAATTCAAACCAGAAAAAAGGACAGAGCCATGAGATACTAATCCTATTCTAAATGCTTCCATAATGAGGTCTGTTTATGAAATCCAGAGTGCTGCTTGTCTGAGGTTTTGAGTTTAGTTAAGCATAGGATTTTCGTTTAATAAAATGCATACATCATTTGTAATTTGTAATAAAAAGGTCCCCATGACAGCATTTAACACGTTCAAACTTTTTACAAGTGATTGACCGTTTTGTAAAGTATTTGTTCATACATTTGACTTGATTAAACTGTGGCCACACAAGGTTACTTTTAGATACAACTATCCTCTCATATTATTTGACCAAAAACATTTAATGTGAAATAACAGTTAAGTTGGAATAGGGATCAGTCATATACACGATAGCATAAAAGGGTTCAGTAAAAAAAGAAGTATACAAATGTACAGATTTCAAATTGTATTGGCTATTCCATCTCAAGCGACATGTATCTGAGTATAAGTATTGTAAGAGTACAGGTAGAATTCTAACTGCCCATAGATGGAACTCTTCAGCAGATTTGTTTGTGTAATTTGGGTGCAGGATGGTACTAGGGTTGATACCATAGGCCAAGTCTTCTTTCCCAAAGAGAAATTTGCAAAGGGAAAAGAAAGCTATTAATGTTACAAAACCAGTTACAAGCACCTTAGACAGTGAATTGGGTACGTAGCATGTAATATTATAAATTCACAAAAAAATGGTGCAAATTGGAGTTTGGAGAACTTGATAATGCCCTGTGGGTAAAGGGGCCTATATTTTCCACTTTCCTGTATTAAGCTGTGTTGAAAATGGCCCTTCATTTAAGGATGCTAAATGAAAATAATTACAGAAATTGTAGTTATACTCTAATGTTTGACATTACTAAATTAAATATGGTCATCCCCAACGTTGTAAGGGGTGGGGATCAAGTGCCTGAGTGCCAATGCAGGAAAACCTATAGCATATCTCTATACCCATAAGGGAACCATGGTATTTTTCTACTGTATAATCATAAAACTACCAAGTCAAGTAGGGATTAGCTGGGCTACAACTGCCAAACTTTGCTGAAATACAATCATAGTTAGATTGACTTCTGGAGATTAAATATTTCTGCATTTTTATACTTCCTCGGTACAATAGATTTTTTTTTCACACCAAGCCAAACGCTAGCTAATCTAGGCAGCACCAACACTTTTTTTTTACATCAATTAGTCACCCTTTGATAACGCACGTCTTACTGGGTTTAAGGGATATGTTTGTCATTTAAATGCAAGATGTAATAGTGTCTGAGGGGATTTGTGTTGTCATGGAAACAGCAAGAAAAGTCCCTGCAACATTATAAGCAAAATATCTCCCAGAGGCTTGGATTGTAAATGAAACACAAACATGGTGTTGGAACACATTCATAGCATTTAGTTTGATTAAGACTTTATTGCAGATCTGTATAAACTGACAGTTATTATGAGTTTTATTCAATGCTGTCTTTCTATGTGGGCATTCTGAGGAGGTCTCCATTCTTAAGAGAGGTGTACACCAGTGTACTACAAGGATTTGTGTCATCTACTAAAATTCAACATTGAATGCTCTCCTGTCATTCATCATTTTTCTTTTTAAATACTATACTATATACAGTAATTTTAAAAGTATCATACTATTATATTCAAGGTTTCACATAACTAGTACGCAGGTACGCATGCAAACCAATAAAAAGAAATGTATATTGCTCTTGAAGATGCAAAGGTGTACTGTCAGTACCTGCAACAGGAAAGCATTTTTCATAAAGGCATCGAGAGTGCTCATGCTTGCAATGTGAGCCTTACCTGCCACCTCTGAATTTTTCCCAGAGACTCAGTGTCTCCGGGTTCTGTCAACGATCACCGGGAGGGATCCAATTTAACTAGTCCCAACCTGCTAGCGCTATCATTGGCTGCTTCAATTATTTATAAAAAAACAAAAAAAACAATGGAGAGTGATAGGTAGAACCACTCCAGTTCATACGATCAATAATTCTCTTTTCTCTTTTGAAACAACCAATGATAGCATGGATCTCTATTAAGCCATCCATTCAGAGAAGAGGGATGCGGTTATGAGGAGTAGCATTAAGGAAGCTCACTGACGCTTCATTTCCCAAACTGAGTGGAGGTGAGAGGAGGGGTCTATGTTGAGGAGGGGTCTATGTTTGAAAGCTTTTTCGCCCTCAGTTATATCCTTATATAAATACTGTTGTGCCGTCAAGCTAACGTGTTCATAAACACTAATAAAATGACAGCTTGGGTTTTTTCTTTTGAATTGCCCGGGCAGCAATATGGTGGTAGGATTTTGAAAAAACAGAGAATGTGTGATGATTTTTTAAAAATTGTAATAACCAGCAATCCAGACTCCTACTTAAACATTCATAAACTATTGTTGTGGTCTCTGACACTGCCATCCCAATTGTTTCAACTGTTGGAGGAGAAGGAACAGTGACCTGGTTGATGACCCCTAATTTTGGTGCATACCAAACCCTTTCTGCTGGTACTCATGTGAGAACCTAATGTTATGTGAACCCTGGATTATATTATACAATATACCAGGGGAGCCAATCATGGTCCTGGAAAGCCACAATCCTGCAGGTTTTCTGGGTCTCTTTAACACTAGAACCGTCGCGTTATACTCATACCTAAACTGCCGGATGGTTACATTTCAATATTGAAATGAAAGACAAACTATTGGAAACAACTCAAAAGTTTTATACAAGCACATCATATCAAACATCTGCACAGACGAAACACCGTATTTAAATGAACAATTAAACAAAAAAGGTTTATTTTCTAACTTACCACATATAAAGCACGACTTAAATGAAAAACCATAATAAAATAAACATTTCAAAAGAAACTAGTGTGTAAACAGGTATATGTATATAGAAGACTGTAAAAACGAAAGTAGTTTTTAATTTAAAACAAAATGTTTTCTCTTGAGTGTGTGTCTCTCGGTGCAGCACAGAATCCATTCTGAGCTGCTGCAGCCTACTGCTTTGCAGTTTTCTGATTGAAATGTTTGTGCTGAAGCACTGTGGCTCGCTTCAAGATGAAATCTCTCCAACTGATATTTTCCCCGGTGCATTCCATGTACAAAACGAAAAAATTGATGGCTGCCAGGTCCAGTAGAGATAATAACAGGCTTGTATATAGAAATAAAAAAGGCTATGTAGGTTATATTCAAAATAAAAAACATCTATTTTAATAGGCAGTCAAAATAACTGCTCTGGCAGTTCTATGTAGTGGGGATTATAACATTTTTTATTCTTGCGATCCTGCCTTTCAGATGCCATCAGGGTATTTAATACATTTATTTAGGAAAAGTCAAGAATAAACAATCTCGTATCTTTCACACACACAGAGTAATTTAAATTTTAATAATGATAGAATTATGTGCTTGAATAAAACTTTTGAGTTGTATCCGATAATTTGTCTTTCATTTTAATATTGATGTTGTTTAAAATGTAACCCTCAAAATGACTGCTGTGGTGGTTATAGTGTTAAATCAACAATTGCCAAAGACCAGGGAACATGTTAGTGTTGACCAATTAAGAAAATAATTGGTTCAATTAAGTAATTGAGAACTTGGGTGGAACAAAAACCAGAAGACCCTGCAGCTCTCCAGGAGCAGCATTGGTCACTCTTGCCATATACAGTGCTTTCAAAACCATCTAACAGCACTCCTGTTAGTGTCCTGGCTAGAATATTAGTCAATGTAGACAAGCTCCAGCAATCTGTTTTTTTTTATTGTCATACTCTGAATATTATTAACATGTATCATTTACAACTGACATACAACTGTATGTACCAACAGGCATTATTTCAATATCCTTTCCCTGAGTAGCATTCAGATGTTGATTGTGAATGAAAGTTTTCACTAAGGTCCTGCACATGTTCAATAAATTAGTGAGGTATCTCCCAAAAAGCTGAACAGAACTGTAATACTGTAAAGGCCAGAGACAATATATTAATATTAAGATACTCTCTACTGATCGGCAACTGTCGGCAACTATTATTAAAAGTCTATTCATATTTTACACATTTCATGATATGCAGTTCTTAAAAATACAACAGCTAAACTGTATGAATGTAAAAAACAAAATAAGCATGCAAAGATGAGAAGCAGCAATACTGGTCCTAGTGATAATAGCTGTCATTCTTTTAAAGACAGCCAAGATTGATTTATTATTGGAAACTGCATAGAGCAGGGGTCTCCAATCCTGGTCCTGGAGGGCTGGTGTCCCTCCTGGTTTTTCTTCCAGTTGTAGATTAAATTACTTACTTGGACCAATTAAGTGAATATTCGAAGTTGTATTGGTCCAATTAATTAATTTAGTGTACAGTTGGAACAAAAAGCAGAACACCAGCCCCCCAGTACCAAGTCACCAAATACTAATAAAATAATGAAAACCATGAAAACAGAGGATTCATCCAACTGTGGCTTTATAGCAGAGCTAGATGTAAGTCATATAATGAGGCTTTACAATGTATTGTACTTCATAATTGGCCATCGCCATTCATTGTTATTGGGCAAATTAGGATCCTGTTATTTTGTTAGACAAGGGAAATGTTATTGTAAGGAAAGAGGTTACAGACTAAAATATATCATTGTCTTGTGGTGTTTTTTTTAACTCAAAACTTTTTTTCAGTAGGAAGTAACTAGGAGTATTGCAAGAAGATTATAATTATTTTTTAAATCGCTAACTCCGCCACACTGTCTCTCATTCTCAGTGATCAATTGTTGCTTTTCCTATGACTCGCATTTCAAATGTCTCGGCATTACTTTCATGTGACCCCTCTCGGACGAGGTGGACTAAATAAATCAGCTGGGCACTTTTTTGCTCAGTAATTGCTATGGAAAAATACCATTAAAAATCAAATACACATTTACCATGATCTGTGTAACTTTCATATGAATTGCAAGACCTAAATATGGTAATACATACTAGGTGAGATTTAGTAATTATTTTGTTCACTTCAAAATGTAAGAACATAAGAACATAAGAAAGTTTACAAACGAGAGGATCATCTTGCTCGTTTGGTTGTTAGTAGCTTATTGATCCCAAAATCTCATCAAGCAGCTTCTTGAAGGATCCCAGGGTGTCAGCTTCAACAACATTACTGGGGAGTTGATTCCAGACCCTCACGATTCTCTGTGTAAAAAAGTGTCTCCTATTTTCTGTTCTGAATGCCCCTTTGTCTAAACTCCATTTGTGACCCCTGGTCCTTGTTTCTTTTTTCAGGCTGAAAAAGTCCCTTGGGTCGACACTGTCAATACCTTTTAGAATTTTGAATACTTGAATTAGGTCGCCACATAGTCTTCTTTGTTCAAGACTGAACAGATTCAATTCTTTTAGCCTGTCTGCATATGACATGCCTTTTAAGCCCGGAATAATTCTGGTCGCTCTTCTTTGCACTCTTTCTAGAGCAGCAATATCTTTTTTATAGCGAGTTGACCAGAACTGCACACAATATTCAAGATGAGGTCTTACTAGTGCATTGTACAGTTTTAACATTACGTCCCTTGATTTAAATTCAACACTTTTCACAATCAGTATCCGAGCATCTTGTTAGCCTTTTATATAGCTTCCCCACATTGTCTAGATGAAGACATTTCTGAGTCAACAAAAACTCCTAGGTCTTTTTCATAGATTCCTTCTCCAATTTCAGTATCTCCCATATGATATTTATAATGTACATTTTTATTTCCTGCATGCAGTACCTTACACTTTTCTCTATTAAATGTCATTTGCCATGTGTCTGCCCAGTTCTGAATCTTGTCTAGATCATTTTGAATGACCTTTGCTGCTACAACAGTGTTTGCCACTCCTCCTACTTTTGTGTTGTCTGCAAATTTAACAAGTTTGCTTACTATACCAGAATCTAAATCATTAATGTAGATTAGGAATAGCAGAGGACCTAATACTGATCCCTGTGGTACACTGCTGGTTACCACACTCCATTCTGAGGTTTTTCCTCTAATCAGTACTTTCTGTTTTCTACATGTTAACCACTCCCTAATCCATGTACATGTGTTTCCTTGAATCCCAACTGTGTTCAGTTTGAGAATTAATCTTTTGTGCAGGACTTTGTCAAAAGCTTTCTGGAAATCTAAATAAACCATGTCATATGCTTTGCAATTATCCATTATCGATGTTGCATCCTCAAAAAAATCAAGCAAGTTAGTTAGACAAGATCTCCCTTTCCTAAAACCATGTTGACTGTCTCCCAGGACCCTGTTACCATATAGGTAATTTTCCATTTTGGAGCTTATTATAGTTTCCATAAGTTTGCATATAATAGAAGTCAGGCTTACTGGTCTGTAGTTACCTGGTTCAGTTTTGTTTCCCTTTTTGTGGATCGGTATTACGTTTGCAATTTTCCAGTCTGTCGGTACCACCCCTGTGTCAAGAGACTGCTGCATGATCTTGGTTAGCGGTTTGTAAATTACTTCTTTCATTTCTTTGAGTACTACTGGGAGGATCTCATCCAGCCCAGGGGATTTGTTTATTTTAAGAGCTCCTAGTCCCTTTAACACTTCTGCCTCAGTTATGCTAAAGTTATTTAAAACTGGATAGGAACTGGATGACATGTGGGGCATGTTGTCAGTATCTTCCTTTGTAAAAACTTGTGAAAAGTAATCATTTAATATATTTGCTATTTTTTTTTCTTCATCTACGATTTTGCCATTTGTATCTCTTAAACATTTAATCTCCTCTTTGAATGTTCTCTTGCTGTTGTAATATTGGAAAAACATTTTGGAATTGGTTTTAGCTCCCTTAGCAATGTTCATTTCTATTTCTCTCTTGGCCTTTCTAACTTCCTTTTTGACTTGCGTTTGCAGTTCCGTGTACTCTTTCTGCGTACTTTCTTTTTGGTCCTTTTTTAATGCTCTATAAAGTGCCTTTTTTCACTGAATATTTTTTTTTATTGATCTATTAAACCATTTTGGCAATTTAGTTTTACATTTAGATTTGTCTACTTTAGGGATGTAATTGTTTTGCGCCTCTAGTACTACATTTTTGAAGAACAACCATCCTTCTTCTGTGGGTGTTTTCTCTATTTTACTCCAATCTACTTCTGTTAGTCTCTGTTTCATACCTTCATAGTTTGCTTTTCTAAAATTGTAAACCTTAGCTTTAGTCTTTACTTTTGGGGTTTTAAAAAACACTTCAAATGAGACCATGTTGTGGTCTGAGTTTGCCAGTGGTTCTCTGACCTCTGTTTTAGTTATTCTGTCTTCGTTATTTGAAAAGACTAAATCAAGGCATGCCTCCCCTCTAGTCGGTGCCCTGACAAATTGTGTTAGGAAGCAGTCATTTGTCATTTCCACCATTTCAATTTCATCCTTCGTGCTACCCACCGGGTTTTCCCATTTTATATGGGGGAAGTTGAAATCCCCCATTAGTATGGCTTCTCCTTTGCTACATGCATTTCTAATGTCATTGTATAACAGATTATTTTGCTCACCGTCTGAATCTGGCGGTCTATAGCATGCTCCTATTATTATGCCCTTTGAATTTTTGTCCGTTATTCTGACCCATATTGATTCGGCTTTATTTTCTTTGTCCAGGTTTAACACCTGGGCTTCAAGACTGTTTCTTATGTATAGCGCTACCCCTCCTCCTCTTCTGTCCTGCCTGTCTTTCCTATACAGTGTATACCCACAAATATTATATTCGTCCCCATCACTCTCAGACAACCAAGTTTCAGTAACACCTATCACATCATAGTTACTTGTTAGTGCAGTAGCTTCAAGTTCTAGAATTTTGTTTCTGATACTTCTAGCATTTAGATAAATACATTTAATGGTTGTCTTACCTGAGTTGTTGTTCTTGTTTTGATGCAGTCTCCCTTCTGTTTTTTTGTTGATTTCTCCCCCCTTCCTTTCTAGTTTAAATGCTTCTGAACCTGCTCGAGGATCTTTTCTCCAAGTAGACTGGTTCCCTTGTTATTTAAGTGCAGTCCGTCCCGTCTATACAGATAGTCCTCGTTGTAGAATGTGGTCCAATGATCAAGATAGGTGAAGCCTTCCCGTGTGCACCACGTCTTCAGCCATGCGTTTTGATTAATTATTTCCAGCTGTCCATATGGTCCTTTGCAAGGTGCCGGTAGTATACCAGAAAATACCACAGTTTTGGTTTTCTCTTTTAATTTCCTTCCTAGCTCTCTGAATTTGTTTTGCAGGGATTTTGGTCTGTCTCTTCCAATGTTGTTTGTACCGATGTGGACGACTACTACCGGGTCGTCTCCTGTTCGTTCTAGGAGCCTGTCCACGTTCTCAGTGATGTGCTTGACCGAGGCTCCCGGAAGGCAGCACACTGTTGTAGTAAGGGGGTCCAAACTACGAACTGAACTTGCTGTGTTTCTCAATATGGAGTCCCCAACAATCATGACCTCCCTTCTTTTTGCTGTCTGGTCACCACTGTCAATAGGGTCCTGGATGTTGTTCCTTTCATTCTCTTGTTGTTGGTTCTGCTCATCAAAATTCTGAAGTGACTCAAATCTGTTGGTTGTTTTGATTTCTGGTGGTTGTGTTTGACGAAGTTTCTTTTTTTCCCTGCTTCTGCCTACCTGAACCCAGCTGTTCTGACCTTCTATCTCCCTGGTGGCTTTCAGTCTGTTAGGGGTGATGCAGACTTCCATGAATTGTGGGTGTGCCAGTTCCTCAAGATCCTGTTGCTGTCTCACTTCTTCCAGCTCCATTTCTAGCATACTTACTAGTTTATGCAAATCCTGGATCGCGCGGCACTTTACGCACACTTGGTTTAGCTCCGCTGGGTTTTCTCGGATTTCCCACATCAAGCAGGTGTCACAGATTACTGGCTTGAAGACCATGTTGAGGGTTTTTTTTTTTTTTTTTAGTTTAGTTTCTTCTGCAGCCGTCAACCTGCTTTCAAACTGCTTCTAAACTTCTCTGTACTCTTCCACGTCTGTACTTCTTCCACTTGCTGTCGCTGGGAAGACTGCCTCGTTTAACTGCGTTGTTCTGCTGTGCTGTTGGCTCCTCCCCTCGCCCGTGTCTCAGAACGGCGCTGAATTTGAATCAGCTGCTCCGAGTTTCAGCTTGTTTGTTATCAGAAAAACACACGCGGCTGTTTGACTTTGAGCTGCTGCTGTGTTTCCCCAATGTCCTCTGTTTTCTGATTAAAGCAATTCAAGATGCAATTTCTCCTTACTGCTTCTAAACTGCTCTGTACTTTTCCACGCCTGTACTTCTCCCACTCGCTGTCGCTTCCACTCTAGTAGTATTGTTTACACAAAAAAAAAAAAAATTTATATATATATATGTGGACCTGGATTCGGGTACCCAAAATGTTGGATCTACCATGTTAAAAACTGAACCCTACAGGCCAGAGAAGCTGACCAGTAGAAGCCACTGAATGCTGCAGTGAGTCATGGTGGGCCCTATCTTGGTCACTGCTTGGAATAGTCTGTCTTGGCATGAAGACAATAAGGCTTTCTTTACACCCAGTTGGGACCTTGAACATTTGCATACTGTATGATAAAACATGCAGATTTTGTTGAAACATAAAAATGCTATTAATTACTGGAAACTGTAAGGTGGTGCCATCTGCATGGCACTGGTTTACAGTACAGGGCATCATAGGCTCCAGTGCAATCCAGGAGAACTATATTATTGGTGTGCTGTGTGAATTTAGCAAGCCATTCCAGCATGCTAAAATAGAACATTGATTAATATGATCATTAAAAAAGCCTGAGGAAAGAGGGACACAATCTCTAATAGCAGCAATAAAACGGGTCCCCAGCTTCATTTATGGAATGTGTGGAGTGGGGAGTAAAGTGCAAGTATCAAACCAAGCGAAATAAATGGGAAGTGATATATGTAGATGGCTGCTCATCTGGGGAGGCTTTGCAAACAAATCAGTGACCCCGAACGCTTTCATCATCCAGTCTACAGTGCTGGAAAGTTAAGATTGTGTTACTAATGATGGCCAGGTGGGGTTCTGGATAGGTCATTGGATATGGGGGGTGCTGACTGGATTCCAGTACAGTTTGGATGGGATTGAAACTGCATCTGATGATTATTTGTTCTGCGGTGTCCCTTTTACAGTTGGGACGGTTTATTTTAACAAACAATACAAAACAAAACTCCTGCTTTGGAGCGCTAACTAAACTTAACAGGATCCCTAACTTTCATTAATCTGGCTTACTGACAATATATTATTCACAAACAACTTTTTTTTGGGCGTACCCTGCATTCAGGTCCTCACCTTCATACAGACAGCGGTTGTCTTTCAAACGTGTCCTGTTATACCTGCCTGGATTGTTAAATTACAAACAGGTGTATAAGCTTAACTGATTGCCAGTCAATCAGTGTTCTTGGATAGCTATGGCATTCTGGGAGATTGCATTTTTTCATTCCTCATTTAAATAGCAAGAACTAGATTTATTTTTTCCACCCACATTTTATAATGCCTACCTTACATTCCAGGGTAAAAACTGCATACTATTTGTGATCTCCCTTCTATAACCCTACATTTTACCAAAAAATTAATTTCCACATAAACACCCCCCTTTTAATTTTTATTTCACATATCTTCTGGACAGGTTCAGCAACAACAGCAATTTCATTATCACTTAATGTATCTCCAGCAATTGCACAGACGTTAGATTTAAACTCAGCATGTTTCTTTCCTGGCTTTAACCATTGTTCAAGCAAGCTTGCAGCCCACTTTCATTTTGCCCGAGTATTTCTCGAAAACCGATTGCTAGCAATGATATTTAGGTCTCATCTGTTTTAGGTTTGGCAAAACGGTCAATAACTTTTCTTACAAGATTCACTAAAAAATATCCTATAGAGTTAAGAAGGCTTCACATTAGATGCATTATAAATGACATATTAATATTATTTAAATATTATTTAAATGATTAGAAAACTTACAGTAAAACACAAATTTAAAGAACGGATGTCAAAACCCAAGATGTATAGCAGATACACTTTTCTGAAAGACCTTTTAGAGCTCATACTGCATTCCTAAATCACTTCCACAAGTCTGGTTTATATCAGCCCTGGCAACATGCTTTACTTCACAATGGGGTCAGCCAAAACATAGAAGTATAGATTCACAATCTTTCGTATGCTGTTCTATTACTTTATCCCCATAAGGAGGTCCAATGATCTCCATTCCCCTATTGTCACACATCACTGGAAAGACCAGGAATGGGTCAGCTGTGAAGTCTACAGAGGCAGTTAATCAATATCAGCTCATAATCCACAAAGAATTACTGGCCAATTGCTGTGAAGTTGACTAGATTCCATTTGCCGAACCCAATCAGATGGCTAATGGCTTACCTTATCCCCCCGAAGAGCCTTGTTTTAGAGATTCTGAGTGACTGATAAATTTGGACGGAGGCCTCATCCGTTGGTGCTCGATAGCTACCTGTGCGAGGCCAGCTAGGAAAACATGAACGATATCATGCTTCCCAGTGCCACAGGTAGGAAGTGTGCAAGGTAGTGGCTGGGGAGGAGAACTCAAAAAAAGAAGCGACATGGGAGAATAACACACTGTGCCTTTATACGCTTGCTGATGACTTATTGGTTAGGGGTGGATTCTCCTTCCAGAAAAGCAACCAAGTTTACAATTTGCATGCAAGCTGTGGTTTTACAGCAAAAACAACAAAAACTGGCAACACGTATTAGAAGAAAATTCAACGTTGTTCCTTACCCAGAGCCAACCTGCAAAGCGTTGCATTGGAGAATCTAATACAAAATAAATAAATAACTAGCCAGACACCATCCACCAAAACACACTGAAGACAATGCTTAGACTAAAGAATGATTGGGGGGGAATTTGACCAAAGTTTATAGAAGGACAGCACATGAACCCGGAACAGGACCAGGGCAGGAAACATTTCTTTACACAGAGAGTGACAAGAGGATGGAATAAGTTACCTAACCATATTGGTGTTGTTGAATCAATGCGATCCTTTTCTTTAAGACTAACATCACATTAGTTTAGAAACCTCTAACTTGATTGTGCTTTAATTCATGTGCAATTTACTTCTGTGAGCTGGTCAGTGTCTTTTTATATGACCAAGACAGTTTAGCAATTTACAAGTATTGACAACATATAATGACCACTAGTTTCGTGGTCTTTCCTTCGATTCAGGGTTTTTACACAGTACTGCTCATAGTGTTTGAGATGCTCATAGTGTCTGAGGAGGCTTGGTGGTCCAGTGGTTAAAGCAAAGGGTTTGATAATAGGAGGTTCCTGGTTCAAATCTCAGCCACTGACTCACTGAGTGTGACCATAAACAAGTAATTTAATACATAAGGGCAAATAAATAAGGGTAGATGTTTTCCACATACAATTAACAATCAACAACACTGAAGTTGACAACCTCATGTAAGAGCTAAATCTCCCATCTGCCATTGAGACTTAAAAAACTCCAGATAATTTTGATTGCCAATTGTAATACATTATTACCTCAAGTAAATTTTCTAAAACAAGTGTCATATATTTTGTCCAACTGACCTGTGTTAAGAATCTGTCGCACTTCACTACATGAAATCCTAACACACCTCCACCAAGCCCCCTTATCGCCCTCCACTCCGACGCATGACTCTAGAGTTGTGTACTTACCAACCAAAACTTATGTTGCATTGCAGCAACTTTACAGTGCGAATGAGAAGCAGACTTGTCTTGTATAAACCTCTTAAGCAAAAACTAGCTACCCTTTACTCTTATTTACACATATATTTAAAATCTTTGGAGTGTAAATCTACATGAAGATAGCTCTTTTATATTTAAAAAGGATTTTAAATCACAGTGGTTCAATTGAATCAGCTACCTGAACCTATGCACTAGTCCGTCACTAGATGTTCTGTAGTGAAGATTTCAAGAAAAGCATCAATGACTAAACATATAATCGGTAATCCTTTCTTGGTTAGAGATGATTGAACTTTTTGTGCATTGTACATGGATTTTTGGACAAAAAGACTATTTTAAAATGTAATAGTGATGCCAAGTCTGCCACACACCAAGCTGTTGAGGGAACACAGTAAAAAAGATTAGACTACATTAATGAATTATTATATGTGGATACCTTTATATACAGTATAATGCTTATTGTCAGATGCTGTACATGATCTGTGTTTACAAGTCTAGGTTTCATTAACCCCCAACCAACCCTCCCCCCCTCAAAAAAAAAACCCCTCCAGATTTTGTATTTTTAAAGTTGTATTTTCAAAACATTTACTAGCATTCATGTTTTCCCCACTGTACCCTGGCAGCTAATTACAAACAAAAAATGAGAGCATTCTCAAAACACTAGGAAAGTGTTGATGTAATTTCCTTCTTCACAGACCCATTGACAAGGGTGACGGTTATAAACATTCTCAACATGGTGCCCTAAACAGATTTACTTCATTTTCAAAGGAATGCAAAATAATATCTCGATTCACACGTTACAGCACTGTAATTACGAGGCAAAACATCATTTTGGTTTGCTATTTTAAATTGTTTCATGAAATCAGCCTTAGAAAACCAGCCTCTCAAAGAGGAACATGTAGAAAGTCTGTGGAAATCGTTTTGGGAAGCCGACTGTGAACAGACCTTATCATGGAGAGGGCCTGTGGGGATGCCATACTGTCCTAGATCCAAAGGACATGCAGTAGGGGAAGTTTCCGTGTAACATGCACAGTTAATTTAATAAATGTAATAGAAATTCACACAACTGCTCAGTCAAAAAATATAAAAGATGAGGTTTCATTTTCAACTGAACCTGAACCGAGAACTAAAATCCTTTTCTGCCCACAGCCCCTTGTAATCAGAGATAGGTAATTAGTTCATACTTGTCACTGTCCATGGATTGTGAAGCAAATGTCAGGCAGGTTTTGTGTTGTATCTTAAGACGCACAATGATAACTGCATTATGTTACAGTAGTGACAGCACTGGACGAGGGAATGAAAAGGAGATGTAATCGTGTGTTGTAAAATTAAACAGGCTCTCTACATAAAACAGAAAAAAAGAACAAGTTAAACATACAAACACGTTGTACAAACAAGTGATGGCTGAATCACACAGGCAACCTAAGCGGCCATAATTTAATTCAATTAGCCGGGTTCACTTTCACTCCAGTTTAAGTGTGTGATGCGGCAAATACACTCTGGCATGGCCTGCAATGATGTGGTCTGTACATTGAAAACAAACCTTAGAGTGATGGCAAAACACTTAGCTACCTGAAGGGACAGAAATGAAAAACAATAGCAATTCAACACCAAAAGTATTAAAAAGACTAACAAAACAAACTTCCTGTCTACAAATTGAAGCTGTCCCCTTAGTTTAGGATTTTGAAAGCTTCTGTCCCTAAAGCTTTGCCTTCAATGAATATTTAATGGGAGGCCACAGCACTCACTGGTGTTTTTTTTTAATGCATGTTCAATTTCCGCCTGCCTGGTGGCAGGACTAATGACGTGCCCCTCATTCAAAGCTGATCAGATCAACACAGTTGCAACATTGCATCACTTTTGTGTTGAAGGCCAATCAGGAATCTGCTACGGGTGAATACCTGGTCATGGTTGTAACTGTATCTTCTCTAGCGTCTCTATTTATAACGCGTACAATATGACAAGCTGGTTGGGTCTTATATTCACATACGGAACACCTTGGATTTTGGTATTCTATATGGTGCTTCTACAATGCGCAACCTGTGTATAATACATAGAAATCCTTAAAAAGTGGCAAAGAGTGCATGCTATATTCTAAAAATTATGGTATTTGCAGGGTCTTCCGTGTTGTAAGGTGTTGTTACTTTAACAAATGCCAGTGTTGCACAATATAATTATATACAGAAATGAAAAAGCATTGGGGGAGAATACATTTAGAATTTAAGGATCCTATGATAGAAATAAAATCAAGTGACAGCAAGGGTTGACATTATCTTGTGCTTTCTACATACATGTTTTTACAATCTGGCTTCTGTTATTGAAGTTATATACAGGGTATTTAAATCAATATCACACTTGCAATATTATCAGTATTAATTCTGTTGGACATTCATTTGGTTATGCAGTTGTATTTTATAGTTCAGTTTGGATTATACAGAAATCCTGAATGGGATCCAAGTACACTTTTGTTCAGCTTTTCTGTTTGCTCATATATTTTTCCAATGAAAATTTAAACATGAGCATCCTTGAAATGTGGTGAAGTCAGGCTCTGCAACACAAAACCACAACAAAAATGAAGGTTCCATCCACACAGATTTTGATTAAGAGCTCATATAACACATTGTACACGGAATTTTTTTTTTCCTTTTAGTTTCATCGATCTACAAGACATTTCAGCAGATGTTTATGGGCGTCCGTACATAGTTGCTGGTCCCCTGGATCTTGGCATTCAGGACAACCACAGGACTATATAGAGGCAACACAGCTCGTCTGACAACATGGGTGAATGTGTCAGCCGAACTTTCCTTCAACTGCTAATTCACCCAGGGCTACTGGCAGATGTCTGGGTCTTGACCATGGGATGTATTAATTTATCATTGGTACAATCGACTGACAGATTCCAGAAATGACAACTTTCTTTCCCTCTCGTACTGGATGGTTACATTCACAGGGGACTTCTCCAGATAGTCCAGAGGCTATGTTACAGTATACACTTCTATTTACACAGATCTGGGCTTTCATTTGACTTCTCTCATGGAAAATAAAAACTAGCCTAACCTTTTCATACTTTGCAATAGAAATAGCTCGCTAAGCAAACCCAAGAAGATAAATGTTTTCAGTTCCGAACAATAGACTCCAGGAGATCTGCTGCTCTGGGTGTATGACTGCATTAATCACACCTGGAGTGTGAGTGCATTCACAAGGCAGTAAACAACTAGAATGTTTACCAGATTCCACAACATGCCCAACACTGGTATCAGTGTGATCCGCCTACACCTCCTGCACGTTAGCTGTGCACCAGGGTCATTCCACAGTAAAAGGTCAGTCAATGTCATGTTTGCTCTTATTTACAGAGTGTCTGTAAAAAAGATGCTCATCCATTCTTTAAAATACATTGGAATCCCATATGCTTACTATGAACATTGCTGGCTCCCATAGTGTTGTGCTGAAAATGGTTATGCAGCCTTATGTTAATGCAGGGTATTCATACAGTTAATTTAAAATAATAGGCTATGAGCATGGAACAGTTTGTAGCAACAGTGAATGTTCTAGAGTGTGTGTTCTTCATCACTACACTGCAGTAAACTGGAGAAGCTGGGTCATTGCTGGGTCTGGAAGGTCAAAGCCCTTAAACTCCTGCCACATCAATGGCACATAGAATTCAAACCTTTGAGCATATGTTTATTTGTTATTAATTAACTACATGTTGGTGTCTAACTGCAGATGGCAACAATCACTTTTAATTGTAGACTCAACTAACACAGTTCTCAATGGCAGCACATACTTGAAAACAGTAACAATGGCCAGTGGTAATTTTTTAGCTTTTTAGTTTGACCTCAAATTAGTGCATTTCATGCTTACAATGCACTAGAATGTAATGCCTGCTAGATCATGGCCATGCTAGGTCTTGTCTTTCTAAGTCCTCATGGTAATCGCCCATAATAAAATAAGGGAAAGAGAGCTGAGGACAAAGGGAAATTGGTGGGAAAACAAGAAAACTAATGGGTGGGGATCATGTTAGAATGCATAGCATTGTATGGAATGATTTCCATTACATGAGAGTAGATGTTGAACTTCATGTTGATTTGAACTCGGCTCTCGCCAAGATAAGCACCAACTAAGACGTAGCTTTGCAGTAAACTAATGTGATCCATCTGTATCTCCATCCATTTGATTTGTTTTCCATCTGATGATGTAGATATCCTTCTGTCTGGCGTTGATTGCTGAAGTGTAATGCTGGCTCCGGGGATCAGCTCATTTTGCCTCCCCAGCGCATCAGCACACACAACGGCTGCAATGCTGGCTCCAGGGATCAACCAAGTGCAGTCTTCCCAGCGCATCAGCATGACAACCATCTGGATTGCGCTAAGTAGGGTACATCTCTGGGGTTTTTAAGTGGGCATCTTTCATCCTCTGTGTTTCGTGAACTAGCCCACGACACCTCAAGAGGGCTCAACAGTGATTCTGGCGTCCCAGCATCACCCCCCTCCACTCCTCACACAGCTCAGCCCATAATTCCATTATCTATGAAATGTATTTTTTATAGTTTCTTTCCATGTTCACAATGTCACGTCTCATCACAGACGCTGAAACGTGGGTTCATTCCACTTGCGTGAATAGTATATCACAGGTCGACCAATGTGGTCAACACCAAATGTGGTAAACTGCAAAGTGATGCACAGAACACATGCACATCATATACAGTGCAGTTAGAGATTGTGCTTGGAGAATGGAGAAGCTATTGTCAACCAACCAATGTTCATAACAACTGGATAAGTGGTTCTCCTGATAGATGCAATCCGCACACATTGCTATAGAATGCACTACAAGTGCCTTTCTTAGCTATCAAGGCTTTGGGAATATTAGTATCGGATAGTTATGTATAAACATGCAATATACCTGAGAGGGTTAAGGCTTTTCCTTCTCCCTTTATCAGAATGCCATTTCATATGAGAGAAAGTTTCCATCACACTCTTAAATATCTCAACCCATTTCCATTCATTATTCATGCTCCTTGACTTCAGTTAGTTTATGATTACAATTACCTATTTATGAGGTAATCAGCAATTGGAAATGTCGCTGTAATAGTAAACGGAGCTTGGCATCCCAGTAAAATGAACTCTTTTGAAGACGGTATTGTGGTCGCTGGTGTGGCTCAAGTGCGCTAATAGCCCAACTAACAACAATTATGTCAATTATCCATTCTGCCATATGCTGCTCAATTTCCTGGCTTAAACGACCCAGTGGATCTATGAACATTTTAGCAGTTTATGACTTGAAATCTCTGCCACATTGTTTATTATGAATCAGGAGCCAACCAAAGTGTAGGATTTGCTTTTTTACTTAAGTAAAGTAGGCTTTAGAACTCATTGAGAAAAAAAAAAAGGTTGATGTTTAATTTGCTGGACAAAAAATAAAAGGACTGGCATTTGTCAATGTACGTCATGGGGTTGGGTTCAACGCTAAGTTCAAATAAATAATAAATAAATGCCTTTTAAAAAGCTGGCTGTTCAAAGAGGCTCAAAACTATTGAGTAGTCCTTATACTGTTGTTCAAATACTGTACAACTCTTCATGGCTGCTAACAGGAGGTACTGATCCAACTAAAACCTTTTATATTTAATTTACTTTAAAGAATACAAATGTAGAGGATGGGTTGCCAGTGAAATCTGTCTTCTATAGAGTAGATTTTCTGAAACAATCTAATCTACTGTGCATCAAATCCTATGTAGGCCCCTGTGACAGGTTAGCCAGGTGGTGACGTCAGGCCAGATGCAGCAACCAAAAACAAATAGACACTACAGATACGGTGCAATGGCGCTTGAGCTGTTTTATTTTTAAATAACAAAAATAAAATAAATATAAAAAAACCCCACCTCTCCAAAGCAAAATAATAATTTTAAATAGACACAAACACAAAACCGAATAACTCAGGCTGGGTAGATTGCTGTCACTGTTCCTATTCTTTTCGTTCCCTCCTCTCGCTCTCCCGTACTCTCCTCTGTACACCCACCCTGAACTGAGAGCACTGCAGGTTTATATGCACAGGTTTTTTTTTTTTTTTTTTTTTTACGCACTGGCAGAGGACAAGCTGGCTAATATCACCTCTGCTAGAAACAAAACAAAAACAAAACATGGCTATGCCATCATATTTAATTACAATAAATAAATCATAATAATAAGAACAACAACACAAATACAAAATAATAAACTGCACAGGGGCGGAGGGGTACCCCGTTCTAAAAATAATCAAATAAATAAACAATCATGTATAGGGCAGCTCGCCCTGTTACAGCCCCTTCTGCAATTTTGCCAGTTTTAAGGTCATCTTTCCTACCTTTCATCTCTTTTTTTAAAAGTGAGTTTCATCGCTAAGCAACTTCAATGTCAAGCAATGTGAGAGGTGGTAAATATTAAACAAATTATGTGATATTGTTTAAAGATGACACATTACAAAATGGATGCAAAGTAGGAAAACGGGCCTTCATAGAACTCGATAGACATGGATAATAGTATGACAATTGACAAGCACATTTGTGGCCATTATGTTAAATCACTTGTAAGCAACATTCAGGACATTCCATTAAAGTAAAGCAGACTAGACTGTTCTTCAGCATTTTCCTCATAGCAAATGTTACCTCAATACGCAAGCCAGGTCGATGTCTTGGTCACTAACACCAACAGTAGCATGCAGGGTTTATATACATTAACACTGTAAATATGAAGTCACTACTTTAAATGGTTTCTGAGATCTGAAGCTCTGACACTGTAGAGGAGGCAGTTTTAGCAGGAAAGGGTTAATTTTGCTAGTAAGAGACCTGTGAAAATCACAGAATGCAGTTGTTAACTCATTAAGTTGTTAACTTATTAAGTGTTAGGACATTATCATCCAGAAATTAAAAAAAAAAATAATAATAATTATATGACCCCCAATATGGCATACATCTTATGTCAGTGGTTATAGTGAAAGATGACATTAGATTTTGCTACTACTATCAATGAGATATTAAATCCATCCAGCACTTTCATTCACCAAAACACTATTAACAACTATTAAAAAAAAAAAAAAAAAAAAAAAAAAATGGCCAGCTTTTTCAAAATGTCAGCACAGGAGCACTTTAGACTAATAACAGTCACACAACCAGGTTTCTAGAAAGCACTGAAGCAGTGACTCAAACAAGCATGAAAGCAAAGTAAAGAGTTGTACCTAGTTGCAATGTTGCTAAACTCCACAGTTTCATTGCAGTTGCTGCCACAACAAATCCCTAAGAGATGTGCAGGATAATCCACCCAGGTTAAATTCAGACAGTACCTGTGATTTATTCAGTTCCTTCACTTAAAACACCTTGTGTTTATTTGAATCTAATCACACATTCACCTGTGCCTCCTAACTTCAAACACCTGCCCATAATACAATTAGCTAATTAGCACTAATTGGCTTTGAGAGGCTCTTAGGGAAGGACATTTCTCAAAAGAACCATTTTTTATCTTCAGGCTTTGACGCTACCTGGAAATCACATTAGCTTTAGATGGATTCCAAAGCCGGTGCTCTCATAAAACTTTCATTTTGTAACATTAACATGTAAATTAAAGACAAACACGTTTTGAAAACATGACACATTATAGATAAATAACTACAAGAGAGCGGTGAATCCTATATTGACATTCTATAAAGAAAGAAGAAGGAGTTGTTCATTTAACAAAAGGCAGACGCATAATGTGCACTGTATGGTATGTAAATCCCTCAAGGAACCAGATGCATTGCCCTAAGTGCTATATTGTATACCATGAGGGTCAATTAAGTTGAACAGTACATACTAAACTCTTTCAGGAACAAAGGCACTGGATAGAGCCTGGCAGTGTGCCAGCAGGTCTGGACAACACCAGACATTCAGCCCAGGGCCATAATGTCCCCACTCCAAAGTTGGTCTGGAAATATCAGTATTGGGGTTCAGGCCCAGCACTTTACCTGCAAATTACCCCTGGCTAGCAGACACACACATGAAAAATCATGTAAGAAAAGGTGACATTGTCCCCACCCCTTTACTGGCTTCTTTCCTGTCATTAACCAACCAGCTGCTGCTTCCCTGATTGACTTACATGTTTTTAGCCAGTAAGATGCTTTTACCCAGATGACCCTGCTGAAGCGACCCAGGAAGTGCAAGTGCAAACTGATTTGCTGACAATAAAGCACAGAGGCAGATATTTCCTTAAACCCAATGTCGTACCAGATATTGGGTTTTCATATGAAAATACATGTTTACTGCAACATGCTTCTTTCAAAACACATTTGAGATCTGTGTAGCTAAAGGAAGTAAAAAACAAGATAAGATTGATGGAATTAGGAGAAAGGGAAAGGTGTAAACTCTGAAACTTGGTGTGAAAGCTTTTAAGGGTCTGGGTTGTTGCCCAGTGTGTGTAAGAATATTAACACTGGGTCTCCTACCCTCTCCAGTATCATCCTTCTGTAGCACACTCAATTCCAATGATGATTCTGGCCTGCACTGTAGAAGTCTACATTGCATGAGCAAGCCCCTCACATTATAGGAGTGTTCCCCTTAAATGTGAATCAGTGTGTGGCAGAGCAAAGCTCTGCCCTTTAAATTGGCAGGGATGGGGTTAACTTCCCCTACCTGCCTGGGTTTATTATGTTCAGGTGGCTGGGGTTGATTAGTTGATTAGGTTGATTAACGATCAATCAGCGCCCAGCCACCTGATATAAAAGGAGGCCTCTGCTTCTCATTTGGAGAGAGGGAGCTGAGGAAGCAGGTTGGTTTTTTTTTTGGTTGTTTGGAAAACTTGAATCCAGTGAAGGCATTGCCCAGCCTGGAAACTTTATTTTTGTGAGTTTTGTTTTTGCTTTATTTGTGTTTGAGTATCTGTTATTTTGCCCTTGTGCACTTTATTTTTGTTTATTTATAATAAAATTGTTATTTTTTTGAACTGCAGACTGTCTCTGGGCCTCTATCCACTCGCCAGCCTGCCACACAGTGTGGTTCAGTTCAGATGAGCTTGCCTTGTGATTTAGAGCATTTAAAAAAAGAAAAAAATTTTGCCCAATCCTTCTAAAAGTATAGAGCCAACTCTGATAACTCTTCCTGACTGCAGGCCCATGATTTAATTTTGCTATGAATCAAATGCTCAGTGAAGTGCAGGGCTGCAGTAACGGATTCGAATTGCATACAGTACCGCAACATTTATCAATGAGGAGGAAGTTCTTATAACTACTAATAACTAGCGACTCAGAACAATAAACTGCTCCTACATTGTTTGTTTTTTTCTTCCTGCTGTTAAAATAGTTTGATTCCCTTTATTGAGTGTGTTGGTTATCAGTAAAAATTGGATACTGTATCTGCCTTAACTTAATCTGAAATGTAAATGTGATTCCACTTTCAATTCCCCCCTAACATACTATCTTAAGTTTAAAACAAGCTGTAATCTCAGCACATAGAAGTGTAGAAAAATGTGAACAGGAGGTGAAATTGAACAGTATTCAGATTTTAAAGTTAATACCATAAAGCAATTAAATCTCTCCGAAAATGAAATTAATGTTTCCTGTTGGAGGAGGACAAGTATGCCGTGATAAACTTTAATGCTTTTATCTTTAATTAAATTTGAAAGAAAGAGAAAAATAGAAAAGGATGAATGCTAATATCCTATCACATGCAATTTGCTGTCTAATATATTTTTTAAATTTAGTCTGATTGCTTTTATTTTATGGCTGCAGTGCTCAATATAGAGTCAAAATACAATGTATTATTATAGAAACACTGGACTTTGTCTAGCAAGCCTGTAAATAACGTACCATTGTAGGTGTAGAATGACTACTAATTTGACACTACTAATATTAATGTCAGGTATTTGATAATGCTAGGTGTCTGATTTTTTAACTATTTTATTAATGTTCTAAAATGTAATTTATATATTAATGGATTGCAAATGCTCTTCTGTCCATGTAATACCACACTCTTCACAATTACTACATCTTCATGCTATGTGTGATTAGTCAACTACCAGTTTCTAAAGCAGACTGTCACTTTTTTTTATTTTAAATTTGGAATCTGCAATTACTTTTCCACGATTTTCTCCCAGTTATGGAATGCCCAATTATTCAACCCGTCTCATCTCTGCAACCCCCGCACTAACTCAGGAGAGACAAGGACGAGCACTCGCGTCCTCCAAAACGCGTGCCGTCAGCCATCTGCTTTTTTTCGCACTGCAAGCCCTCCATGAAGCCACTAAGGCATCGTAGGACCACGCAGAACAAGTCTTAAATTGGAAATAATACCCTATCAACAAAAAATAACAAATTGGCATAAGAGGTCCAGTGACCTCTGTTGGTCCACTTGACCTGGAATGACCCCAAAGCAGGGGTGTCCAATCCTTAGCCTGGAGGGCCGGTGTCCTCCTGGTTTTTGTTCTAACTGTACCCTAAATTAATTAATTGGGCCAATTAAGCTTCTAATAAGCACTTCATTGGTCCAATTAAGTAATTTAGGGTACAGTTGGAACAAAAATTAGGAGGGCACTAGCCCTCCAGGACCATAACCATACGCACACAATACTAGAGTAAGTTAGTGTTTTTGTTAAACTGTAGCAGTTTGAACTTTTAATGTAACTGTCTTCTAGTACTGTGTGAGGCACAATACCTTTACATGAGTTAAAAGCAATATTTATATCACTAAATTCGAATGTTACAGAATAAGAAATATGTTACACATCTTATTTGCTGTGAAGAAAGTAATTTTCCGGGGTTCTGTTTATGAACCCATTGTAAAATGAAAGAGAAGCAAGTCCAGAGGTTCTATATCAAGACAAAAAAAGCACAGGTTTGTGCACTAGGGTTTAACACAGGCCAATAAATGGCTTGTAAAAAGATACTGCTCCTTTAATGACTTATTTATGCAGTGGCAGCCCACTTGCACACTTAGTGATCTAAAGATGCAGTGACACAAAAAGCTCACAGATAATTAAATATTGATTTTTGTTTTCTAATTCTATATAAAAATTGTCCTGGGTCTCCCAGTGGTAGTTTTCATCCCACTAAAAAAAATGTGTGGATCGCAGTTTAACCCTATTTCATTTCAGGCTGCAATGGAGTGTATAAAATGGAGAGGGAAGAGGGAGCTGTGTGAAAGCAATATGTTCTGGGTATTTACCTTGAGCTGCGAATTGGCTCATATTCTTTTCTCCTGCTGATACTTACAGATTGGTGTGTGCCAAGCAACTCATTTAAAAAAAAAAAAAAAAAAAAAAGACTTGAACTTACGTGCTGTGGTTTGACTTGCGAGTTTCTTTTTGCTGGATATTGTGTGCATCATTTTACCCAAAAAACACCTTCCTGAGATGAACAAGGGTTTGATCAAACATTAGAGGCTATGATATGTAATATACATCACAAATAGCCTAACCCTGAAGTGGCTGTTAAATCTGTAATGTAAATGTACACAATATACAAAGGTACAGATAAAATATCAGTTCAATAAAACAAATCAAAAGTTAAAATAAATCAGCAAAAGCTGTCTTAAAAAGGTGCGTCTTTAAGCATGATTTAAAAATATCCACAATCAGAATCTCGAATAGATCTGAGCAGCATGCTCCATAGTCGCGGGCCAGCACTACAAAAAGCTTGGTCTCCCATAGTACAGAGCCGAGTCCTAGGTTGAATAAGACAAGAATCTTAAATTGCATGCTGGAATGTACTCTTTCAATAGATCTCTCAAATAAACTGGGGCAACACCATGTAAGGCTTTATAGTTAAGGAGCAGAATTTTGTAGTCAACCCGATACCTCATAGGGAGCCAGTGCAGTTTATACAGTACAGTGTGTTATGTGCTCACAAGAAGAGGTATGAATTAAAACCCAGGCTGCAGTATTCTGCACATTCTGAAGCCTATTTAGTCCTGACAATCTTTATCTTAAATATAATGCAACAATTGTGCCAGTGTTGTGCTTTCCGATGTCAGGGTCCCAAGTGTCTCACCTAGTAAAACCCTTAGAACACATGTTTTTGAACCACTGCTTTCAGTGTTTTAGGTGGTAAAATGAGAATAGCTGGGCAGGAGGAATGAGGTTGGGACATTTGTGTAGAAAAAATGTAACCCAAAGTGCAAAACAAGCAGACACTCATATACCATAAGAAACAGGATCAACCGTAGATAATAAATTCTTTTAAATCAGGTTTTAATTAAAAGAAAATGACATCATTTTGTCATTTAGATGGTTGCCATTTCAAAAAGACAAATTAAGAGGGTAGATTGTGTATTGCTCATATATTATAAAGGAAATGCCTTCATTATATATATATATATATATTTCTTTTTTGTACAGATGTCTTGTGTTCACACATTTTCTTGAGTAGTGACACATAGCTTCTGCATACCTTATTAAAATGAAATCACAATTCAAGAGCAGGAAAAACAGGAAGCAGTGCCACATGTTGAGATTGTTGTTTCTGCAGCCTCGTACACAAGGGGCTGACACAGGGTTTGTCTTGCCTGACTGCGTCTTGTTTCCCAGATTCCACTCACAGTACCAATGCAGTGCTCACTTCATTGACAAACTAATTACACCCCTCTGTCTTCCACACTTCGTCATTACTGGGAGAGGTGAACTTGAATTACCGGTACTGGCTAAAATTAAATATATAGAGAACAATATGGCAGAGCCAATATAAAAACGTGCACAGGTCATTTAGCATGTGTATACTATACATTTACTATAGTTAAGTGATCATTTAAGCATGCTTTACCATAGTCCTGTTCTTCATACATTGTCTACACTTTTATCATGATACTGTGCATTGGAGTAAGGTGTTATAAAGAAGAGTTTTTACAACGTTTACTAAAGATATAACAGCTAATCAATTATTGATTGCCATTGCTTTTATTAAGCCTCAATTAAACATCCATTGTTCGATTAATCACCCTGATGCCCTATTTGGAGCCTTACTTATATATTATATTACAAGGTCATTTATGTTTTCAGCTGGATTTGAAGGCTGTTGTGAATAATATACCAGGTTTATTTGTTGCTTGTTTTTTAATAATCAATGCATTGATTATTGTCTATCATAACCTCACCGATACTTGATTAGAAAATCGGTTACAGATTGCACCTCCTAACGATATCAAACAGAACTTCTGCATTTATATTTTCACTATTCACTATATGTTTGCATTTGGTAATAGCATTTACAGCCTTTGTAATTCTACCATTAAATAGCTATGCAACTTATTCCTAACGTTGGGGTTGTTGTTGAATGATTATTCACAAAATGATGCAACAGATTTAGAGGAAATCTTTTTAAATACTGCAAAATAAATAATACATCATTTTTAGAGGTAATACTGGTACTGGTACGTATGAATCCAGTTAGTAAATATGAATGACCGTGATGAGGCTGTCATTCATGAATAGCTTTTACTTTCATTTCTCTAAAGAACAGCATCGTTCATGCTAAATCTGTGATTGGAGCTGAGTTTGTGAGACCAGGATACAATACTGATGTAATGTAGTATTGAGGAACTAAAGCAATTACAAGCCTATCATGTGCTCTCAAGCTCTGCCAGTCTGCATTGTAATGTCATTTTATTTTAGAGCTTTGGAATAAGTAGGAATTTTCTGTAAATGGAGAATTTTCATAAACTTTGATCTTATGAGAAATACAGAATTACTAAAACGTAGTAGTCATTTTGACTAGAAGTCTTTTTCAATGTCTTCAATGAGAATTACAAACAATTGTAAAGGTCAGTGTGTGAGAAACAACACATACAACATCTTGTAGAATGTTTTAGCATTGAATTCCAACAATAAGGATTTCCAATACTGTAAAATATATATTTTTTACATTGATTAAGGCTAATAATATACATTTATTTTTCTTTTGATACGTATTAATTTTGACGCATCACCTTCTGTTATCAACGGTACTCACTCTGGTATGATTCATTTGATTACTCTACACAAAAATATAAAAAGGTTTAAAAGCCAAATACATGTGAATTAATTAACATTTAGTAGAATTATTTAGAATTACCTTTTGTGAAAGGGAAATTGACTGTCATTTACAAAACTAATGAGAACGAATTGTGAAAATACACCTCCTGTTTTCACAAAAAAAATAAATAGGGCAAATTGCTCTCTGGAGAATATAACTGAAATATAGAGCCATAGTGTTATTTTATTAAATACTTTCTGTCTTGAATCCAGAACTTTAACTTAGAGGTGTGAACTGATTGTAGTTCACACAGTGGCCCTGGTGGGGGTAGTATAGTAACAAGCAGCTCTTACACAGTATAAAGCACTGCAGCTGAATCCAAGAATGCATGTCTACATTCCAAACAAAGGGAGATGTTAATATCTTTAGGTAACATTTCAAAATATCCTCATAGTCTAAAGGTCCAACACCGCTATGATTTACAATATGCAGGCCTAACAGCGTACATAACAGAAATAGCTTTTACCTTTATTAATACAGCACTCCCCCTCAATATTATAACCCACTCTTTGCCAAGGTTTTAACAAATGGTGAAATTTCACAAACAGGAATTTTAACAAGCGTCTTTTTAACAAGTGTATTCTCTGATGGTATTAACAGGACAATGTTTGAGTTTTAATTGCAATATAAATAAAATAAAATAATAGATTTTCTGTCAATGCATATATAGTAAAAACCTGTGTTTATAAAAGGTGGGAAAAAGATGGGAAATCTTGACTAAACATGTATGTTATTAACGTACAGAACTAATTATATCTCTCCTGTGCTTAAAGGACTGCTCAACAAGGCTTTAACATTATTATCTTACCTGTTATTACCACTAGCAATATAAACCCTTTTCTTCTATTAAAAATCTTTTGGTTCTTTTCTTTTTAACAAATACATTTGGAATAAGCCAATAGTTCAAAAGACAATGCTATAGGTGAAGTTGATGATCTAGGCACCTTATCGCTTCATGTGATGCATGCACACATACCATATGACGTATAGACAAGGTAACAGGATGCAAGGGTTAATTATCTCCATCTCCTGAATTAACAACCAGAATATTCCAAGTATAATAAAAAGAGGATCAGTAACAGTGTAAATAAAGCTAACTGCCACCCATTTAACATGTGTCTGTAGTAAGGTAACACTTTACATTAAGTTTCTCTAATTACTGTGTATTTACATAGCATTTACTTAGTAGACATGTGTACTTACACATAAATTCAATGTTATTATGCATATTTACATTATATACTTAATGTGTAATGTTTTTTGCATGACATAATCATAACCCTATCCCTAACCCTAACTCTACACCTAACCCTTTTCTGATACAATTGTGTACTTACATTTACTGTGCAAAAAGATTTACATGTCAAGTACATTGCAACCTCTGCATAATAACATTGTGCATCAACTCCTTTAAAAAAACATCAGTCAAGTCCCCCCTAAATAAGAAATTGACCCCACACAGATGCATGCTCAATAAATATGATGGTATCCCTGAATAAACTCATCCCCTCTTCAAATAAATGCTAAAGATTTTAACTCTCCAGCATGTACAGTACGTGGTCCTTATAAAAGTGTCCAATAGTAAAAGCATAGTAAGGTGTAATAAAGCATAGCGAAAGCATGGTAAAGCAAAGGTAAGCACAGTGAAGTCCAGAGAGGTATGGTATTGCATATTTAAAAAAAAACAAAAAAACATGGTGAACTGTAATAAAGGCACAGGATAACCATGATAAAAGCATCCTCACAATGACATAATGACAAAAGTGCACTAAGTAAATACTATTAACTTAATTTAATCCCAAACTTAACTCTTTTTTTTTAAATGTATCCACGATTTAACACACAATTTGTGGAACTACATATCGAGAAGAGGAATGCGAAACCATGTAAACCAAAGCTGAGTTTAGAACTACAACAGAGTTGTTTGTCAGATAACACCAGCTAATGAAATGAAAGAATGAAAAGGCACGACCAACTCTCATTCTTCAGTTAACCATATTGGTATGGCTAGAGACCGTACAGTAGAACAGACATATGCCCTTTGCTTTGTACAGAAATATTGCAACCTGTGTGGCTTCTAGACATTTTTCTAAATAGATTCCAAATAGTGCAAGTCAAGTGACAGTGACCGACACTTCTGCGGTTGTTTGTATAATTCCTCTTTTTGTGGTTGGAGGTTAACCAACAACCTCACCTTTAAGGTTCAGTACATAGAGATACCCTAATACACAATTAATATCGAACTTCATTCCTTTGTTAAATGCACAAACTTTATTCACAAAAATTATTTGCCAGTGATTTTTAGTCTACTGTACTCTGGCCTGGAACATTTCTTTTAAGTTCTCTTTTGGAACAATCTCATCAGATGTTTCCCAGGAGAGTTAACTGGAGTTGTTTTCTTCTTTCATTCTTATTCTGTAAAGATTCTGTGAAGAAAACAAGGTCACTGGGGTCAGCTGCCCAGCACCAGACTCTGTGAGATAGCTCTTGAAAAGACAGGACTGAGTTGGTGATATCCCAGAATGCTCGGAGTGCCTGCTGCTGATAAGAAATGGGCCATGTAACCTTTGGGGTGTACGTGGCAGGAATACAGAGGCTCAGCGTTATTCTTGAGGATGGCAAAAAGGAAACTACTGCGCTCTAAAGTTGAAGTCAGCTTCGGAAGAGAAGCCTGATAAGAGGAGGAAGCTGTTAGCTACTGGAATTTAGAGAAAGAAAAGAAAGAAAAAAAAAACATTAGAAGGTTAGTCTCTTTGTTGATGCTCAAGATAACAGTTTTATTGCTTTACACCAAACACAAAAGTACAGGATAGCAAGAGCTATTCTGAGCCTAAAAGATAAAGTGGAAGTTTTTCTGAGGGAAAAAAACAAAACAAAAAATCTGGTGCAGAACTTGTCTTTTGTCTAAACTGTGTGACAGTTCTAAATTTAGCAGAGAAAATGTCCATTCAAATGGCTAGAATTATTACATACAATACCCTAGGCCTGTAAAGGTATACTTTATTAACACAGTATTATGACTTTATCATCTAAAGTAGGGGTTTCCAATCCTGATCCTTGAGGGCTGGTGTCCCTCCTGAATTTTGTTCCAACTGTACCCTAAATGACTTAATTGGACCAACTGATTGCTTATTAGAAGCTTAATTGGCTAAATAATTAATTTAGGGTACAATTAGAACAAAAACCAGGAGGATACTGGCCCTCCAGGACCAGGATTGGACACCACTGGTCTAAACTATATTTAGAAATAGAAATATAATGCCACATTTGATCAAATGTACTGTGGGCAGTTGAAAATGAACTGTGGGATCATTGGACCCCTTACAACCCCCATACAAAAAAGTAAACAATACAAAATAGACACCTTTTTTTTTTTTGCTGTGCACTGAGCAGCTACTAGCACCCATTTAAGTAAATGTTTGAATAGACTTCTACATGCTGTAAATATTGTTACAATTGGGTGACAGTAGTGTAGCTACATTTTGTCTATTTACCTACACAGTGAAATTTGTGAATTAGTAAAGGGCTTTTATACAGTAATTTACTGTTGAATTAAGTAAACCAATATAATTCATTCACTTTGGTTTAAGGGTTTTTTATTCCTATAATGGTGTCCCAAATTGAAATTGAACAACTATTTAACAAAGGGATCTGGTGATGTACTATCTATGAACTACTACCAGCTTGAAGATACCATAAAACTAGACAGATAAAGAAACTTGCTTTTTAAGACACTATCCATGCACTGCACAAATCATTGGTAATTGCGGCCATTAAATCCTGATTCATTTCCATATGTCGACACGGTGTAAGTGACAGGAGAGGTAACGTTTTAATAGACGTCATTATCTAGAAAGGTCTTTCAAGGCAGGAAAAAGAAGAAAAAAATACATAAGCAAAAGGTTCTTTGTTACTTAGTAAACTAAAAAACCTTTAATGGCATTTTGGAAAATAGTACCTTTAAGAGAAAATTGCATCAATTGAGAGGAGGAAATCGCTGGCTAGCTGTTTTTATGCTAATGCACCGTTCAGTAGCTTAATAGCAGCATTCTAGAGCGCATCAGTCTGATAGCTCCCGACTTGGGAATAATTGACCCTAAACAATTATTACAGTGAGTGCTCACATTTTACTAACGACTTGTTGTAGCGTACCAGATTTCAGGTGAGGATGCTTCACCAATCAAATACTTTTTATCCCTTTGGGGAATTCAAAAAAAATATCAATACACAAAAATACAAAGAGCAGCAATACTATGTCTACTATCTGTTGTCTCTTAAAGGGACATGCATGCAGCCTGTTTGGGCATTTTGTTTCAAGTTTTTGTTCTCAGGCAAGTAAATATTATTTCAATTTTGGGACATACACAGCATGCTTAAAATTTAATGGCGTCTATATGTAATCCTGCTATACTGTATAGATCCCTTTGCATTTTATAGTAAAAGCTTTGGATTAATCCAGTCGAAGGACCAACAACATGTGTCCTAAATAGGGGGGTGGCCTTACTGCTCAGGGTATTCTACATATCATTATTGGAACTAAGTGGTAAGACCGTTTTGAATAGTTTAAACATTTTTTTCTTGAGATTATTTTAGTTTTCATTGTTACATTTATTTATTTTTTAATGAGTTTGATCCTGTTGCACACAAGATTTCAGATTTAGTGACGATGGCGTCGGTTAATATATCACCCTGGGAGAAAAGTTGGATTTAATATATTTAAAGGTTGGAGACATTAAGATACGTGTGGTCACAACCATGATCTTTTTAAAACCCTCAGGTTCAATTTAAATGTAATTCATTGGCGTACCCAGAGAAAAAGACATTGGAGGGTGGGGACACCCTCCAGGTGAAATGACCAAGCAAGTGCAACACTAACTGAAAACAGGGCTTGCAAACAGAGATTTCTTTAACCAAGTGCAGTACCATATATCATTTTATAAAATAAAATAAAATACTAATTAAAAAAAATAAAAAATCTGGTGCACTATAACTGTGGTTCTTTGAAAACTGGACATTTGAGACCTACAGCATATAATGAATTGAAGCGCACAACAGTTAAGATTTATGGCATTATTTTGTTAGCTACAATCAATTTAAAAATATTTTAAAAGAGAGACACTTGGTATGGATGGCCTATATAAGATCTGATCAAACCCTGGTTAATTACACTAATGGGCCAAACCGATACCAAGCTGGGATACGCCACATCTTAACTTTATTGGACCATTTTCACACTGAGGAATCACCCTGGAATACAGGTAAAAACATCCACCTGTGGTTATCCTGGGGTTATTGCTAATGGTTGATGAAATCCAATACAATTTCTCAGTGCTGTAAAATGCTCAAATAAAATCTAGAGGGGGCTAATTTCAGCAGGTTAAAAATGGATGAAATCAACCCCTCAGTATTTCTCTTGGATGTCACAGCATTGTAACCTTGTTGAGTTTCAATCCTTCTCTGCTCTCCTGCATCCCAGCAAAGGAGAACACTTTGCTCAGAGATTCCCCTCGGGACAAAGCCGTCTCCAATTTCCAGCTCATTCAGGTATGAACCAGACATAGATAGCAGCTCAGACAACAGATTGATACAAAAAAAATAAAAATAATGAGGACTAAAAGTGAAATAGGGGGATTGTGATTTTGATCAAGTCCCTACACGCTGCGACAACCACACCAGCAACTTAAGACAGGATTAAAGAAGAAAATCTCTCCCCTCGGGGGATGAAGTTGGTACACATGCGATAATTAAAAAAGTTGACCCTTTTGGAAATTTCAGTTTGCTCTGTTTTTTTAAATGGTCATGCTGGTGATAAAATTTCACTGAACAATTGCCCATTTTTTAATGTGAAATTCACCATTAAGTAAGCTGGCAGCTGGGCAAGAGTCAGTTGGTGAATTATCACAGTATGAACACAGTCTGTTAATAGTTTGCCTTGGTGTGGTGCATGTTGTCTTGGTTTACTCTGGGTCTCCCCATTACAGCTGAAGGCTGAATGCTATAACTTACCTCAGTGATTAACATGTCGGCAGATAGGTAATCTAGTCCTCTGCACAAGCTAGCCAAAGGCCCTGTACATTGTTGTTAGCAGCATAGTGGGCACACTCTCTGTCACATATAGCAACTCTCCTCTGACTTAGACCTGTCGCCCAATGAGAAACTACCCTCGCCGTCTCCTACAGGATAACAGTAGGCAGCAGAGCAGAAAACTGAATTATTCTCAGCTGTTACACTACTTAATTTAATATTTCCAATGAGCTACTTTCTCTCAATCCAAGATCTGAGTGCGTATTTGCGCTGTGTCACAAAACATTAGATATTGTCAAGGCAATTCATTTTTCTATGGTAATTTGTAAGTGTGCTTCATGGTAAATGCATTCTGGATGGGTTTCAGGTGTCTATTGCGAAGGCAGAAAATTGAGAACCACAGAAAACATGCAGCATAATGGGAGAAATGTATTGAGCTAGAGATATATTAATGCAATATATTTTATGGCTTTGTTTTATTAAAAGGGGATTGTCAGCAGCTATTGAACTGAGATATACATCATATGTTTAGGAAAATGGTTATTGTTTGACAAAACTTTACATTCACTGTCAAGTACTGTCACTCTGGACAGTGTATAACGCATGTTTTAAAATGGGGGCTGTAAAAATGTTGGTACCTCCAATATTGCTGGTAAGTTAAAGAGCAGTTGAAAATAATCTGTCAAGATGAATTCCCCATTCTTGTGTAAAAAGCTCAGAATGCCACCATCAAGCATATTAAATAACAGCAGTTCCTGATTATTCATACTTTGACTTAACATTTCTCATTATTTACGGCTCTGACTGATAAAGTCATCTGTCACTCAACTTTGATAGATGGGGCATCGTGAATCTGCAGCTAGTTCAACCAATGAAAATTGTAAACAAAGTGAGAGGTGGAACAAAAGGCTGAACACGAATTCGCTTTCTTGCAAAAAAAGAAACAAAACAAAAAAACGACTATAGATAAAACACATGGGGTTTCATTTACTATGCCAGGTGGTGGCATTCTGTTAACAGTCTATGGTAATCCAACTCAATCCCTAAAAATTAGTTGATGATCAGAAAAGATGGTTACTTGCAACATCTCCGCCCACATGCAAATGAGCTGTGCAATGTTAGAGTTGAACTAACAGGAAAGAAGCAGCACAGAGGTGAATCCATTGCACCATCACCAGTCCCTTTACACATTAATTAAATCAGTCAAGGTTAATTCAAATTGAATAATTATACTTTAAAGTAGCAGACAAGCTTTTTGCATTACTCCTGTAGGATATGCTGTACCTTGTGCATTCAGTTGCAGTCAAGTGGTTAACTAATAGTACAGTGCATTCAGGTGCATTACTGATTCAAGCATATCCAATCATACACGTACGGTGTGGGGCCAGCCAAGCTGATTTTGTAATATCAACAAATAATACATCCATAACAATAGTAAATAGTGCATACATATAATATACTTTTTTTTTTTTTTTATTTAATCAAAGTAAAGTTGTATGTATTCAGTTGTAAGAAAAAAAAAATGTATTTTTGGTTTTGCAACTTAAATAAAACAATATGGGACAATTTGCATCCGCAAACGCCACAGTGCGACCGCAAGTCGTTTTTCCATCGATACCGAACGTCTCACCTGTGCGTTTGCTACTCCGGGTAAGGTCTCAGTAAATGACAAATATGCATATACGACTCAGTACATTTTAACAAAGCCATTGGGAGTCTGCTCAAGTCGTTCCCACCAGCCTTCTGGTCTGCAGATCTCCCAAATGTTTCGATCTACCACACTGCAGAACGTAACCACTATTTAACAGTGCAGAAAATCCAAAATGGCACCTCCTCTGCTTTAGCAGAAAAGAGCATTGCTGAGGTGAGCTCTCGATCGATTACGTGCTGTAATTCCTTCCAAAAACAAACAAAATCACAGCCTCCATGCTGCCGCCAAACAAACCTAACGAATGTTGTGTAATGGTAGTCCGAGATCAGTTGTTAGTTTAAACAGGGAGTGAACTCATTTCAGCAATGAAAGGTGTTTGTACATCAAACAACAGCAGCGAGTGCCGTTTGTAAATCCGGTTGTCGCGCTGTCGCAGTATGTGTGTACGAGGCTTTAGTGACATCAACTTCAAAATGGTCATACAGAGCAGAAAGGGAAAACAGTGTAACGAATTCTAACAATCTAAACCCTTAAAACTATAAAATGTATTGAGTAGGCAGACTATGACTTGCTTGTAAGTCTTTTGCTATAGATCCCAGCCAAAAGATAAGTCTGCTTTATTATCAGCCCCAATACATCAAATCTTATTAGACTCACCTGCAAATTATTCTGTGTCTTGTTCATACAAGAATCCTGTGCATATCACTTGAAAGGTGTTTTAATGAGATAAGATGAACATGGTCATTTTTTTAAAATACCTCTCAATCAGTCACCCCGTCTTCAGAATAAAAGCATCTAGTGCTGTATAAATAGCTTCACCATTCAGTGATCTGTGTTTTCATCCTGGAACTTATTCCATTCTCTTGCTCTCAATAACTTATTGTAAATAATGTTATTACCAAGTTTAATCACAATTGGATAAAGATAAACGTAAAACGTGTGACATACAGATGGACAAATGGACGGACAGATACACCCATATCTCCACAGCATATAACACTGTTAATATATATCCACAGCATATAACACTGTTAATATATATCCACAACATACAGCACTCTCTCTCTCTCTCTCTCTCTCTCTCTCTCTCTCTCTATATATATATATATATATCCACAGCATATTTCATCCCCTTTTCATGCCATTGTTCCAGATGCATGGCTTTCTTGTCATCCATAGTCTACTCCTTGGACCTGAATGTGTTGTGAGGGTCCTCTCCACCTCCCATGGCTAGTCATAAACAGCGGCATCAAGCATCCAATGTATAATTTGGGTCACGCATATATTATTGAGGTTAAAAATAAGGTCCAAGCTCCTTTATTTGTCTGCAAACCAAATAGAACGTAACAGTTATGTCATGTGGGGGCCAAGAGAATGAGCAGCATCATTTCAACGCGCCGGGGGGTTGGGGTGATTGTGATCCACCATTTCAGCCTCTGTTTCCTCCAGACTGTGCCAGGCTGCCCACAGTGGCAGAGCCAAACACAGCTGCATTAGAAGACACTACATATCAATGGTGCTAATTAATTGGATTAATGGAAGGGCACTGAAAATTGGGTCTGACTTGGATAATTTCAATGGAAACGGAATTGCGATCCCCGAGGTCATCTGAATATGGATGAGGCAAAATTGAGTTAAAACGGAGGAGATTGCTGCATTCATTAGCCCGCCCACCCTCTGAAGTAGTTGCTTAATATGCACGCTATTACTATGCAAATCAGCTGCAATGAAACACTGAGGTTTTTTAATCAGCGGAACTGCAGCAGATGTCTGCTAGAGGGAAAAATGCGAACATGATTCAGATAAAGAAGCCTTCATGATGGAAATGAAACAAAAAAAAAAAAAAGATGATGAAAAGATTAATTTGTATTATTTTCAAGGCAAAAAACCCCACACATGTATCAGCTGGATCCCTGTTTGAAGATACAGCCGAACTACATCACACACAGTGGCGGACACTGCTGTAGATGAGCCACCTAAAGATCCTCAAAGTGGGACAAGGTCTCTCCCTCTAGACTTCCACAGAGCCAGCAAAGGGGGAGAGATGTAAGGTTGTCAGTAATGTTCTCCACCCTTCTGTCTTAATTTGCAGTACAACTTATCCAGAGGGGCTAATGGGTTGTATGGATCTGTTAATATCAGCTTCATCAGCGTCCCACTTACAAGTTCAGTTGTATCAGCATTTTTCATTACTGTTAGATTACCTATTATTATTATTATTATTATTATTATTATTATTATTATTATTATTATTATTATTATTACTGCTACTACTCAGTAGCTGGAGAAAATAACAAGTCATCTCACATTATAAGCAGAGTACAGGTCATTCATTTAGCTGCTGCCTTTATTAGCATAACAGCCAAAAACAGTGACAGCACACAGAGAACAGCCCTCTCGAAACATGAGAGAAGTGGGGAGCTCGATCAGTAGCACACATTTTACATTGTGGCACCCAGCACCAGTGTCAGCAAGGAGACCTCCCTCCAGCCCCAGTTTATCTGACCTGTAATCCCACTAGCTAGCTACTTAACGTGCCCACAATGAAACTTTTAATATCTTATTTCATAACAATCTTTAATCAATTGCCATAATGGATTTGATTTTATAATCATCAGTTCAGATTGGCTAATCCACTCCAGTAAAGCACATATACCTTAACTGTATTACTATATCTATATTATTGCTACTGCTACATTCTTATTAGAAGAAGAAGAAGAAGAAGAAGAAGAAGAAGAAGAAGAAGAAGAAGAAGAAGAAGAAGAAGAAGAAGAAGAAGAAGAAGTATAATCTTGCAAATAGGCTCATTGGATATGTGACTCCTTTGATTGCATATATAGACACTACCTTTGAATTTACGGCCCCTGAAGCTGCAAATGTAAGGCTTGACTAAGATGTTTAAAACATGCATTATTGTACATCAGCATGGCATGTTCAGCTAGTAATATTGATAAATACCACATTAAAGCTTTTGTAATTAGATTTTTAATAGATTTATTTCAGTTCAACAATTTTCTAAAATGGTTTCTGCCACATACAAGCACATGCACCCATCAACATAACCGTGTGCCCTTGTAGTATAATTAGTATTATTATTATGATGATTATTATTATTATCCATTACTTTATTATTATAATGATTATTATTATTAAAGCGATATATGTCAGGTGCTAAGATTATCCATTACTTTGTCTTCTAACAAGTAACCTACTTGCTTCAGTAGTATTCTATAGTTCTGACTTTCAGCTCCTTGATTCTCATTAGCCCTATGCACAATGGCTTTTAAATATACTGTTCAGCTTTCACCACTAGCTAGACAGAGAGTAAGATCTGCACTCATGGGGGAAATTAACATCAGTTTTGTTCCTTGTTAAATTTTAAAATAGAATTTGATGAAGAGAGTTCCTCCTAATTGCATTCATACAAGCTGCACTTATCAAATAACATCCAGATAAATAGACCCAGGAAGCCATAGCTTGCCAATTCTTCAAGAAGTCTGGAACCCGATTCCCTAAAACTGTGTGTTATTTTTAAGTTGATGCAGTTGCCTATTGGAAGCAGGACTTGTTTAAAATGAATGGTCTAGAAAGCACAGATAAAACATTGCTCTGCAATGGGCTCTCTATTTTAGGCTCACAGATTTATTTAACAGCTGTAATACAGTATCGTTTCACACAGAAAAAATACATGCTTGTTCTAAAGCTACTAACATGAGCTGCAAACCAGACTGCCTTTTATCCCAAACTGAATGTGCTAATTCAATATTAGTTATTTCTATTTTAGATTTCTGTTTTAAATCTGTTTAAATCAGATTTACTCTTTCTTCACGACTCCATCGCAGTTTGACCGTGAGGACAGAGAGATATTTAATCCAGGGCACTATACAGTTAGATTTTGTTACATGACTATTTTAAATAATACATATCCTGGGGAGTATAAGTGTTTAGTTTAGCTGCAGAAGTATAAATGTTTAGCACATATAATGATGCAGTGGAAAACCAGTTTTGATGGTAGAGAAGGTAAACAAAGTCTGATTTCTGGTATGTTACCCACATTTTAGCATTGTATCTTGATTTTCTAACATTAACAAATCACATAAAGAAATAATAAAAACACAACAAGAACAAAAAAAAGCACTTTAATTCCTGCTTAGGACCCTCATTTGATCGGTCAATACGTTATGTGAGTTTTGGATCACAGAGATTAATAGTTCTTGCCCAAACTCCACAAGATGCCATCTGTTTAACAATTGTACAAAGATACCCCCTACACACAAAGAGGAAGTGCAATGGTTCTTATTGGGAAAGCATAAACACAGGGGCAAACTCATTCACCACTTACTTGTGATTCTAGATTTAATTAAGTCATTTGTTTTAGTTTTTTGGTTAAACATTGCTGTTGCGTGGCATAGAACTTATTAACATATTTAACGAGGGACACATCTGATTAATTTTAGCCAACACAATTACTGAACAAGTAACAATACTGTAAACACTTTTGAGCAATGCTCCACAGTCAAGTACAGTGATCATAAAATATAAGGCATTAAAAACAATGCTGAGCAGAGCAGTTTTCTGTTGTTTTTAAAGCTTGAATGATAAGTAATGTCTGGGGAAAATGTGCTGAAAGCCCAGTGACTTGTATAATGATTTAGATGTGAAAAGATCATATTCAAATCATGTCTAATGGCATTTTGCAACAAGTGTGCTTACAGGATCTGTCAGTAACTTTAAGCACTCATCATAAAATTTGAACAAATCTAAAGGCATTAAAATGTTCATCTGGTATGAAGTATTTGTTTAGGATTGCAGGTGTCAATTTGTTGACAATTAAGTTATGATAAAAACGACTTTGTTAGAAGAATAAAATAGCAACCTGTATCTCTTTGACTGAAAGACAAACTGATGCTGTTTGCTGAGACAAGTTTGTCAGGGGAAGCTGTTTGGTCTAATACAGTGAGGAAACCTGTGCTCCCCAAGGGAAGATGTGTTCAGATAACTATTCCCACCAGAAATCAAACCAATCTGAAAGGCAAGTCTGCCTAGCAGCAGCATTCTTGGCAATAGCAACCCGGAATGATGTTCTTTTAACAGTTGTTTGTGCTAAAGTATATCAGCACCAAGCGCAATAATAATGGAACAAGTCCATCCATAGCATAATCCCCTGCCATGGCTGAAAATTCAGTGTAAAAGCTGATGATCATGACTTGTATTACCATTATGTACAGAATAGTATAGAACAAGAATGATCAAGATTCATGACAATTTGATAAGCGATTAACCAGGTATATGCAAAAATGTAATTGTGACATGTGTACCCCTATATCTCAAGAATCTGATATTGTCAATAACATGCTTAATAATATTAATGCTAATTTGTTTTATGACAAATGGAAAAGCGGTTCTCCATATTTATGGAGAAATCTGTAAAGTACCTACCACCACCTCCATCATGTCACCCTTGCAGGTAAATCTAGAAATATGTAAAAACAAACAAGTGCCTCCATATACCTCACGATTCTCATACTGAAACTACACCATGTAATGTGGAAGATTCATTACAACTGGATAAGAAGTTTGATGTAAAAACGTGTGGCATACAGGTCAGAGAGACGACCTCAATACAATTTTAATGTACACTCAAATTGTGTTACAACCAATAAATTGAGTTAGAAAGTTTCATCACAATTGGATAAGCAGTTCTTTAGATAGTTATAAAAAATTAAGCCGGCCTCCATTTCTCCCAAAATGATCATACACTCAATAATTTGTACTATCACAATTGGACCACATGTGTTATGATGTAAAACTGCAAAAGGACAGAAAAGACAGTTGCACAGACAACCCAATTTTTTATATAACCTCTGAAAGTCCTTAATAAATGTGACCACATTGTTTTAACGATGTGACCACGTTGTTGATTAAAAAAAAAATGTTTGATTAATTTTGTCTACCTGAGATTGCACTCAGTAAGTTACCTTTGTTAGTCTCAAACCTGAAAGCTTAAATACAGTATTCGAGGATGTAGTGCAACTGGTAATTTATGGTAACATACACAATTTGGATCTAGTTTGAATCTTTTTCTTTTAGACGTGGCATTTGGCTGAAAGAAAAGCAAAGGACCATTACAGCGCAAAAGAAAACAACAGATTATGGCACTAAAAGTGATTACTTGCAATCATCTTTCAATACAATTTCATATCAGTAACAAACAGGTGGAATTAATCGATCAGAGATTGGATCAATAATTGATTAATAGAAAATGTCAAGGTTAAGATCCCTACTTCACACCAATACCATAATAAAATGACACTGACAGCTTCACATGACTGCACATGTATTTAGGATAGCCAGGAGCTAAGCAAAGGGTTATTAATTGAAGTTTATAAAATCCTAAATGGTATAGATAACGTTAATCCAAGTCGAGACAAAACATAAGATAAGCAATAATAAGTTTAAAACAGGTAAGAAGACCTTTTTACACAGAAAGTTATAGATTGCATGAAATAGCCTACCAGGTGAATTAGTAGCATTTAAAATACAACGGCCTCATTTACTACAGGGTACTAAACATTATGGTGCAGCATAATTGCAATTCCTGTGCACGTTCATGATTTCTGTATTTACTATTGCAATTGTATTCATTATCGCGCAAAATAATGAGCATATTATGGTGCACACTGATTTTATTGAGCCACACTATGGTAATCAGAATGAATATGTGATTTGTATGGGAATGCATGATAATGTATTTAAATGAGGCACCCCACTCTGAACAATGAGATTGGGTTTATTCACACCATATTTACTAAACCGTGAAAATCGTAATGTGCACCTTAAAGTGAGGGATAATTAGTTTGATTGGAAACCAGGCTTTAACCACTGATAGGCACACTATTTAAACCTATCTTTCAGGGCTAAAATCTATCTGACATCATAGAAGCATTACTTGCATTAAAGTTTTCAAACAGATCAGTGAAAATTACCTGTACATAACCTTGAATGAATGTTATAATTTTTTTATTTAATTTTACAGTTCATTACAAACAATACAGTGGTTAAATAAAACACTGGACCAAACAAGGTATTATAATTTAAAATAACCTCTTCTACTAGAATGTATAACTCCTCTGCGTGCAGTTTTAGTTTGCACTGACTCTGCCTGTCCCCTGCGGAGGGCTGAGTCTGTCGATCAATTTTTTCAGTCAATGTAAGCCACCTCTACCATTCACAATAAGCCACTGACCAAAAGATACGCCTGGACTGCTGGGGCTTTTTATATCATGGCGGTCATGGGTAAGACTTGGACATTGTCGTGCACATTAAACTATCGCTTACAATACATGTAGTGTGCATACTATGGTATGTAAATTAGCGAAATAGTGTGCATGCAATGCGTTCTCTCTTCGTAAATGGGACAATAGATTTAGATTTATGGTGCACTTTAGGCTCACTACTTAATGTGCACTTTACAGCTAGATTTCGTGCCCTTTCATAAATGAGACCCAAGGAATAGTTTAGACTTTAGAATCTAAAAAATAGATTATGTGCTACTAAAGTAGATCCCCTTAGTAGGGGCTATGTGCTATGAAGGGGCGAGTCTTGTTCTATGCAATGACCTTTTCTCATTCCCAAGCTTTCCATATGGTCACAGAAGGAATTACAGCCATATTGTGTACATTTGGGTGCACAATACTCCTTATGTTATCAGTTAAAGCTGCATTTATTGGGACTGATGCATGTGATATCACAAGGATTTAAACATTGCATCCTTGCTCAGCTCACAGCTAATCATGTTAGCTGGGCACCCCCCTGTCAATTTCTATAACAGCATTACATGTTGATACCAGTCGTTCATGACAAGCGATGGGTTCAATCAAAATAATGCTGGCTGCCATCAAATTGCAAGCTGTGACGTAAACTGACACTGTTTATTGGTGGTGACAACTGTCAGTAAGAAAAAGACACATCTTGGTTCAATAAACATAAACTTGCTTGGATTCATTTAACTTAGCATATGAACACAAAAGGCCCAACAAGTTACATTTCTATTGATTTCTATAGCATTTCTTGAAGAGTTCTTAAAATCAGATAGGCAGAAAATAACAAAAATACTTTTCTTGGAAGTCTATCTATTTGTACTGACAAATTTACATTATGCACACACCAGTGCAATGTTCTGAAAGAGGAATACAATATGTATGTTTAGGTTATAAAATTAGCAACAATATATTGCTGTAGCTTTATACTGTAAACCCATAAATAATAGCTTAGTTTACAGCGGGGGTTCTCAACTTTTTTGCTTCTGAGGCCCCCCAGCTATAAAAATTCCAAGGCCCACTATATATATATACTCTATAATCAAGACTCCTGTTGTGTTTCACCCATTCCAGGTTCTACAACAAGCTTATTTAGCCTCAGTGTGATCAAGTTCAGGTTTGTCTTATTAAACTTATACTACTAAAACCAAGAATGGATCAAACTGCTATGCAATGGGAGTCATATTTCCATCCCTGATTTATATATATATATATATATATATATATATATATATATATATATATATATATATATATATATATAATATATATACACACACACACACACACACACACACACACACACACACACACACACACACACACACACACACACACACACACTGCTGTACAAAAGTCTTAGACATGTTGCATTTTTCGACTCTGATGCATTATGAGCATCAACAGTTTACTCAAAAGCCTCCACAAAAACTACAACCAGGCAACGGGCGCCAGGTGCAATCTACGCTGGATAGTTTTTTTTTTTAAGAGAAAGGACTGGTAATTACAGTATTCAGCATGTAAAGTGTACATTCTTTTTCATTTCTTTTAAACATACCTGTAGCAGGGTGATTGCCTTGCACAGAGGAAAATTAGTGTTGGTGTAATTTATATGTGGAAACGGGTTTGTTTTGTGTGCTTTTTGGAGTTGTTATATTTGATCAAATGATTGTTTACAGATGGGTGCTTGATTGAGACTTGCTGCCTGCTACGTTTGGTTGAGAGGAAGGGCAGCGAGTAATTGGCTATGCCAGTCCTCAATTAGGTGTAGCAGGTTCCTGGAGCGGGATGCCTCATCCAGTAAGGCTAGCGCTCGTCTTGTGTGGCACCTTTTATTTGTAGATTTTGTACTGTGTTTTATTTTGCCTTTTGTACCATCTTCTGTATGTGTCCTCTGTGCGTTACCATTGTTGGTAGCATCCCATGATCCATTTGTTTACTTTCTGTTTTGTGTTTAATAAATACTGCGCACCTGTGCCGGCATTTCAACTCCATGTCTCTCTGTCTTGCAATGCGGTTACCCACACATGTGACATGAGTACCTTGTCACAATACTGCTTAAATGTTGATCAATGTAAAATAATCTTCATAAAAGTACTACATATTAATGTTCAATTCAACCTTGCTGTCTTGTCATTATTTTGATACAGAAAAATGCCAAACCCTATTACAGTGAACACCCTGATATAACAAACATTTCTCCCGGTCCCATGGAAGTTCGTTATAGTGAAGGTAGCCTCTGTTATATATATATATATATATATATATATATATATATATATATATATATATATATATATATATATATATATATATATAGATATAATTATTTTTTTTGTTTTACTTACTCAATGTGAAACTTGTTGCTGGTGCTGAGTAACAATTCTGTCAAGACTTGAAGGCATCTTCACCAAGCACACACTCATGTCATGGCCAGTGTTCATCCTGACTCGGTACTTTGTTTTCATCGATGTCATGGCTGAAAATCCGGTTTCACATAATTCGATTGTACTGAATGGGACCAACACTTCATTGTAATTTTTGCCAGTTCTTTGGCTTTTTGCTCTTCAAACATTTCCTTTACAATTTCAGTGGCACACAGCATTATCAACTCCCCAGCAACCATATGTGTTTTTATTTTGCTTTAGCAATTTTCTCTGCCACTATGTTAGATGACACTACAAGCTTTTTTTCTGTGGTAGTTGTGGATTTCATTATGGCTTTAGTACCAAGCAATTCTTCAGCCTTTTGTTCAAAAAATGCATGTTGCTTGTTTTAATATATTTCATACTTTGTAATTAAATGTCTCTGTAATTTGGAGGGTTTCAAACATTCGTAGGACAGTACTTTTGCACAAATTACACACTGCGGTTGAGGTATGTCTCCACTTCCAGTACAAATAAAACCTAAATTCAAGTTGCTGTCTTCATATATTTCCCTAATTTTGCAGGGTTAATAATGGCTTTATGTTTTTTCTCACAACACCACTTCCTCGCTGTTCTTCAGCCCTTACGGATGAAGTTCTGTATCATCATTCTGTGGGTTTTGTTGTTTTGAAGCTGATGGTCGAATAAAAAATGTATCCATATCTGGTGTTTATTGTGTGTGTTTCCAAAGATTTTTTCCTCTGCTTTGTAATCTGTCGTGCTCCCGCTGAAATAGCTCTATTACACCATATTTAACGAGAGAATTTGTTATGCAACCTGAAAACGCATTCATTTCTGCACATGCTTATGGTATGCTGAAGGAAATAGGTTACAGTGTAATAAGCATACAGGGAAAATAACACATTCTCTGGATTATTTTTGGAGGACCCCTTGAAACCTACTCAAGATCCCCTAGGGGGCCGTGGACACCCAGTTGAGAACCACTGGTTTACATCATTTAACAACTTGGTATGGGTCATCAATACCACGCTCACAGTATTCTTCTCCTTGTTTTTGTTCATTTTATATACTATTTTCTTGTCTCAGTCATCACATCCTGATGACTTTAAAATGTTTAAAGCACCCCCTGTAGCTCTCAAATGTGTTCTCTAATTACAGGTGATACACCAGATTGTAACCACTAACCTCTCTCACTGCAACAGTCGGAAAAATATCAGCAACAAATACCACACAGACGAAATGAGGTTTGCAGGTTAGCTTCGCAAAAAGAAAAGAATCTTTGTCTTCCTGATCCCCCATGAATGAGGTACTATTAAGTAACAGACCACCCAAAGAGAAGGTCTGATGGAAGGTAACAGCTCAATACAGCTGAGGGGACGGACAGACTGCAGAACACAGGGATACAGATGGAGATTAGCTCAACTGGATAACCAAGGTTTAGTCCATTTCCACTTCCTGGGTTAACCACACACAGTACATTGCCCACATCCAGTGTTAACTCAAGTCAACTGATGCCTTAGTTAGGGTTCAGTCCAACCTGGAGGAAGCTCAATCACATAATGAATCATAGTTGTCATGTTTTACGGTGGGTTGCAATGGAAGCAAACACAAGAAAATGGATCTTATACCGGCTTTCAGTGTAAATATGTATTACATAGCTTTAACTCTTAGAGTGACTCTCTAGACTGTGTTCTTTACATGCATACAATGTACTCCCTTAGCGGAAATCACAAGGAATTGTACAGAAGATTGTCACATCTTCTGCCGTCGGTACATAGTCGAAATCAGGGTTAAAATTAATTGTTTTGTGAAGGTCATTTTTAACCAAGTTTCATTATTGAAAGTAGAGTAAGCAGCGGTGTAACTTAATAAAAATTTGATCTTGCTTATCTTTTGTGCTTTGTAGTACAGGCTTTGCATATTTCATTCAGTAGTCACCGTAGCTTGTCAGGAGACAGGTTAGGTAAACTGTACTTTACTTATGCAATAATGAAACAGTTCAGTGTTTAAAGTATTCTGTAGGGAATTCACACTTGAAACCAGAACCAAATTATTTCATAGATGCCTAATAAAGTACCTTAACCTTGTCAGTGCCTTTGTCCCAGCTGATGTGTAATTACTAAAGCTTTATTTGTTTTCAAGGCTATCACAGATTTTACGATTTCCAGGGAATATGTAGTTCCCCCGTGAATAGAAATAAAAAGAAATACAGCAAATGTTTGCCTTATTGTCTGTTAGACTATATTTAGGAACCTGGGAGCCAGTTTAGTTTGCTTCTGGTTAATTGAACACACTGCATAGATCTGCGAGATTTCTTTAAAATTTCTATAACAGAAAAGACTCCAGCTGCATCAAAGATCAGACTTTTTTTTTAACCAAAGATCACTCTGTCCAGTACCAGAAGAGAACATTTCACATGTCTGTTATTTTTACATGTATTTATGTTTTTATTTTGTTTGACAATTAATTGATGATGAAAACATTGTAGAACGGCTTTAAAAATTAGACACAAAAAAATGAAATAGTCTACAATTTAGCATGTACTGTTTTTTCAGGTAAGCATTTAAATATTTAGGAACATTTGTTGTACAGTATAATAACTGGAGAAAATGATCAATTTTGAATGTGACAACACAATGTATTTCTGCTTTAATAAATATTATGTTTAATTGTAGAATATCTTCACATACCTATTTCCATGAAAAAAAATATGATGAGCGTTCTTGGCATTAAAGTATTGTTAAACATAAAGGTTGTAACCACCCTGAAAAAAACTAGTGTGGCCCCTATCTGGCCATGTGTAGTCCTGTTTTGATTTTCTTGAAGTTGAAATCTTGGGTGACATCATAACCAACAGACTGGTTTCCAATTACAGATTTCCAATTTAACTACATCCAATGATCTTGTGATGGTGTACACCCCAACCCTGTGTGTATTTTGTATTTTGCATTATTTAAAATGTATGGTTTAGTGTGTAAAAACACAATGTTTTTTGTTAATTATTTTACAGGATGGATAGGGTTAAACTTCCCCATCCATGCTAAACTCGTGCAGCCTTAAACACCCACGTTGCCACAGATTCACAATTTCCCATCCCAATCTATATGTTATCACAGCACTGGATTGTTTTCACTTAGATTATATTTACAATAAGTAACCAACGTAAAAGTGTAATTTCAGTAACTCTATTAGTGTAGCAGTCAAAATGTTAAACAAAAGTGTGACTGATTAATTAAATGATTTTATTAGCTATCCAGGCTTTAACTGTGGTTGAAAAATCCCTCTTGGAAAGATGAAGTCAGGCTCACGGTGAGTCCTGACTCACTCAACCAACCAGACAACCGTCAAGACATCCAGAGCCAACGAGGCAACTGCTTGCTAGAGCTTGTGAAATAGATCGACTTTACATCAAGCAGTTCTGATTGGGAAACAAATTCAAACCTATCTGGTTATGTGGCAGCATACTGAAAGCTTAGTCTTGGTCATAAGCACTGAAATGCATAATAGATTATCTGATTTTTTGTACTGTAAACTTCTACAGTTTAGTTCTGTACTGAAGGGTATGTAAACCCCATCCTCCCTCTGTCTGTCTGTTTCCTTCTTTGAGCTGCTGAATTTTTGCTTTGGCCTTTAGCGGACATGAACCACCATTGAGAATCTATGTAGCAGGATCATCTTGGGCCAAATCATGCCTTGGCAATTGAAGAATACTGTATCAAATGTAACATCCAAATAGCAAATGGATGGTATGAAACTAGAACTGACTCATCAAGAGTTGTAATAAACTCATAGCTGTTAGCAACTAGACAGTGTGGAGAAGCAATCAAAAAGGCAAACAGAATGCTTGGGTATATAACCAAAAGTGTAGAGTACAAATCAAATGAGGTTATGATAAGGCTATACAATACACTAGTGAGATCACACTTGGAGTACTGTGTCCATTTCTGGTCACCGTGATATCAAAGAGACATTGTGACCCTGGAAACAGTCCAAAAAAGAGCAACCAGACTAACCCCAAGGTTTAAAAGAATGAGCTATGAAGATAGGCTGAAATAACTTAATCCATTTAGCCTAGAACAAAGAAGAATATGGCATCTTGTTTTGGAGCAGATGTTTTCCATGCATTGTGTCTGTCTGGTTGTGACAGAGATCGAATGACGCTTGGTGTTAGATCTCCCTTCTGACCTGAGAGGGTACTAGATAAAGGGAGCAGAATACCCTGGACTAAAAGGCATGACACTTTATTTCCATGGATAGGTGGAAGTCGACCAGCTAGAAAAGGGACTGAGCTGTGGTACCCAATGTCAATGACCCGAACGGGAAACGACGTGGCATCCATGGATTGGAGAAGTGGATGCGCTCGTTAACCAATGGGTCATGAGCGAGTGTATAAAATAGGGGCATAGCATAGTAATCTGTTCCTTTGTAAATGTTAGAAAACAACCTAAAAAGGGGTCCCTGCATTTAAAAAAACTGTGACTGTTCTGTTAGTCTGTCTTGTAAACGTTGTTTGTTTGTTTCATCTGTTTTCAAGATTACTAGTATGAACAAGAGCTGCAGCCTCAGGCCAGCATTAAACCCGGACACCAGCACTTCACTTTACACTAGGAATTGTCTTTTCACCACAAGAACCTAATTCATGCACCGTAGGAACTGTGTCTGTGTCTGAGTTTTGTGTGGGTGATAAAACTGGACTTTTGGTTGCGGGTCAAACCTGGGGGATTATACAAACTGAATTGATACAAGCCGCTGTATCATTTCCATCATTTATTATTTAGAGGTATTTGCCATAAGGCTCTGGACATTGTACACCATTTCAATAAACACCCTTGCACCTTTGTACCTGCACTGCACTCACTGTATCTACTCATCACTTTGCCACACTGGTTCCTCAGCATGTTCACACCCATGAACCTTTCATTTCTATACAGCATGTTTTGGATCTGCAACAATTTCACACAGCCAATGGGTAGGTCTGTATGGAAATGTAAAGCTTCAATTCATCATAAACATGGACAACACACAGACTGAAAAATACACTAATCGACTATGAAGTTTCTTTAGTTCAGAGGTTGTAATGGCTCTCTCCCTCGCGGCTGCTGAGTTAATAATACTGACAAATAGACACGTACTTGCCTCTTGATTACACAGCTTGTTCTTTACTTGAATGGTAAGATTGTTTGTCTTTGAACCATATGGTCAGCGGTTCACGTCCAAAGCTTGCCTTTCCATTCACTTCACTGGGCATTACAAGGTCCTGAAATGTTTCTGGTCACAGGCACGCGTGTGTATTTCTCATAACGTCGATAACACTATGTAACACAATTGTTGTTCCTGGGTAGTAAGTGTTATTTCCTAATTGCTTATGCCTCAAAAGTATAGAAAATGGCTATTATTCCTCACAAACTTTGCTTTTGTGACCAGGACAGTGATATTTCAAAATATCGTTATTTCCAATGGGAAAACGGGCAAATGTGTGTCTTTTCGTTCACATAAAGTCAGAAAAAACAACATATGAATCCAAATTAACATGTATTTATACTAAAGTAATACAAAAATGACTACAAAATATTTAGAAGTGAGTAGTTTTTCGAGATTTACAATTATACGGTATTTACAGTATAATCGTAAATCTCAAAAAACTATTCACTTCTAAATCTTTTGTCTTTTGGCCTGTTCTAGACAGATTCACAGTTGTGCCATATTCTCTCCATTTCTTAATAATGGACTTTACTGTACTCCGGGGGATATCAATCCCTTGGAAATGCTCTTATATCCTATCCCTAATTGGTGCTTTTGAAGAACCTTATTCCGGATTTGCTTTGAATGTTCCCTTTGTCTTCTTGATCTAGTTTTTGTTAGGAAATGCACTAAACAACTGTGGGACCTCCCAGAGACAGGTGTATTTAACCTGAAATCATGTGAAACACCTTAATTGCACACAGGTGGACTCTATTCAACTAATTATTTGACTTCTAAAGACAATTGGTTGCACCAGATTTTATTTAGGTGTGTTGTAGCAAAGGGAGTGAAAACTTATGCAATCAATTATTTTCTGTTTTATATTTGTAATTAATTTAGAACAATTTGTAGATTTTATTTTTCACTTTGACATTATGGACTTTTTTGTGTTGATCAGTGGGAAAAACTCCTAATTAAATCCATTTTTATTCCATGTTGTAACACAATAAAATGTGGAAAAGTCCAAGGGTGGGGTGAATACTTTTGAGAGCCACTGTAGGAATTGTGCACAAGCAGAGACTGAGAGCTCAGATTAGGAGAATGACTTTAGGTCCTCTGCTACTACATCACTATTGCAATATTTCTGATCATGTCAGATGGCATCTCGGGCACAGTGCTTTGTTCTTACGGGCACACCTTTGAGGATCACTGCTTTCTTTCTTGAGTGTTTAAGTAATGGTTATTATGAACAGGCACAGGGCAAATACCAATTAATGATTAATGTATCATTCACTGATGTTCACTTCAGATGAATTTTGACTTACATTTTAGTCTGAAATTATTGATTGATTTGTAATTGCATTTTAATAAACAGAATTGTGACCCCCCCACCCCCCCAAAGTGTAGCAGAAGATCACATATTTGCAGGAGGGCACACATGTCATATATATATATATATATATAATATATATATATATATATATATATATATAGTATATATATATATATAGTAATATTGCATGTCACTTTTATACAATCCGCTGGAAAAATTACGTTTGGGCTGATCATCCAACGGTGCCAATAATAAATGCAAACCAAACATATGACATTTGGATGTTTTTTCTGAAAGTTGTCTTTTTATTTACTGATAGCCTTATGTCAAAACATTTTAATAACTCTTTTATGGAGTTGATTTAAATGTAATACATGCCAGTAGAAGACACATGTAAAACGCTTGACCAAACAGGGAAGCAATGATGTGATTGCAAATCTGTCAGATTTGAGAACAGTTTCTCTCACTGGCCCTAGGCTTTTTTTTCCCACTTGTGAGAGGCGCAATATAAAATAGATAGGCAACACATATCTATATGTATGTATTTTATTACATATTGAAACATCATATTCCTATTCCAGTGTACTGTAGTTTAATTCTGTAAATAAATAATTAAAAACTTTAGAGCTATCTGTTGAAAGGCATATTTGCGTAAAACATATACTAGTTTCTATAAATACTCTATTGCCACCCTGCCAAAAAAAAAGTACTATAGTATACTGTAGTAGTACTATAATATATTGCAGTAGTATGTGTGTGTGTGTGTGTGTGTGTGTGTGTGTGTGTGTGTGTGTGTGTGTGTGTGTGTGTATTTTTTAAGTGCAATAATACACTCTAGGGTGTTCAAATATAGTCTGACATCCTAGTGCTGAACAACACCCCTAGGTGTGCAGATATTGAACCCTGGTTAAACATTCTGGAGTGTGGCATTGCTTTCGTAAAAACACGTTACTGCATAATACAGTCCTAGATACACATGGGAAATCATTGCAAAATTAACATGGAAATATACCATTGTAAATGTCTGTATGTATAGATGTACAGTACAATTAAATGCATACCATTATATTTAAATCGAACTCTGGGTTGACTGTTGTAAACATTAGCTGAATTAAGCATATCTAGGGAGATTAAATTGACCATATACTGTAGCACTTACAACAAAGAAATTAGTCCAATTGCATTTTGTCAGGATGACGGAAGGTTTAGTGTAACAATGTATGCACTAAAATGTACAAGCAGACCATATCAGTCAAGCTTTATCACTGTTTTTACATACAAAATACCATAAATAAACAATTTAGGCAATCTTTTGGGTCAAACTGATTTTCCTAGTTATTTGTTTTGTAGCATTAACAGTTTTATTGTACTTTCCCAAAAAATAAAGCTGCACATTTAAATTGGTGTAAATACCTTGCTACTATAAATATGACACGTTGTGGTTAAAATAAATGTATTTAAAAGACATCTCGGGAGTGATACAGTCAACATGTATTTTACAAGGCTCAGAAATAGTATCAAGCAGGGCACCATTCTTCTAACCCACCTCTCTCTCTCACACACTCAGTTCCACAAAGCTGCTAATCCACACAGCACTAGACTATGGGGGCTAAACTGCCAATGCCTGCTGCCTGGGAAGCTTCTTTCAGTAAGTGGTTCCCTGTGGCTTTTTTGACTCAAGGCCCAAGCTAAACATCTCAGTGGGTCTGTTACATTAAGCAGACCTGAGTGCTAAGAGATTTAAAGCATCAAAATAAAGTGCTTTATCACTTCGAACCGCGTTCTTGGCTGCCATTCTCTGGCCTCGCTTCACAGGGTTTTTGGCCCATGTGCTGAGCCGTCTCTCTCTGAGGGGCCGTTACAAATTCCACATGTTGACAGTTGCCTTGTTTTAGGATTTAATGGTACAATAATATTTACAGAGTAAACACCTCTGGAGGTGTTATAAACACCAGAAAGGGGTGTTGTTGTTTTTTTTTTTTTTTTTTTAACGTCTAACAAGTGTTCATGAAGTGCAGACGGGATAACGTATCAACTGTGCTCATGATGTGATTTGGCATCTTCTTTTTAATGGGAGGATGGGGCAGGTGAAATGAAATGAAACAGTCCTTTTGAGATTTTGTTCTTGGTACTTTCCACAGATCAGTTACAGCAAGGATGTCTTGAACTGGTTTGGCATCCGTACACTGGATTGTAATATTGACAAAGACACTCAGTACTTAATTTAATAACTACATAGAAGGACGTAGTGATGAAGTGATGCCGTCATTTTCAGACATGAGTAAACCAAAAGGATGAAACATCTCCAAATCTTTCTTCAAACAGGCTTTACATGTCATGTATTAACTGATTTGTAAAACAGTGTTTTTTTCTCCGTGGCTTTGTAATTTGTCAGGATATGAGATATTTCTGGACTTCCAGTTAAACTGCCAGCTTCAAATGTGTAAACTCTTCTGTTTGGTTTACTACTAATAAAATGATTTCCAGAAAATGTGCACCTGCATCATTTACCTTCAGCTTTTTGTACTGTGTTGTAATCACATACTAGCTAAGTTACATTGTGATCTATTGTTGACCACCCTTGTTTCGCGCAAAGATTGTCTGTAAATGTATTTTTCTGACATACTTGCCATGCCAGGACAGGTACACCTGACCAAGCTCCACAAACTTCCTGCCAGATGAACACAGAACTCAAATGTAAATATGGAAATTGCTTTGCTTGTTTTTCATGATGCAGTCATCAACATTTTACAAGAATTATTAGGAAAAAGTGAGTACTAATGAATGAGTTTTCTATAAATTCAACATTCTATACCAGTTGCATTTTTATGAAGAGGTTATGGTATTTGTTTGAACAGTCTAAACAGAGAAGAAGAAAAGCGGTTTATTTTTAGCAAACCATCTGTTTAATAGAGGGATGCAATTGGCAGGCCCACTAACACGCACAAGACAGAAATGAAGAGCACAGCCATTTGTACGTCTGTGCTCTAAATAAGGAAGAAACTCATTTTAGGAGTATCTTATCCATATAAAGTCTTGTAGCACCTCAGTATAGGAATCATGTGTATACCGATGGTCTTGAATTGACCAAAACATTTGCTCTTTTTTCACTTCTGCACTCCTGTCTAGTACTTTTGGCCTGCACTTTTGTATAAAATAAATGACTGTATTTTTGCATAAACTTTGCTTTCACATTTAATAGTGTTCAGTATGCAGATCTTGTATATGTCTACTATACCACAGTTTAGAAATAGTAGAAGAAACTTATGACAAACGTTTCGACAAGAAGTCTTTTCCAAGGTCTTTAAAACATTGAATTTGAGTTTCTTTTTGTTCTTCTACAAAAAAAACAAAACAAAAAAAAACACTGTAGACTATCGGACATACAAAAATGTAATAATGAGGCAATGTAAAAAAATAAAAGAAATAAAAAAGTTTGTTATTTTTATGCTTTTTTTTTTTCAGTACCCATTGATCCAATGTTCAATATTTATTTAGAGTGGATATAGGAAACAGTTCCTTACATTTGCAATGTAGATTTCTGTCATTTTTAAAATAAAAAGCATGTTTCATCAAACATGTACAACATTTTCATTTTATTTTTATATTAACTGTTAATTAAAGCTCTTAGTTTGCATGTCTTATTTGTAGGCAATCTGTTAATGTTTCACTTTCTAGGTCAGTGTCTTTGGGGTCAAAGAACTGCCACTGGTTGCAAATGGCATGTCACAGGGGGAGACAGCCAATTGGTTAATTGCAGGAAAGAAGGTGTGAAATAGTGGGGATAATTGCACTCTACAGGTGGAAAAAACACTGTACAAAGGGAATGGAATTGCACAGCAGGTACATTTTATGCAATTATGTCATTAGCTCTAACCACTTTAATTGCTTTCCGCATCATTTATGGTGTGCTATTTCAGTTAAAACAAATAGGAGTTTTGCAATGGCTCTATACTCTATTACATGATCTTATAATTTCCCCCCAAAAAAGTTTTATGTTCACCCAGCTAAATAGGCTTTAGGGCTCTTAGAAGACATCTTATACTGCAAGTCTTTCTTAAAATCACAGTTCTGCCCTGTCCCAATTACCCAAAGGGTCAACAACGCAACAAACTGTCTATCCCACAGAAATAACACAGCGTTGCATAGAAGTGCAGGTCTGTACTTATAACCATGTATCTATACAGCATAGAATGAGTAATGCTTTATCTCATCCCAGTGCTTCAATGTCAACATGCTCTGCTTGAATACCAACATCCATATAGGTTTCCTCACATTTTAAACAGTATTTACCTTGAGTGGCCATAATCTTCTAGCTGAGAAAAATCACACCATCCAAATCACAATTTTTGAACTTCAAAATGACAACCTTTTGCCCTCAAGATTTATATTTAAACATAATGCTACTATTGTGTGAGGAAACAGAGGTCAGAAAACAAGTACAGGAACAAACTGAAATGGTCTACATAAGTAAAGCTTGTGAGACTTCAGGGAAATATCAAATTTTCAGTGCTTAAACATAATCTTTATTGTTTTTGATATTCAGTATGACATTTTAAAAGCAACAGCAAAGATGCCTGTCGTCTGCTTAGCTATCAGTCTGTGGGCAGAGTGAAATCAAATAGCCAGGTAATGTAAAAAGGCTGTGCCATGCAGTGGGAGAGTGTTCAGCTGTATACGGAATAATCAAGTAGCTGTTTCTGGTTACAGAGGGAGAATTTACACACAGTCAGCATAGTAACCACAAGCTGATGGTGAGTGTAATTATTCCCGAGGTTACAAGGTGATGCTGATCGATCATTTCATGTACACAACGCTTTGCGTACTGAAGTTTGTGTTCCTTCTATCTGTGAGGATTTAGAAAGGTGAAATAATGTGAGCTCAGGTGGAAGGAGGCTACACCACTGCAGCGATGGGACAACTGTAACGAAACAGAAGTGCTGCGTTTGAACTGAACCATGCTACAAACATGGTGTTGAATTGGGATGCACGTTTGAACTGCAACTGTTACACACAAATCGTGTGTAACACAAGCATGTACACAAGCATGTACTGTAGCTTATTAAATGTTGTTTTTTTTTTTTTTTTGAAGTTTGCGTTACAGTAATACCAGTATTTTGTTTACTTTAACAAGGTTATGAAAAGCAACATATCTAAATATTATTATTTTCTTTCAACATAATTTTAAATGACACAGAGATAGTCAACTGAATGATTTAGGTGACCCTTAAAAAAAACTTTTAAAAAAATTGATTATATAATTATAATATTTATATAGTGCACTAAAGCAGCCCGCCGACCCAATCCAGCCGTGAGAGCCTTCCGTTTGGCTCGTCGAGCGTCAGTAATCGTTCATTACAAAAGCTGAAATAGCAGATACGTAACATTGAAAGATCAAGATGTATTTTTTTTTCATATCATCTGCTTAATAATAACATATTTCTGAGAGCTACACGTGTAGAAATTAATGAAACTACTTATTAACAACCATATACAGACATTGTTTGTACTTCAAATGCTGTGCATGTCTTGTGCTTGAGGGATGAAACTCTTTTATGTATAAAGGATGATGCAACCCAGCACCTGGGGCTCAGGTTCATCCAATTGAGAGCTCACTGCTCTGTTTGTATTCTATTACTACAATAAACTAGACCTTATTTTTAATACCTTTACACGTTAGTGGTGTGTGTTTTTCTTATACCATAATAAAGGAATAAGTAATCATTGCACTTTATCTATTAATAATCCTTCTCCTTCCTTGTTTACAACTCAGGTGTGCAACTACGCTCATGTCAATAAATCAATAGTTTATATTCACAAGACCTACTGGGCTAAACATCATTAGTTTGGGTACCTAGAGAACCACGTTTACGCTTTTTCTTTTAAACATGCACATTGTAGTCCCAGGCAGCGAGCGAGACAAAACAAAACAAAGAGCGAGAGAAAATATGACAAAAAACTATTCAAGCATGGTAAATTAGCTGAACCCCCCCCCCCCAAAAAAAAAGCCTGTCAAAGATTTTTTATTTGGGCTTAAAAAAAGAAATGCCTGTCAAAGATGATACGTCAAATATGCACTTAAGTTAATTTTCCCTCTGTTTACTGTCATGGCGTGCATTTAAGTTAGAAACTTTTTATTTACATTTAAACACATTGGAGTAAGAACATGTTGATACACATTTAGATACAGTGCTACGTTTTTAAATCAATGCTTATGCATAAAGATGCTTATGCAAGATAAATAAAGCGATTAATAATTGACATGCTTTTATTAGCTTGAATTCTTGATGCACAGTCATTTTCTAAAAACAAAGACTGCATGAGGGAGTGTCAATTTTAGGCAATAAGAAAGGGAAATAAAAGATTAAAAGCTTGCTGTTTTAATAGCATTACAGTGGGCTTTGTTAATTATTTGTTTGCAAGAGATTTTTTGAATATTTTCAGGAAAAATATATTTGCTTTCTATTTTTATTGTTAATGGCGACCAGAAACTATACCATTGTAAGTGATTATCTCCGAGAGGCATTACTTGATTGGTGCAAGTGTAGTGTTGCAATGTTCTGTTATGTAAAGTGTGATTGGATAGTCAGATTTTCATGACTGCTTAAACAACCTCTTCCCGCCCTGCCCCCGCCCCACCGGTACACACATTTTGAGTGTTCTATGGCCCCCAAGGTTTGGACATTGGTTTATCTGGCCCGCCGGAGAATGTAGTTAAATACTGCTGCGCTAAAGTGACCCAAGCAAACATCAGCATTACCAGCATTGGAAACCTAAAAAACAAACATTACACTGTGTAGTATGGTCATACGATTGGTTATAATACGATTCCATTAATGTCTCACACCATGGTAGCTGCCCTTTGGCTAAATTGTTATTATTTGTGTTCTAAAACACTAACTTATAACCTGTACATTTATGTAATTGACCTGCAGGTCCGTGACTGGCCTACAACCCTTAACACAAAAACATAATAAATAATGTAGCCTGATTCCAGTACATATCTCGGCTATACTATCATTCAACACCTTTGTTGATAAGACCTGCATGTTACATATGATATGAAATGTTTGTGCTATAAGTAGTTTAACAAATGCATGCTGATTACATATTTCATCCCCCCTGCTATGAATAGCCTTTGATGGCAGTTTAGTTATTTTACAAGCTCTTGGGGGACAAATGTTTTATTTTTACTTCCAGGTGTGATTTACAAGGTGCTGACAGAGCATTCTGCTCCAAGGGTGATACTGACTATTCACAATCCACCTACCCCTGCCAAGCCCGATTCTCACTAAAACCACTTGGAAATGAAAACATAACTTCAGTAGGAACAAGGATTCCACTTTCCCTGTATTGCAAAGTGTAGTAAAGCACAATGAATCCTACAGCCATATGAAAAATGCTATTAGGATAACTATAATACCAGTGTAGTAAGAAAGCATTATCAGCAATGGTAACACCACGGATTGTAAACCAACATTGTTTAGTGGTCCTGATACAGTAGCACACTGGTCCTGATGTGCTAACAAGCCAGTTCAATACTGTAGAAAGTTGTGGATTGGTTAATATCATTTTGATAACATTGTTTTTTCAAAAATATATTTAGACACAACTTAAAACATCACATATCCTAACTAGGCTTTACAATTGCGGCATTAAAATATATAACAATGGGATTTAACAAAACAAATTAAGTGCATTGGTGATTATTGGAGTGTGAAAGGGGTGAGGAGGTTTAGCAACCCTGCTCTCCTTTAACCCACTGCAGACCATTTATTCAGCGCTTGGCGGGCGTGTCACGTCAAATTTATTTTCACACGCACTGTTTAATTTACACATGCTGTTTAAAATTTTTTTTTTCAGAGTAAAACAAGTTTAAAAGGCATTGAGTCACAAAAGGACACTCAGTACTGCATCTCCAGCTAAGCCCCACCCCTTGTTTGCTGTATTTTTCACATACCTTTTTATATACGTGCATACTGATAAATCCTCTCCTGATCATTCGTTTTATCACCAAGCTCATCAATAATGCTATTCAAGTCATTATTTTATTACTATAACATCAAACAAAAGCTCTGTAAATGTCTGTGATATTCTTTGAGCGCTGGATGCAGAAGCAACTATTTGCTTTGTTATGTCCGTGTTAACTCTGCAGTGCATGAGGCTATGAAATACACCCCTTTTTCGGTTTCATTCGGCTCCTATTGGTCTCACTTGGCCATTGAAAGGTTTTCTCAGCTTTTTCTGGAGAAAAACGACTAGAAAAACGTTCTTTACGTCTTTTTGATGAGGTCGGACAGGGTCCAACATCGGACTGGAAAGGGAAAATTGTAATGTCGGACCTGGTCCGACATAGGACCACAAAAGGGTTAAAAGTTGAATGGGATATTTCCACAGAGTGGAGCAGGAAGTTCTAACATCTTATTCGGACATCGGAACATCGTCTCTGAAAGATTACAACCAACCTAATTCTGATGGGGCAAACCAGGAGAAGCATATTTTTGGAAGTAATGTCCGAAAACAGTGTTTTCTGAGAGGAGATTGAAATCTGTAACTCTGAATCATCACACAATAAGAATGGGAAGGAGATGCAGTCATGCTTCGTAACTTGACAAGTTATTATATATATAAAGACAACAGAGAAGTTAATTGGTTTTTAAAGCCAAGAGATGAAGATATTTGGAAGCAAATGAGACATAAGTTCACTGCGCTTAGATGGCCTCCAGTATTGAGGCAGCATCCATCCAATCATTACATGCTATACTGGATGATGTCTGGCACTGTCCATTGCACACTGATGCCAGTGTGCTAGCATGCAGCAAAAAGTCATTTCAGATACCGATCTTATCGGAACCTGATATTCACACACCAGTGGTGTTTCCACTGTATAAGCAGGGAGCAGTTCTGTCAGCACAACCATGGGTATGCACTGTGTGCGCCACAGTGATGCTATCAGCTTGAGGCTCACTGAGGAAGAGGGCTCCCATCCAACACTACAGAGCTGCTTTTAAAACCCCATCCAAATAAAAACACCTTTCTGTTACTTTCATTGTTTGCATGAGAATGTTTTTACAAGAATTAGGTTTTGAGAGTTTTCTAGCATTTAGTCTATCAGCTTTGTTCAAACACAATTTGCATTATCTTCAGCAACCCTTTTATATTGCATGACGATAATGTAAATGTGGTGCTAAGTAGGTGGTAGGTAGCACAACATTGGTGGAAATGGATCTTGTTGTGTAATGGTGCCGCTTCTGTCTCCACCATTCATTCTTGGATTAATGCCAGTGTAAGACATTGACGAATTGGTCTTTTTTAAACTTTGCCATTGTTATTACATTGTCTTTGACGATAGTGTACTACACATTGACATTGAAGGCTAATGCTCTTTTTATATTAACATGCCCATTCTCAAACAGTGTAGGCTTCTTAAGGGCAGAGTTTGGGTTAAAGCTGGATCAAGGTGCTTTCACCTGAGTTCTGGAGCTGCTCTCCAGCTCTAATTGGCAGCAGCAGATGTGTCTTTACAGAAGTAAAAGCCAGTGCCGTCTCATGATCGGCCACAAGTTTCGTTTAGTCTTGCTGGCAATACAGTGCTGTGCACCATATGGAATTTTAAGCAAACCAGTTAGTCTGGGAGATCTAGGACCCTTTATCTCTCTGTTAAATTCTAAATTATTCAGTTATAAATGTAGTGTTTATGTGAAACACAAATAAAACAGTGTTAAAATTCACAATTTCCCTTTATGATGTTAAAATGAGACATTTAGGAAACAGTTTGCCACACAAAAGGTAAACACTCATGGAAAAAGAAAATATACAGAACTACAGTCAACCTCATATCTTAAGAAATCTTCCACCTACTGTGACATAATATAATTTTTAATATCTGTTATCGTAGAGACAATATTGGCGACACATCCCTGAAAAGGACACCTAATGCTAAAATGTAGAAGGCTATCATCAGTATGAGTTGAGTCTATAATACAGTGTAATTAAACAGTAAAATGAAACCCTTGCTAATCTGATCCCAGTAATTCAAATTGACCTATAATCTGAACAAGCTCAGAAAGAAAAGTGTAAGGCTGTATTGTTGAATAGTAGTATGCTTTCTAATTAAAGTACAGTTTACCTGCCCTGAAATGGAGTTGTTTGCACCAAATTCAAAACTCTATGAGTACAGCAATTACACACAAAAAAAAAAAAAAACCTACACAAATCCAAATGCATCCTGTTTTATTTTACTGTGAGGTTACAGTTTAACAAAGTGCAATTAGTGCAACCGTGTTTGGATATTAAATCATGGAAAGTAGCCTCCATTCTTAACTGGTATGTACACTGGAATATTTACACAAGCACTGAAGTCTTTTTTTTATGTTTTCTAAAACATCACCTAAGAATATAGACTTTTTAATCAAACTGCATGGACTCAGCATCACTTTCTTCACAGCAACTCAAAACCAGTTGTATCCTTTTTCCCCATGTGTGTCATTTGGAAGCCCACAAATTAGCCCTTTATAATTGCTTCATCAGGATCATTTTACAGTTTAATTTTAAACAAAGAGAGGGTCTGTTTGATTTTCTGTCAATCTGGTTTAAATTCAGTCCTGGAACCCAAAAGGAAATTAGCCGTGGAAAGGAAACTCTAATTTTACTGTACACCACATGTAGCTATTAGTGTGTCTGAGAATACAGAACATTGTGTTTAAAGACAATGGTTTATTATGCATGCCTTCCACTGTCACATTTTAACCCTTTCTAACTTAATGGTGGTTTCCAACATTGCAACATGGCCACTAGAGATGTGCAACATATTGCTATTGAAGATGATTGACATTCAGTACAGTCAGGGCAACATTTGCCCCTTCTTAGCTACTAATGGAACAATCCTTAATAACTCACCTGTGGTGCTCTCTCCATCTCCCCACCACATAGACCACCCCTATGGGTGAAGCAGCTATGCTGTCCTCCCTGTCTCAGTTGTTGGCTGTGTAACAGAGCCACATTTGAGATAACCCAGTGTGCATGACTAGGGATGAACATCAACCCAAAGCTCTTCTTAGGACTGACCTCACCTAGTGGGGAGAGTATCATGCTTCCAGTCCTGCAGCTTCATAAATCATGTATAACAGATTAATAAGACACTGGCGTGCAATGTCTAAGCAACAACAAATGTTTTCTAAATACTGAACAGGTGATATTTTTTGTGGGGTCCAATATTTTCCAATGGAATTAGTTCCATCTGTCAGAACTGTTGTCCCAGTCCTTGACTACAGCTTGCACTTTACTTTATGATATCAGGTAAGAGTAGGATAACTATCCATTGGAAAGTGACACCTTTTTCCCACCTGGGTAATAATTTTAACTGTTTAATAACAAATTGCGCCACAATAATAATCTTTCCATCTTCATACATTGTTGCTGCATTGCAAGTGATTACACCGTGTAACAATTTTTTTTTTTTTTTGTTCCTGGGTAGTAAGTGTTATTTCCTAATTGCTTATGCCTCAAAAGTATAGAAAATGGCTACTATTCCCCACAAACTTTGCTTTTGTGACCAGGACAGTGATATTTCAAAATATCACTATTTCCAATGGGAAAACAGGCAAATGTGTGTCTTATCGTTCACATAAAGTCAGAAAAAAACAACATATGAATCCAAATTAACATGTATTTATACTAAAGTAATACAAAAATGACTACAAAAGATTTAGAAGTGAGTAGTTTTTCGAGATTTACGATTATACTGTATTTATTTATGGTTCTCGTTTATTACATTCCACATAACAGAAAGTCGCAACAAAATATATATATATATATATATATATATATATATATATATATCATATATACACATTATTTTCAGCAAGTTGGGCACTGTTTAAGTGCACCATTTCTGAATGACGTGCTTACCTTTTTCTGTCCCTGAGATTCTGACACTCTTTTTTGACCCAGACAGCTTTCCATAGACATCAGTATGCATGCGCACACATGTTCTGTTTTATCGACAGCTATGGAGCACCATTTGTGCCAAAACTATCCAGCCGTTAGTTTGTCAATTTGTGAATTTGTCAATTTGTTTGTCAATTTGTAAATTGGTCAATTTGTCCAGCAATTCGTCCATAAATTTGTCAATTCATACTGTAATTCGGAAACATATTTGTTAATTCATCTAATAATTAATTAATTAATTTGTCAATTTATTAATGCGAAAGGCTGTACAGACCTGCAAATTTCCAATCAACCAGACAAACTTCCCAGCAATCAGATAAACTTCCAACTGTCAATCTCGCACTGTGCAGAAAACACTGCAAACTTTCTAGCCAATGGGAGCACACACTAATATTTTAATCAATGAAAATCCAGCCTCACTTAAAACTGCTTCAGCCAATAATATTTAGAAAGGCATTTCAAAAGATACTCGACTGTCCTGATTTTCAATGGAGACTTCCGTCTCACTGCGTGGAAAGCATTGTGGTATATAAAGAGTTAGGCAAAAAAAAATTTCGTTTTACTTTCGATTAAAAAATTCACAATAAATGATCATGTGCAATTTATTTTTAAAATATTTCATGTCATAGGAGCAAAAATAGATTTAACTATTGCCCTCAAATCCTTACACCTCCAGGCAATAGTCTCCATCTGTCATGTGATTGGTTCCCATCACTGTCAGTCCCACCCCTTTTCAAAGGAACGCCCTCCACCTGCACTCCTAAACAACAAGATAAAATGGCTGGATAACAAAACTGCTGAATGGTGAATGGGGGTGAAAAAACAAATCAATTAAAAATAAAAAGCTAAAAAGTCTTCATTAGATAAGTATTCACCCCCTTTGCTATGACACTCCTAAATAAGCTCAGGTGCAACCAATTGCCTTCAGAATTCACAAAATAAGTTAAATGGAGCAATAAAAGTGGTTCACATGATTTCAGATTAAATGCACCTGTCTCTGTAAGGTCCAAAAGTTGGGTAGTGCATTCAAAGCAAAGATACTACCATGAAGACCAAGGATCTTTCAAAACAATTCTGGGATAATGTTGTGGAAAGGAACAGCTCAGGGGAGGGGCATAAAAATATTTCAGTCATTGAATATTCCTTGGATTACAGTCAAGTTGATCATTAAGAAGTGGAAGGTATACGGTACCACCCAGAATCTGCTTAGAGCAAGCTGTCCTCCCAAACTGAGCAGCTGGGTAAGAAGGGCATTGGTCAGAAAAAAATAATGACAACTCTAAAAGACCTACAGCGTTCAATGGATGAGATGGGAGAAACTGTCCATGTGTCAACAATAGCTCAGGTACTCCACGGGCCTGTATGGAAGAGTGGCAAGAAGGAAGCCATTTCTGAAAAAAGCCCATGTAAAATTCCACTTGGAATTTGCAAAAAGGCATGTGGGAGACTGAAAAGATGTGGCAAAAGATTTTATGGTCCGATGAAACAAAAATGGAACTATTTGGCCTAAATGCATAGCGTTATTTTTGGTGCAAACCCAACACAGCACATCACCCAGGTAACACCATCCCTACTGTGAAGCATGGTGGTGGCAGCATCATGCTATGGGATGCTTTTTATCGGCAGGGACTGTGAAGCTTGTCAGGGTAGACAACAAAATGGATGGAGCTAAATACAGGAATCCTTGAGGAAAAGCTGCTTCATTCTGCAAAAGACCTAAGACTGGGACGGATATTCACCTTTCAGCTTAAAAACAAAAATGTGAATGCCCTAGAGTGGCCCAGTCAAAGCCCAGACTTGAATCCAATTGAGAATCTGTGCAAGACTTGAAGATTACTGTTCACCAATGATCCCCATCCAACTTGACAGAGCTTGAACAATTTTGCCAAGAAGCTTTGCTTTAAGGTGAGAGAAGCAGTAACTATAGAATTATGGGTAATTATGGGTAATCAGGATTTATACAAATATCAGAATTACAAGAGCCAATCAAATCGCATATATATATTATATATATATATATATATATATATATATATATATATATATATATATATATATATATATATATAATGTGTGTGGTCAGAATGCTTACTTGTTGGGTAAAAATCAGCTGGTATCTTACACAGAGGTTTCAAAACATTCAAATTTCGCTGACGGTAGGCATCCTGATGGAGGTCTCAATGCAATTAACGTTGTATAAATCTACATACTACCGATGGCCGTTTCAGAGACTATGCAATATTATATAATATAAGTGTATATTTCCTGCAGTAAAGCCAGTCTGTGCTGTATCTGCTGTATCTTTAAGTTCTCTGGCTGTGAAATTGGCTGCCTGTGTGAGTCACGTAGCAGGAATGAGGGAGTTCTCCCATTACTCAGGTTCATCTAGGCTTTTCATTTTCATTGGGTGATGAATGAGAAAGGTCCTGGAAATTAAATGTTTGCAGGCTCAGTGAAACCAGCAGTCCCGCTTGTAATTATTTTTGTACAGAATATGTCAAGTGTCACGCTTCACAAGTACTCACTTAGCATTCAAATGTTTAGTGATTAAGCGAGGCTTACTTAATTAAGCACTTTGTAATGGCTTTAAACCTAAAGAGTGGTGGATTAAAGAGGCTTTATTGTTGTCCATCACTTTAAAAGCACAGTAATGGCTGAGTTAGGAAGCACAGATATCAGTGGAGGATTTTTGTTATAGGGTTTAATGCTTGCTCCACACTTAAGTGTGCACAGACTTTAAAAAGTATATTCGAAGAACAAACTATTCCCTTATTAGTGGCTGGGTAGTGTGTCAGCATGCCGCAGTCAAAAAGGGTCTACTTCCATTTATGTTCCCTATCCAACTTCATAATGCAAGAGGTTTAAATTAAAGGAACCTTTTAGACTGCTGCACTATGACTAAGGCGCTGTGAAAATTGCTATTTCACTGGCTGCGCGGAAATTGTGAAATTTGCCCAATACCGCGATTTTTACAATATTCTTAAGAAATAAAAATCACATTAACAAGACTGTACAGCTCTGCTGTGTGCCTGCGTGTAATATTCGTCCTGCACACAGTGCTGTGCATGATTATGTCATGTCCTGTAGGTGTATATGCAGTCTAAGCGGGAAATTAAATACTACACATTGTAAACAAGAAAATGGAAGGCAAAAGGCAAAAAATGTGTCTGCAGCAGGTCACGTAAAGCAGTATCCAGCAAGAGTTTTACACAGTGATGGAGGTAAGCTCTTGTTCTGTATGTCCTGCAATGTTATTGTAGATAACTGACGAAACTCGACTGTTGACAGGCATTTAGATTCACCTAAAAGAGGAAAGCAGAAATCCAGAGCAGTACTTCAACTGCTTTACTTGCAAAGAAACAAAAAACAGTGACTTCCTGTTATGGAAACATGAGTTCTTGTGATTAATCTTCCTCCCGACCTGTGAGGGCGCTAAAGAACGGGAGGAGAAGTATCTGGAAGGGCTGGACTGACAGTTCGTTTCCGGGTCAGGGAAGTGGGTCAGCCTGGAAAGAAGCGAGACTCTGTTGTAAGACTGTATTGATTTGAAAGGTAAACGAGAGGCAGCTACAAGTAATAAGGCAGCTGCAACCGTTTACCTAGATATCATGCGGGATTACATATAGGGGCCAGGGTAACGCTGATCTTTTCCTTTGTTTGTAAACGAGTGGAGGGCAAAGGAGCGAGAGAGGAGCTCTCAGTGAATACAATAAATACGTGTTCTGTGTGTTTTGTTAAACTGTTTGTGTTTTGTTCACTATAGACAGTTAAAGCACGTCTCCGGAGCTGTCGAAAAAGGGTCAGCACTATTTGGAGCACCACAGCACTTCACATAAACCCTTGTCTACACCGAGCACCTACACGTCTGCATGCACCCAGGACTGGTGACCGCATCTTGCGTTTTTGTTCTGGACTGTACCCAGTTTTTGTTATCCCCGCGCTATACACATTGTTGTGTATAGCCGGGGAGTTATTATTTATCGGTCACCAGACCTGGAGTACAAATTAAAGCACTTTGTTCACTGAATCACTGTTGTCTGTTCATCACTCCTGCACCGCATCACCGCTACATCTGTTCCTCTTACCAACCACTTTGCCACACTTCCATATTCCAAAAGTCCACTTATTAAATTTTGACCTGACAGAGGCGTTTGTTTGTGCAAATATCCCTTTTGAAAAATTGGACAACCAAAAGTTACGGAAATTCATCAGACAAAGTGTATCAAATGGTGAAGTGATTCCTTCATCAGCCCAGCTGAGACGTGAATACTTATTTAAAGTTGACGAGTATCACAAGCAGGAGATTATGGAATTGGTAAAATGGTCTGGTTGCTTGTCAATGGTCACACTGAAGAGTTGACAGATGCACAGGATCAGTATGGGTTACACATTTTATTTGTTTTGCAAGACCTAAATGGTGAACATGCACCTGACCTACTAAAACAGAACGCTGTCCTTACAGATACATTTTACCTACAGGCAGAACATGATCGTGCCTCATATAGTTTCTGTGAATGAGGTTTGTTTTTCTAAACCCAGCAGATCCATTTCTGTTAGCAAAAATGATGTGATAGTAATCTCTGCAACCACACACATGTTAAATCTGCTTTGAGCTAATCAGACTCATTCCATGAGTTATCCAACCCGTTTCACCTGTAAGCTGCAGGTCTTTCAATGGCAAACTGCTTATTGGGGTGATCCAGACAACCATACAGTGAGTTTTTATTCACACAATAAATCCTGTAGATTTTTTTTTTATGACTCTCTGAAAAGTAATTCCTATTTCAAAATTCATGAAAACAGTTTTAGGAAAGCATTTCATGAAATTTCATTTGCAGCTTTTCAGAATTGTTGAACTAACTTTTCAGATTATTTATCTGAATTTTATGCTTGGCATTCATAGAGCACATTGTTCAGCAAGCACGATTTATTGTGCCGGCTGACAAATTAATTGCAGACACTTCTTGCTATCCCAAGATAACTCTGTCAACATCCAAGTCCTTCTCCAAACATACATACAGTACAGCACAGAAAAATCACTACATCATTTGGTTTAGTAAGAAATGTACTGTCGATCATGTCTTTCTTCTTCTTTTTTTAAATGCATATTGTTTTTCATACTATTGTGAAACCATTGAAGTCAAAATATATTACAGAACCAATGCATTGACATTGTAGTGCCAATGCATCAACATTGAAGAATATTAAGTAAGGGAAAAACTAGTTTTCCTCCAACTGTTTTTTCACAAATATAAACACAGACTTCAAGGCACACTTAAGCTGCACTCACATCAGAGCTGGCAAGGAGAGTATCTCCTTGAGATGGAAGGAATGAGAAGTGGAAATGTGTCTATTTTAAAATAACTTAATGTGAAATGTTATGCCTCATTACCACTTGTAATTCCCAACTTGAGTTTGTCTGACTTCTCAAACTCTCAGCTTCGGTTTGTTTCTATAAAACAAAAAACAAAACAAAAAAAAGGTTGTGTTCTAAAGGTTCACACAAAGTAAGGTTGCGAATTATCAGTTGGTGGCAATGCCAGCTACTGAAGAATTAGTATAGTGCTGGCTGTGTTGTGCTTTTTGATAAAGCATAGAGATCAAAGAATAATGATTGCAGAAAAACAGCTATGGCTCTCAGAAGGAGAGAGAGACTGTTAATGAAGTGAATAGTTGCTGGAGAGCTAGGAGAAAGGTAATCATTTAGGAGAACAGATTCACTGGATTTATTTTTATTTTTTTACCATTCTACAGTTAGTAAGTGTCCTGTCCTAGATTAAGTTTACTGTATAACTATTTTCAGACTGTGCTTCCTGTGGTAACAGACATGCATATTCTGTACATGTATTAAACTTTTTCTTGGAAAGGTAGGTTTCAAGCACAAGGATACAGATTGATCCTGTGACGGAGCTAAAGTCAATTCATTTGAATATCTTTCCAGAACACATTTAGATAATTCACTTGCCTTGCATTCATTCCCTTTTCTGCTTAGTGGAATTAGTTTAGTGGACCCAACATATCACAAAACCAACTCACAGTTTGGCACAGTTGGTGTTTTCACCTCTCTTTGAGGGTGATAACTGAAGGCAAAATCCCAGAATGATTATGACAGTTCTTTTGCCAGGCTAAAGTTCATCTGTGCTGTCTATATCTCTCAGCCCAAGTCTGGGAAACTCAAGCTCAACTCCAGTTGGGAATAGATTTGGCAGATGGAAACGGGAGCACAGGTCAATGTGAAGCCAAACTAAAAAGGGTTATGAGATTTTTATAGTTCAAGAAGTGGCAGTGAAGAAAACTGAACAAAAGGAGCATAAAAACAATCTTATACATTGTATATATATATATATATATATATATATATATATATATATATATATATATATATATATATATATATATATATATATATATATATATTGCAACAAATTGCTATTTCAAACAGTTCCAGGAAACAGTAATGGCCGTGTCTGAGTGATATCCATTTGCTTTCCAAGAAGTGATTATCGGTCAGCAGGTTAGGCTGGCAGAAGATTAGGGCCCTTTTCATCTGCCTATAATTATTACCCAAATTTAGACAGCAGCATCCCCTAGTCTATGCTGTATAAAGACATTATGTTAAACTGACCTTTAAAAGACAGCTTATGAACGCTGCAAAAAAAAAAAAAAAATGAAAAGATGAACCATTTCAGCCACTGACAGAAGTTCTCTTAGCACAGAGGAAGAAAATATATGTCTTCTAGCTATTTGTATCTTTGAAAACAACTCTAAACCATTTATTTACATTTCTGGTCTTTAAATGCGAATGAAGTCATTTATTTAAATGGCTTGTTTTTTTAAAAAAGTAAGTAGCTTCAACTGTTTTTGTTTTATGTTTTATGATGTTTGCAACCTTTTTGAGTAGCTTTAATGCTCCGATGTTAGAGTTATTATTACTTTTCTGTCTTTATTTGGCTTTGAGATTGTCTGAAAAATTCAAAGTACCATATCTGACAATGTGAGCTTCAAACCAGTCCCGCCTACTGCACTCTGTCAATAGTATAGGCGGTAGTTTAAAGATCACATGTCACATTATACATATTGTATTTGAATGGAATGATGAAGGATGTTCAGTACTGGCACACAGGATTGTGCAAACCAGCTCAAAGCAGCTGAAAGCACATTTAGAGAAATAAAAAGGACTTGAGACACAAAACTCAAATGCACTCAGAATGATTGTGAGCACGATGAAACAGCAAAGCAAAAAGCAATTAAAATAGCTGCGTACTCTTTTACACATTTCAATTTCCTTTTTCTTCTGCTGTGTAGCTTGTCCTAGCTAAAGGAATTACAATATTTGCCTCCATATTTCTTGCTAGTTTTGCATAATTAAAATCATAATGTACATTCAGAAAAAAAGTGGGCGGAAATAACAGAAGTAGAATTTTAAAATCATTGCCACTGAAAATGATCAGGACATTCATCTGCTAGACTAAGAATGGTCTCTTTTTAAAATAAATGCATTAAGCTCACCGGTTAGGCAGGCGGTGGCCGTCAGGCAGGCGATGGACTTGGTGGAGTGTTCCTGATCCTCCAGTTTCAGTGTAAGCTCCTTGTCCAACATCTGTCAGTCCCACAGAGCCAAACACCCTCCCCACCAGCTCTGGAGAGCTTTAATAACTACAGGCAATTGGCATCAGAGCCCTGCAGCAGTGTTAATCACAAACAGATTGTCCACCTATTGTCACCACTTTGTTTAACAAACTCTATAAACATATTATTTTGGTTGTGAAATTCTACAAGAGTACGAACTTTAAAAAACCAAAAAAAAAAAATAGCTTAGGGCTGTCTAGCATTTGGTATTAACTTAGGCAGATTTCTTTAATTGATGTCTGAGCTACTGCGATAAACTCGAGCAAGGTTTGTGATAGGAATGCATTATGTAAGTATGAAGTTTTCAGTTTTGAAACAAATTTGTTCCAAAGTTTTGAAATTGTTCCCTCCCTTATAATGGTTCCTTTGTTGTCATTAGCCAACAAGTTGCTCCCACTATTTACTGATATGCTTTCAGACAGTAATTAATATGCTTTGGAGATACCACTGAGGTGAAATTGACCAGGAAATGCAGACAGATAAGCCAAGAATAAAGGCATCGAAACTGAAAGGCACCTGAAAATAATGTGTTTCTTTCAAAACTGCACATCCTTGTAGCAGTTCCCCTACAGGATAATGTGGTAAAGCATACCCTATGCATGATGTTTACAATCATTCTTTGTGGTCTTATTGCAAATTAGTCCTCAAAGGTCCACCAAACTCAAAATAAGCTAGGTTTGAAGCGGCCCCGTTAAGTGTTATGGTAAGCATTCATTTTTTACACTCAAAATAAAAAACATATATATTTTGAACAGGTCATTGTGAATCAGACTAATTAAAAAACCATGACTACTGTTCTCGCTGAAGAATAATGGAATAATTAGAAGAAGCCTCCAACAGCAATGTGGCTAATTGAAACGATATAAGAAATAAGTATAGCAGTGTCTTAGAGGTAATCCTAAAAAGACAGTTGAAAAGAGCAGTGCAGACTGCAGAACATTTTTTAGACACTAACTATGAGTTTAAAAACCATATCAGTCTGTTGGTTACCCCTTGCGTCGGTCGTTCTCTTTATAAAAAGCTACTGTGATATGCTATCGCAAAACAAAGTGTAGTAAAACTTGTAACACAAGCATTGTAGACATGAAACAAATTAACTACAATGATACCTTAGAATATACCAGATGTGTTTGATTAAGGAAAGCTGCCAAAAGTAGATAGTAGATATTTGTTTGTTAACATACAGCTGTACCTCCTGACACAGTGGGCCATAAGTAGGGTTACCAGATTTCCAGATTTATTAATTGGTGCCGAAATAACCCTGAAACAGTTAAAATAACTGTATATAACAACACAATCATAATTTAAAAATGAAACATCGGGTGTATTTATTGCAGATTATAACAATTCATTGTTTTCTTTCCATTGTCATCTGACCAAAACATGCTGAATGTATATAAAGTAGATCAGCTACAATCATTACATATGATATATACATAACCAGAATTATTAAGCAAATAATCCATATTGTTTCATTTATTTTTCAATGATGCTGTGGCAGAGCAAAGCTCTGCCCTTTTTCAATTGGCAGGGATGGGGTTGTCTGGGTTTATTATGTTCAGGTGGCTGGGGTTGATTAGTTGATTAAATGATTAACTTAATTAACGATCAATCAGCACCCAGCCACCTGACATAAATGGAGGCCTCTGCTTCCTCATTTAGGAGGAGGGAACTGAGGAAGCAGGTTGGTGTTTGTGTGTGAAATGTAAGCTGCTGCAACCACCTCTGGAGGACCCTGCCAGCCTCTTCCCCTGGTGTTCCAGGTGCGGGAAGGCGGACCATCGTTGGCGGTCCTGCCCAGATGTGCCACCGGCAAACTGGTGTGGCCGGTGTGAGGAGGACGGCCACAACTGGGCAGGATGCCCCTACAACCAGGCCCAGGAAGAGGTGCAGTGTTCACCCCGGGCATCAGGGGCCACCCCACTACCTCCAGCACCACCACCTTCACCCCCGTCCCAGGAGATCTGGGACTGGTTGATGCACCCTGAGGCAGACCTCGTCTACCATCTCCCCATAGTGATCAACACGCTGTGGCGTTGAGACGGGGAGAGGTGGGAACAGTGGGAGGAACAACACCACACTGGAGTGACAGACAGACTCCATATACACCAGATTAACACACACTCAAGCTTGTTCTAAACAAAATCCTTAGTGAGTGTTATCACAGTTTGACCAAGGCTCTTCAGATATATGCAAAACCGAAAAGTGTGATATACATACGTACAACTTCACTATATCCCAGACAGGGATATGAATACCTGGCAGGGGATAATGAGAGAGAAAGATATCATTTCCCCCAGGAGAACATGACAATTACCATCTCCTACCTTCCGATTTTCAGGTATTATGTTTTACTCTCTTTAGGTTAAATAAAATACATTCTAAATCATCATTTCTATTTGATTATTTTCTTACCAAATGATGCCACACCAGAAGCTGTAATAATACCAGCTTCTTTGCAAGGGAGAGTACCTTCAAATGCTTTGTTATTTATTTGCTCACCTTCCATTTCCTTTCATGAATTTAAGAATTAACCTAAATGGTTCTGATTTCTATTCTATTTTAATAATTTAGGACGAGAAAAACCTATCGATTTTGTACACATAATCAATTAGTGGCATAAAAGTACCAGAGAAGAGGACAAAATACTATCTGAACGAAAGGTTTTTCTGGGCAGTCTCATCGTCAAGTAAAACATTGTGCTGAGCCAAAACTGAATAAAACTGTTGGATTTATAAAAGTAAAAACAAACCAAAAGAACATATCATACTGTTTAGGAAAAACAGATTCCAGGCAAGAATAAATTGACCGTTTGCTTTGAAGTGGCTTATGGGATAAGCAGCACCACAGGTACTGGGTAAGGGCAAATAAAATCTCAGTTTTGGTACAAAAAGATGGATTAACCAATCCATAGTAATCAGAAAAATATCCCATCTGTGTGCTGTCTGAGGCCCAGAGCTCCGCTCTTCACAGCCAAAAACCTCCCAACCAAGCTGGGAGCGTGGAAACTTTCACCAACACAGCACGGCTATTTACTTGAAACCTTGGCAACGGCTTTGTTTTCATTTCATACTGAATTACTTGTTGCTCCTACAGAGCAAGTAATTGGCACCAGGCCTTTCTTTTTTTTTTTTTTTTTTTTTTTCAATAAAGTACATAGGAGGCCCTAACTGGCATTAACATCCAACAGGAAAGGAAAATATAAGGATGCTTAATGTGCTGGGTGACATAAACATTCATTTAAGTGATGCCTGCATGGTAGTATGCACAGAAGTACATTTTCCAGAAGTGCAGAATGTATTCTGTTTTGTGTGTATGGAGATAGTTTATTGATGTAGTTGATTGAAATAGTATTATTTTGCTTAAGTAAAAAATCAGTGCTGTACTGTTTTATTAGTAGTGATTTTTATATTAGTACAGTAGCTTCAAACGGCATGTTTTTTGTTTTTTTTACATCCCCCTTGCTATTGTTTGGTTCTGGGTTGTGGTTCCTTCAATACTGGGTTATCTCTTTTCTCTAAATCAGCCTTTACCTGGCTTTGAGTGGCTTTTGAGCTGTTTTTAGCTTGTCTCAGTGCTGGGATTAAACTGCCTTCCTCATTCTAATCAAATATTGTGACAGTACGACCTTTCAACTGCCAGGTTCACACACTGTCTACTCGTTTTCTCTCCAGTGTGTCCTCTACTAAGCCTTTCTGTTTAAACTGATAATGAATTCAATTTTTATGAAGGTTTTTGTTCAAACATCAGAACAGTCCCATGTCTATCTATATATATATATATTAACGTGTCCATGTATTAGAATGCCTCTTTATTAGAAGATGTGTCATATATATCCTTTATATACGTCTCTGCATGAAAACCTCAGGGGGGGTGAGAATTTCAATTTGCTTTCAGTAATCAGTGATATGGCACTTGTGTATATATTAGGACTGAAGTCATTAAATTTTGTGTCTTGCTCTTAATTGTATTGTAACTTTTTTAATGTATTGTTTTGTATACAACTGTAAGTTGCCCTGGGAAATAAATAATAATAATAAATAATAATAATAATAATAATAATAATAATAATAATAATATAATAATATAATAATAATAATAATAATAACATATGAAAATATTAGACCACTTCGTGCTTTAATTAGGCATCTTAAACAACTTCTAAAAAGTTCCTGCATTTGACCATTTGCAGTTATGTGTTCCTTTTCTCTCACTATTTTAAATGAATTGCATGTTTGCCCTATTAAAGTCGTCCATTAAATTAGGCAATCACTAACTTGCCTATTTTGACAATTTTCCAATATTTTCAGAACTGTTGCTTGAATTCATACGCACAATGAATGAAAACAACAAAAGCAATGTGGTGTTCTAATAAATGTGCAAACCACTGGGTTTATATACAGAAGATATGAATGAAACAGTGTAATAGTAGGGATAGTGAAACACCATGTACATTAAAAGAAAACTACAATCAGATTGAACATCCTTTTCTCATTCCAAACACGTTTTGTATTAAACTATAATTCCCCTTCTAATCTAAGCATAACCTAATAGACCAAGAATTTGACTATATGGGAGAGAGATATCAACTTATCTTGTCTGTGCAAGTATTTGAAACAGGCCAGACACAGCAAAGTCCAGGATCATGTTTGCACACTCTAAATCAATACGCGGTGTCTTGCAGCTTCACTGTACAGACACCTTGGTATTTGCCTTTTGCAACACACTGGATTGAAAAAGGCTGTGCTGTCCATGCGCCCGCGTGGCTAATTTCAATGGCTGCACTTTTAAATACTAATTCATGCTTATACACAGTCGTGTGTCATAACAAGTAGACAAGTTTGCTTCATGTAAATGGGGTGTATTAGAAAAGAGGAATCCACTATAGGCCAAGCACAGGGTTTTAAGACGCTGTTGAAACACACAAAGCGTATCAAATCATAACAAACTTTTTCACAGAAGGGACCAATAATGTCTTAGATGTTTCATCAAATTCTTCCAATGTTTCTGTCACAATTGTGAGTTCAATGGAATTTAACAAAGCGTATCTTCCTTAAATATCTCTTAAATTGTCTTGTGGGTGACCCCAATGGAATTGTAAAAAAGGTGCTAAACAGTGCAGTGAATCCAGCATTCCTACTTAGAGCTGCGGTGTCTCAAAATCAACACTACACTTTTTCCAATCTTGGTACCCTCTCATATTTTGTTACCATAGATACAATCTTTATGAATCCTGGTTTGTAGACACAAAAATACATACATAAATAGATACATGTTAAATTAAGACCACCAGCACTAATAGTTGTTTTGCAATGAATACACAAGCTTAGACTTGGTTATTGTTGTGCATTTAAAAGAGCAATCGAAGCAGTTTCCAAGATATAGCCTTCTATATTGCAACCAATTGGAAGAAACAAAGCATCTCAACATGCTTAACAGCCAGTGAAACAGCGGCGCGGTAATACAATCTAATACAATCCTGCAAAGTTATTCCATAAGGAGATGTCTAATCAAGAGGGCTGTTTAGAATAAGGGAAATGACCATGAAGCTCATTATCTTTTCAAGTTTTTAAAATCATTAAAGAATTTTGCGTTACGTAAATACTACACATGTGTATGTAGTTTGAGACAGTCCTATTGACTTTATAGTATCTACCAGTTGCAGCTTGTTTTAATTGTTACCACCTTTTTTGATTTGACTGCACCTGTTCTACATACAGCGGCTGTTTTGGAGCCAGGAAAGAGATTTCATGTTATGTTTATTACACTTAGGTGACAGTATTCAATATAGTACACCATGGTGTTTTAAATTAGTTAGTATACATGAGCACTAACATGGTTGGGCATGTCATAACACATCAACCACCCTAAAATTGCAAGCAGTTTTACCAAACACCATGGAGGGGGTCACTGTCCTTATAAAACTGCTCTTAACTAGTCATTTAAAAACAAAAAGATTTACATTTTGTGTAAGATTTAATATTATACTCTTTACAGTATACATGGTGAAAACCAAGTAACACCATTTCTTCAGTTGGAAACAAGCACATGTATTAGTCTCAAGAACAGATAGATGATGTTAGCCCAGAAGTGAGAGCTGTGCTAAATGGGTTATCAGCTTAAAGAGCCTACCTCACAATGGCATGAACACCAAACTGTTTAATTAAGCAGCAATCTCCTGATATCACTTTGTTCATTCTTCTGGGCCAACAACTGGTGGTATGACTGCAGCTCATGGATATATCTTGATTAACTCAAGCTGAAAGAATGAATTAAGATTTGCTAATGTAGATAAATGAAATGGCTTGCCTTTTAATGATCTAACAGGAAATCACCAGAAGCCTCGCAAATAGGACAGTTGTGTTGCACTGTGAGTGGGGAGGTTGGATATGCTCAGTTCTTTTAGCTAGCTTACCAGATAATTTACAGAAAAAGGGACAGAAATACGAGGCAACATTGTGAAATCCTTGCAGTCTGTTGTACACACTTCTCTATAACTGGAATGTCACTCAGATGAATCATTTGAGAAACATATGACATCCCTGATGCATATTCTGAAATATAGTGATGCATAATGAAAACACAACAGCCTAAGTTTTACATCAATAGCTTATTGGGCACATATATGATGTTATTTACATTTTTTAAATAGTGAGCAGATATGTTTGTTGATTGGTTGAGTAATATTTTTCCTTGGGATAACAAAATATTGAGCTCAAGTCATGTGATTTCTTAAAAACACTAGGTCCTCAGTGTCTGGTATTTGAGTTGAGTTAAAATGGCCAAAATTGCCAAAAATAATCTGTATAAATAGCCATTCGAAAAGACATGATTTTAATTAACGCAAGAACGGCGAAAAATTTGACCATTCTCCGTTTGAGTAATGAAGATCGATTGGTTGCTACTGAAGGTGGCATGTCTGAGAGAAGTTGTCCGGAAACTGCCTCTGTGAGGGACAGGCCCCATCCTGGAAGGCAGAGGGTCACCACACTGGTCCAGGACCGTCACATCTGACTGATCCATCTGTGTAATCATTTTCAGACTGCAGTGGTTACAGCATGAGAAATTCCAGGAAGAAATAGCCCAAGCATCAGCAGAATGACTGTAATTCGTCATTTGCATGAAAATGATTTGCATGCTCGGAGGCTGTTTAGGGGTGACATCTTGACAACTGAGAGACGAAATTGCCATCTTCTATGGGCCAAAGAACATCTGAGGTGGCAGCACAGGGAGTGGTGGAGTGTTTTATTCACAGATGAATGCCGTTTTGCCCTTGACAGACCTGATGGAAGGCAATGTGTGGAAACGTTGTGGTAAGCGTTATGCTGACTGTAGCGTTGTTCAAGCGAACTGGTGGGGTAGTGGAAGTGTGATGATGTGGGGAGGAATCTTTTTTAACACAAGAACACCTTTAGTGCAGATTGAGGACAACCTTACGACTCAGCGATACATTTACAGTGTCCTTGAGGCAACAGTTTTTCAGTTCCTGCAAACCAATCTGAAAGTGTCAATTTTCCAGCAGGACAATGCAAGACCACACAGTGCTAAGATTACAATTGCACAACTTCAAGAAAACAATGTCAAGGTCTTGCCTTGGCCAGCTTTTTCTCCTGACCTGAGTCCAATAGAACATCTGTGGGACCAAATCACCTGTGCCATCCACAGGAGACAATTGCCACCAGCCAACCTTCGCCAGCTAACTGCAGCTGCACAGGAAGTCTATCCAGAGGCTGATCAGGTCTATGTGTCAACACTGCCAGGATTGTGTTGCTCAGGGAGGTCATACCCGATACTAACTTTGCAATGTTTTCATTTTGACAGTGTGTCACGTTTCATACTGAAAACTTATCATGATTCTTTGATCTGTATTTTTGTATCATTTTGTTTGATATCTATGTTTAAAATATTTGATTAAATCCATTAGACCTGAGTGTTGTGTTTCTTTTGTGCATCAGTATATATATATATATATATATATATATATATATATATATATATATATATATATATATATATATATATATATATATATACACACACACATATACACAGTGCAAGCTAATTAGTTTCATACATTATGGCCAAGATCATATGAGTCTGTAGCAATCTCATAGAAGATTGCCAGATGCTTTTCTTATAGACCACTACCAGCATTACATGAAGAGCTGCAAGCTGCAAGTGAACCCCTGGTTTTATGAGCTCAATTAAGGGGATAATTAGTATCAGGTGTTTAAATAATTGGATAGATCTTCAGGGGTGAGTTTGGGATGCCCCACCCTATATAAAGATCAGAAACTTTGTGAGTTTGGTCTTCACCATACAGGTGTGTGGAAACACCTCATGTCACAATCAAAATAAATCTCTGAGAACCTCAGAAAAACAGTTATTGATGCTCATCAGTCTATAAAGGGTTACACAACCATTTCTAAGGATTTGGGGCTCCACCAATCTACTGTCATAGTCTACAAATGGAGAAAGTTAAAGATCACAGTCATTCTACCCAGGAGCGGTCGTCCTTCCAAAATCTTTCCAAGAACAAATTGGAAAATCATCAAGGAAGTCACAAAGAACCCCAGAGTAAGATCCAAGGATCTGCAGGCCACTCTCGCCTTGGCTAATGTGAGTGTTCATGACTCAACTAACAGAAAAAGATTGAACAAGAATGGTGTTCATAGAAGGATAGCTAGGAGGAAAGCAAGACTTCTGGAACAATGTTCTCTGGACAGAAGAGTCAAAGGTAGAACTTTTGCATTGCTGCCTCAGGACCTGGAGGGCTTAATAATACACAATGGCTTTGATGAATACCAATCAAAAAGTGCAAGCAGCAGATCATACTTTATGCATACTGCTACCAGAAATGATTATTTGTTGTAGTATATGTGGTATGAAAATTAAACATACCATATATATATATATATATATATATATATATATATATATATATATATATATATATATATATATATATATATATATTATATATATATTATATGATTGAAGATTCTTGTTATTCTCCGTTCCCCAATATGCCTATTTAACATTCTGAAAATGAACAAAAAGGCTCACAATCCAAAGAACATTAAGCGATTATCTATACGTTTCATAAATGGTTTCTAAACTGTGAGGTTTTTCCTCCAAACATCCAAAACAGTGTCCCCTTTGATTATCTCTCACTGCTTTTATAGACCGGGTGTTATCTCCTATAGGTCTCAGCTCAGCAAGGAATTCTTTGATACCCCAAGCCAAAAGACTTTTATACAACCAAGTCCCCTTTGATCTGTGTTCTTGATATAAATCTAATATGCTGGTCATACTTTATCACCGGGACTATCGCTGCTTCTTACAAATCCATTGAGCTATTTAACAATGTTGGTGAATTGGAGACATCTAAATACATCCTACTTGTAAATAGGGTTGTTTTTTCAGATGTCTAATGGACATTATTAACTTTGTATAATATCTTAGCACTCTCAGAGGTTCATGCTGTGACATTTTGAAATCCCAAATGCAAAGACAAACAGTAACGGGACAACAGGCTTCTAATATAAAGGGCTTATCTTTTTTCTTTTCTTTTTTTTCGTTTTTTTAACGATGTTAACTCCTGTACCCCTGGTTTTGTCTAATTCTAATATATCCGGCGAACAGCCCTCTGCATTGTAATGCTTCTATCCCTAACAGTGCCTTGATCAGAGGACATTACCAGCTTGTAATTACCTCGCATGGAAGATAAGCAGTAGGTGGGGGTGCTTACAATAAAGGCAAGGTCAACTACCATTGTAATGCCTGATAATTATAGTATTATTGAGATTAGAAGCCAGTAAACTGTTGTTATTTTAAACATTTTACATTTTTAAATTTTTTTTTGTTTTACCTTTTCAATAACCGTTTTTTCCTTCTGTTTCATTTGTTTTTTTAAAGCCAGACATTCTGTCGGAAGTACCCGTGGTCATCTTCATGTACTATGGATCATTGGTAGAGCTTCCTAATTGGTGGGTGAGGTATAATATTGCATATCATTATTAGATTTCTGCATGTTCATAAAACAGTATTTTATCTGTATACTTTTAGTCTTTACAATGTGTGATTTTGTTCTGTCTAACATGTATACAGTCTACAGTACTGTGCTCAATCCGGGTGACCACAGCCCTCAAAGGACATTGTTGCCTTGGAGAGAGTCCAACGAGGAGCAACCAGACTAATCCCATGGCTTAAAGGAATACCTGAATCTGTTTAGCCTAGAACAAAGAATTAGATTGGACTGGTTTGAAGTCTATACATTCTTAAAAGGAAATGACAAGGTTAGCCTTAACCAATATTTTAAGTGCAGCACAGAAACCAAAATACAGTTAAAAATGAGCAGAAGGTAGGAGACACTTCTTCACACGAAGCATGGTGAGTGGTGAGGGGTTGAAATGGGATAACAAGTCTTTTAAGACCCAACTTGACAAGATTTTGAGATCAATCAAGAGCAGAGGGGGGCTGAATGGCCAACTCTCGTTCATACATCTTCTGATGTTTCTACATATGCCTCAGACTACACTTCACAGGCAGATATATATCATAATGGCAAGAGATGGACACCAACTGAGTGCACTGTACATGCTTTCCAATATTTTCAGATTCAGTGGTCTGAAATATACCTGAGTATAGACTGAGTATTAGTTTTCCTACAAAATGTATGCCTACATTTTAACATGGAAAAGCTAGTACTATAGGATTTCTGTTCTTTGTTGATTTCATTTAAAACATACATAAATCATTATTTTATCATTGATAATATCTACCCCATGGCCTTATTTCAATTAGAAATAAAGTATTATGTACAATTTTTGAAAAATGTGAAACATTATTTTTAAGATACAAACTACCTGCTCCATAAAACAATGAACTGTACGTGGAAATTAAATATACTGGGGTAAAGGTTATTATTGCAGTTTGGTTGTGGACATCCAAACATGTTTGGAGGTTGCACACATTTTTGTGATACACAATTTAAAGGATAAAACCACACATAAGTAATCCATTTTACACAGAATGCTATGTTAGTAACTATGATTGTATCAATTACCTTTTTTTTTTTTTAAAGAGCAAAACACCATTAAAGTATTTAAATATTTTACAGAAACATTCATTCTTAAAGATCATCAGCTTCATACAACTGCCTTAGCTTTTCCTTTGCTTCGTTTGCACTACCTGCTGGAATCATGAGAGATTGGAAGGTAATCAAGTTTGAAAACTACTTTTGGATATCTGAAACAGAAGGTAGGAGACCCTTATTCACAAACAATGCATAGTAATAATAATAATAATAATAATAATAATAATAATAATAATAATAATAATAAATAATAATAATATCCTTTAACTCCCTATATTATATCCTTATATAGTACAACAGTATAATTGACAGCCCCACTTATAGACTTAGAATCCCAATTGAAGAATGTCCTACAATCAGAGTGAAATTCTATGATTAGTCACCGGTAGTCCATACCGGGCTGTATTTTGATGCCAGAATTGCCTTTTCATCCAGTGAGGATCCATTCTATCCACTCACACACTCCACTAGCGCAGTTTGTGCTGCTTGCATGTTTCTGCACACTGTTTCTGTTTCTGTAAGCTCCTATTGGCCACCATTAACATAAGTATAATCACTACATTCTTTCATTCTGAACGGACTTAATTTTAGCATGTGTCACAAATCTCTGCCCATTTCACACTGTGTCAGTGTTCATTTGTTGATCAGTGAGAGAAGACCTTAGCAGTGCAACGTGAAAACAACGGTCTGGAGTATTTTTGATTATTATGAAGTAATAAATATTTTCTTTAGTGTGGCGGGGAAACAATCTGAAAGATTCTAAACGAACCTTGCTGCGCATGAATTTGAAGGCAAAAAGCCACATCAGTGTTCTCTGTAAATTACATAGTTGATAAATATTAGAAATAATTGTCATAATGTGTTTTGCCTTGCACCGGTTTTCCACAGTACAATAAACTTGAACACACACACATATAATTAAAACAAGGTTCATTTAGTAGTTTTAGTATGGTGGTGATTAAATCTGCCACTGTTTTAGATTATTGGAATAGACACAATCTGGAGATTAGTTTAATATAAACAGTCTGGGCTTGGTTGTCTGCCCATAGGATATCTAACTTGGCTAATAACCCCCCCTTGGAAAGCAGATTTAGGCATTCCATTCTGGCTTCAGTAGAACTCTGTGCTGCCAGAAGATAAGCCCACTAACACAAAGCTTTAGCCAACCTTTTTTAATTGACACGAAAAATACATCTCAGTTATACAAAACCCGTGGATTTGAACGTGCTGTATTTCACTCACTTCAGAAAATACTGCCAACAGAAATGTGCCCAGCGAATGCTGTTAACACATGGAGTGCATCATATTAAGTTAAGCACTTGTTTATTTTGTCTCCAGGGCGTTTTGATAATAACTCAAATAAATAAATAATGTAATATAATTATATAATTAGAACAGCCTAATCTCTTTTGTAAAGTATGCTATTAATTATTCCTATTTGGCAAAAAAAAAAGAGGCATTACCAATGTCAGTAGATCTAAATTAATTAGTCTCCATTATTTCCACTTCAAGCATGCCAATAAACTATTTTAAATAACCCAGGCGACTGCAAGCGATTTCTGAATGTGTTTGTTACTTTAATCACAGAAGTTTTAGTCAATGAGGGGTTAATGTGAGTTATCTCCAATTGACATAATCATGTCAATGGCCAATGCTGTGTCATAGGGTGTGCAGTATACACTGTGGCAGTTAAGATCCAAGAGTTCATAACCTATAATCACAACAGTTGTTTTATACTCTTTACATAGCACCATTAAGTGTTTGGGACATGAAGACAGGTAGCTTTTTCAACAGAATTAATCATTCAAACACCAACAGGAAATTAACTGAATTAATAGCTTAAACTTCTTTGTAACAAGTACAACTCTAAATGATATATATATATATATATATATATATATATATATATATATATATATATATATATATATATATATATATATATATGTAAAAATCTGTAAGTAACATGAGCTTCAATTAGCAAATTAGCGACCCATTTAATAATAGGGATCCTCACATGAAAACTGAGGAAAAGTCAATCGCAAACATGAAAGAAACTGTACTATGGTGTAAAGTAAATGTTTAATGTATCCTGTCTGAATATCGCAATGGCCTTTCTCTCACAATAACTATAAAAGATAAAGTTTTCCACATTAAATGTATTTTGCTTTAAAAAACTGTTTACAAGCTTGTCTGGGGACCCCAAAGGGCAACCTCTGCAGAACTCTAAGATCCACTGGTCTACAGCAAGAGCAGCCGTGCAGCAGAATAAACAAACACAAAAAGAAATGTGTACAATTACATCCAATCCTGTCTGGGGAGAAGATGTCATTCCTTTGGCATTAGATAGTTCTAATTACCCACAATTACAGAATATAGAATCATATGTGCTATAGGAATGAGAGTACATTGATTTGAGATATTTGTAAGCAAAAAAAGCTGATAGCTGATAATGGTCAGACTTTAAATAATTTAGTTGACCAGTAACGACCACCATGGATTCTGTTAGTTTAACTCATTTTAAAGAGCATGTTCTTTTTGTTACTCCCCTCAGACTCAGACAGGCTCTGCTCCAGTTAAACAGACACTTGTATTCAGGCATTGAGGAGGATGTGTCTGCTTGCTAATATAAGTCTCTATGCTGTCTCCGGGGTTGTCTGGTTATCAGCGAGTTTCAGGAAGGCGAGGCATTTTGCAAGAACACAGATTTCTATATACAAGGTACGCCGTTTTCATTAAATATTACAGTTTAGCTCTTTATACTGCAATAACTCTGTAATCTTTGGATTCCAATGCTGCACAAAGATTAAATCTCTTTGTTAAAAAGGTGGAGAACGAAAGCATTCAAAACTGAAGTAATGGAAATTCTAATATAAACTTCAGCATGACAAAGGATTTAGACCATCAAGGTCTGTGGATTTAACAAAGATCAAATAAGAGCAGTCTCTGTGCAGCTATTTTGCCAGGGAAAAGGGATTAGCACTGGTATTAAGGGTTAATAATGTGCGTATAACCCCCAGCCTCCCACCTCCCCTACATTTTCTCTTGTCAAGTTTTTCATCCCTTACATCATGGCTGTGTTATGAGTGCTGGCAGGGTGCAGTGCTTCAGAGCTGAAATGGATAGCTCCTAGTTCTGTGTACTTTCTGGCACCAGGGGAAGGGAAGCACACTAAAGGAATTTCAGGAGGATTGATGTGCAACAATAAGCAGCTCTCCTCCGCCACAGTCACAGCAGGAGCGATCTGTGAAGCAGGATCCCAGGGATTAGACTCGACTCAACAGCCTTCTTATTACCGGAGATTTTAACTCTTTCAGTGTCTATCGAGACACTGTATAGTGGGGAATTTATGCTGTGTGTGTTTATTTTTTCTGTTTTCCTCTACTGCTTTCCCCTTTGAGAGAACAAGGCCTCTGTCCATACATTGCCAACTCACACAGCACAAACAGTAAGGCGCCCATGCATTTAACATACATACTGGTACTCACTAGAGGGTTTGATAGCAATCTGTAAAAAAATAAATAAAATGTGTTCAAATCTGGGAGATCAGTGATTTGTTGTGCCTTCACATACAGAAACACTGTGTCTTAACTACTGGATTTATTGTCGCCTAGTTCTTATTACAAAAGAGAACACATATCAACACTGGTAACATTATTATTATTATTATTATTATTATTATTATTATTATTATTATTATTATTATTATTATTATTCTTCAATAAGATAGCTTGACCAGGAAGCAGCAGTAGTCATAAATAAACATTGAACCAATAGCTATTTATTGTAATAGGGAGCAATGGAAACGCTGCTCACAAACATTTAAAGACCTGGTTGCGACTCACTGAAATCACACTTCTTTATTTTGCCGTCACTTTCGAAACCTGTGGGATTGCAGCATTGAAGTGCCCTCATACACGAAAATTAGTGAATTACGGAACAAAAAAATACAAGTATTTGAGTTTTGGAAAGTTTCAAATATTCAACCTATTTCAATATATTTCTAACTTGAAATTACATTTTACATTTTTGTTCCACAGCAGCACAGAAAGTAACCCAGTATGGTATATAAAGTGACATTGGTGAATTATCTAGTGGACAGCACTGTGTATATTCTTATAGTGCACAGACACAATTCATGGTGCACGTTTCCCTCCTAGCAAAACTTCTAACATGAATAATATTTAAATATCTATCTGTCTTAAAGTGCTTTCACACAGAGGAGTTATGACGGTTCACAACTGCCTCTGAAGCGGCTTATAGGTCAATGTGAATTGCCTGTACTGCCACAGAACAGTCATATTTTATGCCGTATTCGAACGACCCCGCGATGTGGTTGGGAGATGGCACTGAACCGTCATAACTGGCTGTGTGAAAGGCTATACCACAACTGAAGCGCTATAGTGGGTGTGGTTTCAAAGACAACATGTACATCACTATAGATTAGGTAGGTAAGGGGCGTGCATGCAGTGCTGAGACATAGCCACAGATCCTCTGGGCGTGGAGAGTCATAGTGCCAGTACCTCTAGTTAAAAATCTCATAATGCTTTCTTTTTAAAATCTCAACGCAGTTGTATCAAGTCTGCAAGTTCTTGCGTGCGCACACTAAAGAGAGACAGTCCACTGCCACCTTTGTAGCCTACTTTAAATTGATTTCAGCTTCAGTGCCTTTAAGTAAGATGACACTGGCTGCAACAATTGTTTTATACACAATTAAGCTTACTTGATTGAAAAACGTCATGAACGAAACAGGCAACTTCTAAGACTACTTTGTTTGATTGAATGAGTAGTACACAACAAAATATGAAAGCTGAACATTAATTTCAACAAATAATAACGGCAACTTTTTAATGAAAGAAAAATATATTGTAGCCTACTGCAGTAGGAACATTAGCCTGCTGTATTATATTAAACCAAAACAATAAAAATAATAATGATCTAATTCTTTTGCCTTTTTCAATGAATAATTAAATTAATAAAGAATATAAATATACTAAGTTAACAACTACCTAGTCTAAGTTTAATTAATTGTTTTTGTAATCTACCAGCAGCTTCTTTTGTTTATACATCGTTAATAATAGCGCAGACCATGGGTCAAACCAATGTTGTTGGGGTTGCTTTTTTTAAAAAATGCAAAACCTTCACAAAAATATGTATACAAGTGTGGCAGGCTGGTGAGTGGACAGAGGCCCAGAGACAGACTGCAGTTCAAAAAAATATATACTTTTATTATAAATTAACGCAAAATAAATGCACACAAGGGCAAAACAAAGATGTTTAAACACAAATACCTAAACAAAGAAAACAAAACTTACAAAAATAAGGTTTCCAGGCTGGGCAATGCCTTCACTGGATTCAAAATTTCAAAACCACAAACCACTAAAAAACCCACCAACCTGCTTCCTCAGCTCCCTCCTCCAAATGAGAAGCAGAGGCCTCCTTTTATGTCAGGTGGCTGGGCGCTGATTGATCATTAATTAACCTAATCAACCCCAGCCACCTGAACATAATAAACCCAGGCAGGTAGGGGAAATTAACCCCATCCCTGCCAATTTAAAAAGGGCAGAGCTTTGCTCTGCCACACACCTCCCCCCAAGTACAACGTACACCGGCCGCAATTGGCCAACTCCCCCCACCCTCCCTACCCCAAGAGTCCAATTATGTCCCTTGGGTGGGCTGTTATGGTGGGTGGTGGTGGGCGGGGTTGATGTCAGAGCCCCCAAGCCTTCTTTGGTTGAGGGGGCCCCGGATCTCCAAGGTAGTACGGCGACGGCGGCCCGGCTCCCTCTAGTGGCAGAGGCGGCCCGGCTCCCTCTAGTGGCGGCGACGGCGACGGCAGCGGACCCTTGGCAACCCTAGAAAACAAAAAGGAGACACCATCAGTCCCAAGCGATGCGGAGCAGCAGGCAACCCCAGGCGATGCAAAGCAGCAGGCAATCCCAGGCGATCCAAATGTGTCATCCCTGGGCTATAGCTCCTCCCCTCTGGGCTCTGAGAGCGGCGGCTCCTCCCTCTCGGGCTCTGAGAGCGGCAGCTCCTCCCTCTCGGGCTCTGAGAGTGGCGGATCCTCCTTCTCGGGCTCTGGGGACGACGACAGCTCCTCACCCCTCTCTGGCTCTGGGAGCGACGGCAGCTCCTCACCCCTCTCTGGCTCTGGAAGCGACGGCAGCTCCTCACCCCACTCTAGCTCTAGGAGCGACGGCAGCTCCTCACCCCTCTCTGGCTCCCGGGAAGGCAGCTCAACCCTCTCTGGCTCCCGGGAAGGCGGCTCACCCCTCTCAGGCTCTCGGGAAGAGGGCTCACCCCTCTCTATTGGAGTGACCGGGGCATTTCCCATGTCGACCGACAGGTAATTAACCACCATGAGGGCAACCTCTGGGAAGGACGCTGGGTGGTGTTGTTCCTCCCACTGTTCCCACCTCTCCCCATCTCGACGCCACAGCGTGTTGATAACTATGGGGAGATCGTGGACGAGGTCTGCTTCAGGGTGCATCAACCAGTCCCAGATCTCCTGGGACGGTGGTGAAGGTGGTGGTGCTGGAGGTAGTGGGGTGGACCCTGATGCCCGGGATGAATACTGCACCTCTTCCTGGGCCTAGTTGTAGGGGCATCCTGCCCAGTTGTGGCCGTCCTCCTCACACCGGCCACACCAGTTTGCCGGTGGCACATCTGGACAGGACCTCCAACGATGGTCCTCCTTCCCGCATCAGGAACACCAAGGGAAGAGGCTGGCCGGGTCCTCCAGCGGTGGCTGCAGCAGCTTACATTTCTTCAGCTGCTGCTTGTCCTGCCTTTGCCGCTGTCTGCTCCTCTTTCCCATTTTTTTTTTTTTTTAAAAAAAAAAAAAAATCCCCAAAATTAAAAAAATAAATAAATACTCTGAGCCTCTAGGTGGCGCTATCCCACTCTGACACCAAATGTGGCAGGCTGGCGAGTGGACAGAGGCCCAGAGACAGACTGCAGTTCAAAAAAATATATACTTTTATTATAAATTAACGCAAAATAAACGTGCACAAGGGCAAAACAAAAATGTTTAAACACAAATACCTAAACAAAGAATACAAAACTTACAAAAATAAGGTTTCCAGTCTGGGCAATGCCTTCACTGTATTCAAAATTGTTTTTATTATTTGTCCTGTGGTTGCCTTTTAATAATTTTTCTGCTCGTACTATTACTTTGTATATGATGTAGAATACATGATTGTAAACATCCATCACAAGTACTTACAATACAATTCAAATAAACGTGTTATGATTTTGAATTTGAGCTTTTAGGGTCGGTATTATTGTCATTGCTTGCGCCTGGCATCTCTTTACAAATTAAGTACTGCGTGCATATGTTAGGTCTTGTCAGTGTTTCAGATTGCACGAGAACAATCTGTTGTTGCCATGAGAACAATCTTGACAGGTTTGAAAATTGTACTTGCACGATCCCTTTGGCTGTGGAAAGGGTTATGACGGTATTACACCAGCATAGATTACGCAATTTCATGCTGTGTGAAAGGATATTTTATACCCGTTAAAACATTTCAGAGGCGGCACAGTAGCCTGTGCTTTCCTTTTTTGAATTACATCCTTTGAGTATATTGGAATACTTAAATATATAGAATATTATTAAATCCTTATATTGAAACTCACATCTGAATAGGCTAATGTACAGTCACATGACCTAAAATAGTTCATCCTTTTGCCCAGTAAATGGTGTGTAAGCAAGCAGTCAAAAGTGCAATGGCATTACAGATATATATATGATATATATATTATAGAACTATATATATATATATATATATATATATATATATATATATATATATATATATATATATATATATATATATGTGTGTGTGTGTGTGTGTCAAATGAAAACATTACAAAGTTAGTATCGGGTATGACCTCCTTGAGCATTAATACAATCATGCCAGTGTTAACGCATAGACCTGATCAGCCAGTATAGACTGCTGTGGGATGTTCCGCGACTCTTCCTGTGCAGCTGCAGCCAGCTGGTGAAGGTTAGCTGGTTGAGGTTGTCTCCTGTGGATGGCACAGGCGATTGTTTTCTTGAAGTCCAGCAATTGTAATCCTAGCAGTGTGTGGTCTTGTATTGTCCTGCTGGAAAATCAACACTTCCTAATTAGCTTCCAGGAATGGAAAAACTGTTGCCTCAAAGACTTTGCCAATGTATCGCTGATCAATAAGACTGACCTCAATCGGCACCAAAGGCATTCTTGTGTTAAAGGAGATTCCTCTCCACATCATCACACTTCCACCACACCACTGGTTGGCTTGAACAATGCAACAGTCAGCATGACACTCACCATGACGTTCTCCACACACGTTGTCTTCTATCAGGTCTGTCAAGGGGAAAACGGCATTCATCTGTGAATAAAATACTCCACCACTCTTTCTGCTGCCACCTCAGATGTTCTCTGGCCCATAGAAGATGCCGATTTCGTCTCTTACCCCTGAACAGCCTCAGAGCATGCAAATCATTTTCATGAGATGGTGAGCAACAGTCATTCTTCTGATGCTCAGGTTATTTCTTCTTGGAATTTCTCATTTTGAGTGTCACAGTGGTTCGTATGTGACTTAGGGAACGTCCGCATTTTTGCTTTAACTTTATTAGACATCCCAGATTTCTGTAGCCTGTACTGTTCCAAATCGCCGTTTCAGCACCGAGTCCACCATGAATGAATGGCAATGAATGGATGATGATGATTACAATTGCAGATAATTTATGAACTGTGAAAGGCACTCAGGGCCTGATAACTGTGGTGGTCACTCAGGGCCCGAGAGAAAGATAAATTTGCCTAGAGGCTTCGTCCATGGGTGCCCGACGACTACCTGCTCGAGGCCAGCTGGAAATACATAAACAGTTACATGCACACCAGTGTCGCAGATAGGAAGTAGCTATGATGGCTATGATGGCTTATGACGTATTGGTTAGGGGCGGATTCTCCTTTGCAGAAAAGCAACCAAGTTTACAATTGATGATGATGATTGCAATTGCAGATGATTTATGAACTGTGAAGGGTGCTCAGGTGCCGATGACTAAATAAATTTGGCTAAGGCTTCGCCGTTGGTGCCCGACTGTTACCTGCACGACACTGGCTGGAAATACATGAACAGCTGCATGCATCCCAGTTCCACAGATAGAAAGTGGCTATAGCAACCTCCCCCCAAAGAGACGAAGCCACCAAACAATGAACGAATAATAATAATAAATAATTAACATGCTCCAGGTGGCGCCTTGCCACCTATCCCCCAAATATTGAATTTAATGAAAATCAGCAGCTGAGACACGGGTGAGACTATAGGGCACATCCACATGGAGTGCCTTTGCTGGATGCACCACTCGGGAGCCCCTAAAAATTACGGTATTTAACTTTACCAAGGCTGTGCTATACTGAAAAGGCAAATAGTAATGAAAAGCCTAGAGATCTTGCAATTAGATCTTGCTTCATCTTCCGTGGTTGTCTTAGCACTAACTTAAGCTCAAAGCTGGACCAAATTCTAATTAGATATGATTGCAATCTAAACCATACTAAAAAGGCCTCTCATATTATATTTAATCAAATCAGTGATATAACCTTTGGAAAATATACTGTACAGACAGCTATAAATGATACTGACATTTCTACAGCTGCTGTCAGCATGCATTTCACTATAATAGTGTGGATCAGAATACAGGTAATTTTGAACTACCAGGTCAGTAGATTCTACAGTACTGATTTCACACATATTTGTTTCATATCTTACGATTCAGTCACATTTTACCAAAGAACAACAGTCTATAGGATGGGAATTTTGCCTATTGAAATGAAAAAAAAAATTACTATGGAAGGTGGTTCACCTTAATGGAACTACCATAATAATATCATTAAAATATAATAAAATACTTTTTTTCTGAGTAAAACAGGTTTAAAAGGCACTGAATCGCAAAAGGACGTGCATACTGATAAATCCTCTACTGATCACTCGTTTTATCACCAAGCTTCTCAATATGCGATCCAAGTCATTATTTTATTACTATAATGTCTCAAAAAGCTCTACAAATATCTGTGATATTCTTTGAGTGCTGGATGCAGAAGCAGCTATCTCCTTTGTTTATATCCGTGTTATCTATGTGGTGCATGGGGCTATCAGATATGCCCTTTTTTTCGGCTTCATTCGGCTCCTATCGGTCTCACTTGGCCAATGAAAGGTTTTTTCAGCTTTTTTCTGGAGAAATAATGACTAGAGACCTGTGCTTTATGTCTTTTTCGGACTGGAAAGGGAAAACTATAACGTTAAACCTGGTCCGACATAGGACCGCAAAGGGTTAAACAACTGAAGTGTTCAGAATTTTTTTTAGCATTGTAAGATGTTATGAATAGTGGAAGATGATACTGTTTAAGGATGCACGCACATTACAAAATGGATGGAAAAATGGCCTTATAAAATGAACAAAATTGCACAAGTTGGCCTACATAGAATGCAGTGCAGATGGAATAAATAAGAATGTTGTAATAGACAAGTCCTGCAAACATACCCTATAGTAGTTAAATTAAAGGAGAAACAGCTTCCATAGCATATATTTCATTTTGGATGTCACTTAGCAACATGGGTACAATTTCCCTATAGACTTGTACAATGGGGTTTAACATATTACTATACTTGAACCCTATTTTCAATGACATTGGGAGCAGGCTGCTGGAGTTGTGGGTACAGGAATAGTGTTCTGTGAAAACAGTGGCGTCATCTCATTGACAATTTAGCGATAGCATCTGCATTTTGTGTGAACGGGACGCTTGAGACGTGAAAGTGCAGTTCAGGGGCGCCCTGCGCTAATGGAGTGGATAAGCTCTCACCTTGATTCCGGAAGGTCGAGAGCCAGAAAGCGAGAGAGGGAACAAAATCAATGGAAATCAATGCTGACTCTGATCCGATACAGTTAAAGATGCAGTACTCCTTCAGAAGGACTAATTAGAATTGACCTGCCTTCAGGTGAAATCGTTACATTCAGAATCCTCTGTCCTACCTTTCTTTAAAAAAGAAGACAAAAATTGGAAAGCAGGTTTGACTTTAGGTGAAGGTCTTTCAGTTGGATTCAATTTAAATCCAAAATATTCCAAATGGCTGTTCCATTTTCTTTCCATTAATATCAATGAATGAATGGTAAATAAGGTAAATAGGCAAGGTTTTAAAATCACCCTAGCTTTTATATGTTGTTGTATTATTACTACTGTCCATCTCTGTCAACCCTGTCTCTCTTTTTACTATAATTGTGGCACCAAGAATAATCAGGGATTTTGTTTATGCCAATGCGGGAGCAAAAACAAGAAAACATCTGCTGTTTCTTTATCAGCATCATTTCCATTTTCTTAATAACTATATGCATTACCAAAATGATAATAAAACATATTAAAATATGAACGCCTGGGGCTAATATTTGTGGGTTGTCAAATATTTCTTTTATGTAGATGTTACCCTGGCTCCCGCTGCTGTAACACAGACATGAAGCCAGTCCCACGCAGCGTGTGAGGATAGCATGGAGGCAGAAGCAGCACACTGTTCTCAATGAACTTGTTCCAAGGTGTTATGAGCACTCGTGGTACATCGCTCTAAAAGGTCTAGCACCCTGTAAACTTAATCAGCAATAGATATAAAGGTAGATTTAAAGAAACATGATGATAACTCAATAGTGGAGCAACAGAACCCAGAACCACTCAGAATGATTAATACCATGCAATAAAAAGGACTTTATTGAAATTACATTGAAGCTGCTAACTCTTTATGATATCCCTCTTCCTAGATCCTATTGTCTTGGTGTTGCAGAACACCCTGCAGTGTTAACAAACAACTTGCTACATTACCTTTGCTGTGTCCCGTGTTGTCGGTATTGCAGCACTATATTTTAAACATACAGTATCAAACAGCACCCTATACATTTCACTATCATTTTTCATATACAATATGACCATTTATATAAGGCATATACAATATATATATATACACACACACACACACACACACACACACACACACACACACACACACACACACACACACACATATATATATAGTGCCTTGCAAAAGTATTCAGACCCCTGACCAATTCTCTCATATTACCGAATTACAAATGGTACATTGAAATTTCGTTCTGTTTGATATTTTATTTTTAAACACTGAAACTCAGAATCAATTATTGTAAGGTGACATTGGTTTTATGTTGGGAAATATTTTTAAGAAAAATAAAAAACTGAAATATCTTGCTTGCATAAGTATTCAACCCCTGTGCTGTGGAAGCTCTCAGTTTGCACCGGTGAAAGAAATTGCCCAAACGAGAACACAATTACCTTACCATTGGCCTCCACCTGTGAACCATTAAAGCTGCTGTCACATTTTCTGGATAAAAACTCCACTGTTGAATGATCATTGGTAAGGCTGTGAATCTGAAGGAAAATTAAGTCCAAAGAGCATTCTACAGATGTTGGAAATAAAGTAATACAAATGCATAGATTAGGGAAAGGGTACAAAATAATATCCAAGTGTTTGGATATCCCAGTGAGCACAGTTGGATCAATAATCAGGAAGTGGAAGCTACATCACACCACCCAGGCACTGCCAAGAAAAGGCCGTCCCTCAAAACTCAGCGCTCAAACAAGAAGGAGACTTGTGAGAGAAGCCACAGAGAGGCCAACAATCACTTTGAAGGAGCTACAGAGTTCAGTGGCTGGGAGTGGAGTAATGGTGCACCAGTCAACCATATCAGGAGCTCTGCATAACACTGGCCTGTATGGGAGGGTGGCAAGAAAGAAGCCGTTACTCAAAAAGTACCATCTGAAAGCACGTCTGGAGTTTGCCAGAAAGCATGAGAGTGACCCAGCTGCAATGTGGGAAAAGGTTTTGTGGTCAGATGAGACGAAGATAGAGCTCTTTGGCCAAAACTCAAAGCGCTGTGTGGCGCAAACCTAACACTGCCCATGCCTCAAGAAACACCATCCCTACAGTGAAGTATGGTGGTGGCAGCATCATGCTGTGGGGATGCTTCTCATCAGCAGGGACTGGGCATCTTGTTACAATTGAAGGAAGAATGGATGGAGCAAAATACAGGAAAATACTGCAAGAAAATCTGCTTCAGTCCGCTAAAAATCTGAAGCTTGGGAGGAAATTTACCTTTCAGCAGGACAATGATCCCAAGCACAAGGCCAAAGCAACATTGGAGTGGCTCAAGAACAAAAAGGTGAATGTCCTACAGTGGCCCAGTCAAAGTCCTGATCTCAATCCCATTGAGAATCTGTGGCACTATTTGAAAATTGCGGTCCACAAGCATCATCCAACCAACCTGAACAACCTGGAACAAATCTGCCAAGAAGAATGGGCCAAAATCACTCCGACACTGTGTGCAAAGCTGGTACATACTTACCCCAAACCTTGTTTAGGTTTCTGTACAATAGAAGATGAGATCCACCCCAGAATATGTCAAAGTGGCTGGCTTATTGGGATACAAGCTACATTGGAAGTGCATGTTGTTTTCACAAGGGTTTTGAACTGAAACTGTTGAACTGCTTTCTCACTCACATGTGTGTCACACGTGTGGAGGTGTAATATCTGCATCCGTGAATCTCGATGCTATGACACCTCTCACCACTGGAAGGCTGCGAAACCTCAAACATGACAGCAGATTGTACCTTCCAGCACGATTGTTGAACAAGACTAAACATGGCTTAGACTTTTTAAACGTATTTATGTTTTAATCTGTGGTAATATTCTGCAAGGAACATTAGGTTGTATGCGATACCTTAATTTGAATAGTTAATAAATACGTTACTGTTCATTAAAAAACAAGAACAGAACATTGATATCATGTGTTACACGTACAATTTATAACAGTTAATTAAAATAAAGCCTGACCATGTCAAGCAATGAATCTGGTTCTCATAACCCTTTAGACTACACACTATTTGGTGCATCTACAAAAGTGCAAGTATGATTCATATAATAAAATCTGGACATCAAGTGCAATTAAAATCATATGCAAAAATACATTTTAAATAAGCTGTGGAGTTGTATTTTGTATTTTTTGTGTGCAGTATTACTCTGATTAAAAAGGAAAGGAGCTTACATAAATTGCACTGATAAATACTAAACAGTCATACTATGTGCATGCAGCATATGGATTCAAATAGCTAAATGTGTCTCAAGTGTCCCTTTGGTAGGTGCACATGTGTGCGTGTGTCTGTCTGTGTTGGGTGTATACTATTCTAGCTTAACATGCTTCAGTTTACAATGGTACCACTGCCTCGCAAAGGGCTACCATTGTGAGCTATAAAGTTTTTAAAATGTATAATTTGCAATTCAGTAGTTTCCGGAAACCTCCTAATTTTTTAAGAGGAATTTGAAAGCATATTTTCTCCACGCTGACTACAGACTAGAGTTTCTATCTTTTTTTTTTTTTTTTTTTAATATTTGCAAATGTTAGCATGCTGGGGCGAATTTGTCACACACGTGGGTCTGTTTGATTTCATTAAACAGAATATTTAAGCATAAAAATTGTTTAATCGCCTTGTGCCATTATGAGATGGATTTCATTTTGCATGTATTTGCATATTTCATCAAAATTAAGCTGCTCGTATGCAAATGAAGGACAGGTTGCTGCAGAGGTGTTTGTTGTTATCGCTGCAGGCTGTTCCACTTGAAAACATTTCTGTGGTGAGGGGTGGAGAAGATTGCATATAGAATGGAGAGACTTAAAGACATAATGACTCAATAATAATCTAAGATACGCTTTTTAAAGAGACAGTATTCCATTTTTGGAAGTAAGGTCACTCTAGTTATTTTCCCTATATCAGTCATAAGGAAAATTGACCCCCATTTAGCAGTACATGCAGGAGGCAGTGTAGACTGTGAATTGGGAATCAGAAGAAATGTTTTGATCAATAGTGGCAATGCCTTATTTTTGCCTAACTGCACAATTGTGTACAGAGAACCATACCTGAGTTATTGCATTTCAGTTTGGTAGGTATTTCGCGGAGTGTTCTGATTGAAAATAAAATGCAGTTAAATGTTTTTTTTTTTGTAAAATTGCATCAAACCACAATGCCAGTGAACCAATATAAGAATAGTTACACTAACCAATTACGTGGTACTGACATTCACTGTTGTTAGTTGGGATTTTGAAGGTGGCTTAAGATTTAAAAAAAAAATAATCTGATTTTTTTTTCTTTATTGTTTTGATTGTTTGAAAGTATAACCTGTTTAACTTATTTATTTTCTGTTAATAACACCGTGTAACAATTTTTTTTTTTTTTTTTTTTTGTTCCTGGGTAGTAAGTGTTATTTCCTAACTGCTTATGCCTCAAAAGTATAGAAAATGGCTATTATTCCCCACAAACTTTGCTTTTGTGACCAGGACAGTGATATTTCAAAATATCACTATTTCCAATGGGAAAACGGGCAAATGTGTGTCTTTTCGTTCACATAAAGTCAGAATCCAAATTAACATGTATTTATACTAAAGTAATACAAAAATGACTACAAAAGATTTAGAAGTGAGTAGTTTTTCGAGATTTACGATTATACTGTATTTACAATTAGGAATAGGAATAGGAATTAGCAATTAGGAAATAACACTTACTACCCAGGAACAAAAATTGTGTTACATAGTGTAATATTGGATCAATTTTATTGGAATATGTTGCACCTTTTTAAATAGCTCAATTCCCCTAATGTTAATTACTCCTAATAAAAAAGGTGACCTTAGCTTGTAACAGAAAATGTTAAGACTCTCCACTATTAAAAAATGTGCATGTTGTAGCCCATACTGCTTAGAACTCTTAGATACTCAATACTGATACACTTGAGTGCTGATTTTAATATAAATGTTGATAGGTTTGAAAGCTTAGCCCTGTTTTGCTGTTTTAACTTTGGTCGTTTGAACATTAAAATAATGATATGTACTAGCATTCTACCACCCCAGTATTCCTACTCAAAACGTTTGTAAAGTAATTACAATCAGCCTACAACGTGACATTTACGTTTTATTTTTACATGTTTTGTAATGTGCTTGAACAGGTATACAATCCATGCTTCTTCTTTCAGCACTGATTTCTGGTTGTTTCAACCCCTTAGTTATTAACATTATACCATGTATGGTAGGTGTAATGCAGCAGAGGTAATTGGTGTTGTCTCGGCCCAGTCTTCCAATGTTCTGAGGCAGAAAAGCTGTAGCACTGTCACTGTCATCAAGATTTGTATTTGTACACCACACATTTGATAATTGCTCAAAGTCATTTTTTCAAATGATGTTAAAATGCTGCAGGGATTTAAATACATTTTCACAGTCTGGGTTCAGCTGAGCTTTAATTTCCTCAAAAGCAGAAAATATATCACACCAACACTTTAATATTACATAGATTGATTGCTGCTTCATACATAGAGATATAAATATAAATGTGGTAGTTTGTGGTCTGTTATAAATATATCTGGCTTCAGGGGAGTGGTAAGAAGTTTGGGTTAGGAAAACAATCACACACACACCAGGGTAATTTAATTAGTATATGTAAAATGTTAATAAAAGTTAATCAAAGGAGCCCTTTATAAAACCTACCCACTTCACAACTACTGCTGTTGTTTTTTTCAAAAACACTGCGATAAAAAAAGATTTTAAAATATATATATATATATATATATTATATATATATATATATATATATATATATATATAGGACACACAACACACACACACACACACACACACACACACACATATATATATATATATATATATATATATATATATATATATATATATATATATATATATATATATCAGCAAGACAAATTTTTTTTTTATAAATATTTTTACAAAATTCATAAGAGCAAGTTGGTAATGCTTTGATAAAGTGAAGATCGCCTCATAATTCATTACACATTACCCTAAATAGCTTTTGCTGAGGAATGGATTAACATTATCTATGCACCAAAAAGTTTTGTTACAGCCTGACTGCAGGGTCCAGTCTGATCGGAACAATCTGTAAATATCTGAATAATTTACATTACATTATTACATCTCTTTATTATCATATGATGCAGTAAACCAAATTTAATTATTCTTTATTTTGCTCTTATTTGAATTTGATCTTATTTTCTATTGATTTTACTGTACTTTATAACTGCTTTTATCTGTGATGCGATATTGCGTAATGTGATACTTTGCATTGTACCAGATAAGGGCGCCTGCTAATAAATAAATAAATAATGTATTACTGTTTCTGCCAGTATTTGTCACCAGCAAATTGCACCTTTGGGGAAGCAAAGTGGAATTTCTGTAATGAGGTCAGTAAGAAATGACCATGAAAGTTTTTGAACTATTCATTTGGTTAGTTTATCGTTTAATTTTAATCTGATTTCCTCGTGTGCTCTTATACTATAATATAAGGTAGGAAATGAGCCAAACTGATAAATAATTACAACTGCACAAAGACAGAAATTTATAGATAAGATAAGAAATTAGAATAACTGCATACCATCTTATAATAATATAATTACAATTATAATATATAATTATTCAGCGTTAAGTGCATTTTACCATAGATACATGTAAATGTTTATAAAATAGTTCAAAGAAAATTATCTCATGTATTATATCATTCGCAGAAACATGACTCACCGATATGCACTTTGGAATTACTTCATGGTATTTAATGCATGTTCAATACAATGATAAAACAAGAAGTTACATTATGTTGACAAAAAAAAAAAAAACGAATTGATTCTTAGCAAATACTAAAGTACTGTGAGTTCCTGTTAAATGTATTTTGTTTAATGCGAAGAATGCGACTGTTGCATTGTGCAAGCAACAGTCTGTTCAGTAGAGAAACAGTAAAGGTAAGGGGATACTTCATTGAAGTCTTTAAAAGGAGGACCACATGACATGGTTGCAAAATGAATGGAGGCAGATACAGGACTGAGGGATGAGGAGACACTCTTTTTACAAAGAGAGTTGGGGCATGGAATGGGTTACTAAGCCACATTGTGGAATCAGAATTATTGGGCTCTTTTAAGGACCGACGAGACAGAGTTCTAGAATCAAACAGCTTCGAGGAACCAGACGAGCACTGATGGTCCGAAAAGGACTCTTTTTTCAAAACAATAGTGATAAATAAAATAAAATAAGACCTGTTCTGCATCTATTGAATTCAGATATTCAGATATACAGTCCCTTATCGTCTGGTTTCAGGCACTGAGATTAGCCCTAATGTTGCACTACTCTACCTGTTGTTACCATGTGGTAAGGTTCTATATCACAAAGCTTCAAGACTTATGCAAAATATTCTGAATGGGTATCAGCACTTATCAGTAATCTTTTCTTTACTAAATATATTATTGTAATTCAAAGTTAATCAGGTATTGTTTTGATTAACAGTACATTCAGATAGATATTAGAAAGCACAAGGTGTAATACCACTTCATATGCTTGGGTGAACTGACTTACAATCATATCTGCAATGGAAAATACTGCATGTTCTTATCTTTACCATGCTTTGGTTTTTAAATCTTGACTTTGTTATGGGCAGCTGGATCAAGTGTTACCAATCTGATTTGGATCAGAGGCTCAGTTGAAATTGTAACCTGGGTATGATCCAGAATGAATATGAACTGCTGAAGCCCCTTTGAAGCCCAATGCACTTAGACCACATTCCCCAGTGATGTAGGTTTTAGATCAGTGGTGTTAAACTAAATGCCTTGGGGCTGAATAAGTCCCTCACAGCTATCTGATCGGGTCTTCCAGCACTTCTTTCTGTTTTCAAAGCCATAAAGCACCCTCAAATCTGTACTAGTTTGTTTCACTAGATCTATCCACTTAACCTCCAGAGGGTTTTAATGTGGATGACTGTATCTTCAATCTTTGAGATCAATGCAGGCTACCAGATATTTTGGCAGGTTTAATAATAAGCTAAATTGGTAGTCTACTAGGTCACTAGAAAAAATAATCTTGCATAGACTTGCATAGACTTACAAAACATGATGTTGCTGATCATCTCCACCCTCTATTGTATGACACACCCTAATTAATAACTGTCAATACCATATTACTGCCAAGTGGGCATTTTTCAGGTGAAATTTCAGGTTTATTTTTTTAGTACCATATAATATGATCATACATTTTTATTATTTTCTGTGAAGCTTAAAGGAACAATAACAATCACATTATATTTTCTTTAAATATTTACAAGACAAGATTTAACTTGCTCCTCCACCTCCAACCGCTCTCTCCAAGATGTGCCTGGAAGGCCCTGTAATTGCTTCTCCTATTTTATTTTTACACACAATTCAATCAATTTACCCCCCACCTCACACTTGACAGGGGGAGATCTGTCAAGTTTTCAATTTTAAACAAATGCTCTTTGTCTTCCTTGTCTTGACTGATAGCTGGGGAAATCTATATAAGAGGAAAGGTGTTTCACAGGGGGAAGAAATACACTCAGTAAAGCCCCTTCTTAGAGTTTCTTTCTGCTCATTAGATAAAAATGCACAAATCTGGGAAAGCAGCACCCCAGCTAACCTCATAGACCACAACCCCAAGTTTAAGGACAAGCTCTGTGGACTCCTCCAAGTAAAATTCTCCAGATCTAAAACATGGCGTAACCTCATGACCCACACCTTTATCATTACATTTGTAAAAGTCGGAAAATCTAACATTTCCACTTTAAAACCCACCCTCGGACTCTGCCATGCTTTCAGAACCCTCTGACAATAGGCTGGTTGTTTGGAAAACACAACCAGAGCAGTATCTAAAAAGAAAAAAAATGTTTCCCAAAACCCAGCCCTCCAGCTTAACGCAGAAAAAGTAAAGCGAAATCAAACCAGGGAGGCTTCTCACTACTATAGAGACATTTTGTATGTAGTGTAAAAGCAGCAATCCTACTAGACAGGTACATCAGCCCCTGACCCTCTTCATTCAGAGGCAGGTACTTAAAAATTCACTCTGGATCTTTTTCAAAAAAAGCCTGTTCAGATTCTACAATTATGCACTTACACCAGAGCATAGAAGCTGACACGTTTTTTTTATTTTTATTATTATTATTAAAACTCTCCCCTATAAGAGAGCTGAGACTCAGCGCCACCTCTGCAAATGCCCCCTTACTGCCTCCAACACTCCCTCCCAATTCCTCTCAGTTGCTCTCAAACTACCCCAAAACACCCCAAGATATTTAAACTCTTTCCATCTCCAAAGCAATCCACCGGGCAACACTGGAGGCCCAGGATTTGTTCATTTCTCAAATAAAAAAATCCCACTCTTTAGCCAATTAATTCTAGCAGATGAACACCTTTCTTCGATGAGCCAGACTCCCTGGGATAGAGAGCCCCGTTAGAACATGCCTAAGCCTGAAAATAAGAGGTTCAATGGATAGGGAATAGAGCATTCCTGAGAGAGGACAGCCTTGCCTGATACCCCTGTGGACTGGGAAATGTGCATTCAGGGCCCTGTTGATCTTCAGTAGACTCAAAATGTCACAGTACAGGAACTGCATGTAGGATATAAATCCTGGGCCAAATCCAAAGGTTTCAAATACCTTCCATAAATAATTGTGGTCAATTCTGTCAAAAGCTTTCTCTTGATCTAGAGGGATAAGTCTGCAGGAAAACTGAAAGATTCAGAAGCAGCCAATGTGTCTTGAATTAAGAAAATACCGTCAAAGATGCATCTAGTAGGCAAGCAGTAGGTTTGGGATGAATAATATTTCCCATTACAGTGCTTAACCTATTATCAAGGGCCTTTGATATAATTTTGTAGTTGGAGCTCAACAATGACACAGGCCTCCAGTTCTTAATATTGCACAAGTCCCCTTTTTTTGGTAGCAAAGTTATCATTGCCCTTCTGCAACTCAAAGGTAGCTCCCCTTTCTCCAGACCTTCTGCATAGACTGCATCATTCCCAAACAATGTCCAGAAAGACTTAACAGGCAGTCCATCCAATCCTGGAGTCTTTCCTCTCTTCAGCCCTATGAGGGCTCCAGAGAGCTCCTATAATGTTAGAGGTTCATTCAAAAAAACCTCTCTTCTTCAGAGATTCTCAGCAGAACCTCCAAGAAATGCCGCATCTCCTCAGGCTGTCCTCCGGCCTCCATTGTGAACAGATTTGTATAGAAGTCCACAGTACATTATTGGCGCTCTCTGGGCTCCCTCAACTCATCTTCTGACAGTGTCTTCAGGCAGTGAATAACTTTGCGTTGTGCAGTCTTCTCCATGCTAAAGAAAAACTATGTTGGGGCATCAGCCTCTGTCAGGTACTGCACTCTAGGCCTCACCAGCGCCCCCTGCACTGATATTCAGCAGCTCAGCCAGCTGCTGATTTTTACTTTTGAGGTCTTGAATCATCCTACTATTGGGATTGGACTGCAGAGCTCCCTGAAGCTCTAACATGTCCCTCTCCAGCCCTTTCAGAGTCTCAGTCATCCTCTTTGTAACGTTAGCAGTGTCCCGTTGACATAACAACCTGACCTGCACCTTGCCTACATCTCACCACTGAGCCAGGGAAGAAAAAGTAGACTTCTGCCCTCCACCTGTTCTGTAAAAATGTCAAACATTTCCTAAAATGAGCATTTTTCAGTTAAATGTTAAAATGCCAGTAGATCATTTTGGCATCTGAAAAGGCAACACAATGTTAACTGTGATCAGAAAGATTGGTGGAAGAAAAAAACCACTTAATAAACAAACAAAAATGCTGTTTAGAAATATAAAAATGATCCAGCCTTGCTAAAGAAACAGTTTTATCCTAATCTTAACCCACACGTATTTGTGCCATTAAAAGTTTTTCACAGATTTTATCACGTCAGTGGTTGCAAAAATCACGTATTCGGTCTCGTCCACTTTGAATTTAAGAGCAACATTCAGTCCCTGATTCATATCATTAAAAATCATGTTGACCTGTCTTCAGAACGATACAATATGCTTCAGCTGTGGGGATTTACAGCCAATCAATATTCTCTTGGGGCTGGATACAACCTGACTCTCGTTAAATTATGTTTTAGAAATGGAGGGACATTCAAGAGAATGACTCCTGGAAGGTAAAGATAGCAGTGTAACAGCAACAAATGTGTCGTTCACAACAATTTTTGTTTTTTGAGATTTATGATTATACTGTAAATATGTAAATATTCCAATAAAATTGATCCAATATTACACAATTTTTGTTCCTGGGTAGTAAGTGTTATTTCCTAATTGCTAATTCCTATTCCTATTCCTAATTGTAAATACAGTATAATCGTAAATCTCGAAAAACTACTCACTTCTAAATCTTTTGTAGTCATTTTTGTATTACTTTAGTATAAATACATGTTAATTTGGATTCATATGTTGTTTTTTTCTGACTTTATGTGAACGAAAAGACACACATTTGCCCGTTTTCCCATTGGAAATAGTGATATTTTGAAATATCACTGTCCTGGTCACAAAAGCAAAGTTTGTGGGGAATAATAGCCATTTTCTATACTTTTGAGGCATAAGCAATTAGGAAATAACACTTACTATCCAGGAACAAAAAAAAAAAAAAAAAAAAAAAAAAATTGTTACACGGTGTTATTACAGACAAGCAAAGGTACATCAATCAATACATTTAAAACGCTGTAGAATACTGTAGGAGTGATCATGGCATTTCCGTGGCATGTTCCTCGTTAATAATAAAAACTCCCTTATTCCAATATTACATCGTAACATGCCACGGAAATGCTATTATCCCTTAAATAAGATGTATTTTTTCTTTGAATGTTTCTGTGATTGGTATGGACCTTGTAGTTTTGGAGTTCCTTAGTTGAATTTCAATGTTTTATTTTGAGTGCTTTTGTCCTTTAGTACTGAGCAAAAAAATTATTCCAGTTTGTTAATAAAAGCGTTAGATAGGAAAGCATAATCAAACAGAAAGCCATATATTACAGTATGTTTTTTTCATGAACCTATGAATACAAACATATAGTTCTTGCAACAAAACATTCTATTATCAAGTTAACATAGAATAAAAAGGGATACTTTACATCCTTTAATGTTGTATGTAGGACTTACAAATGTTTTTGTTTGGATCTTCATCTCCCATGCTTATTAACTGTTCCAGAAAAAAACAGCTTCTGCAAAGACTCGTTTTGACTAATTTACTGAAGCGATGTAGGGAAGCATATTAATGTTGCACTGAAATTACTACAGCGAATCTAAACTAATAACAGCTCAATTAAATCATGTAGGTTTTTTTTTTTTTTTTTTTTTTTTTTTTTTAAATCTCAATAATTTTTACTATGCCAATGGTAAAAAGAGATGAGAGACACATTCAGTGAATAAAACTAAAACAAGACTATCGGGAATAATGTATTTAAACACAAAATGACTAATTGCTTCTTGTGCTTTAATAAAAAGAAAAAAATGTGATAGGCAGTACAGAGAAAAAATAACTAACGACATTAATGCTTGTTATTATACAGCACTTCTAAAATAGTCAAATCCAAAACACAGTAGCCAGACAGCTCTGAATACTCATTATACAGCATATTGTTGGCTTTTCCCGAGCCGTTTCATAACTGATTTTATCCAATGACACTTTATTTAAAAGATTTCACCTCATTGACAGACTGATTGGCAGAATAAAGAAGAAATGCAGCTTTGTGACGGGTTCAGCATGTAAAAAAGAAAACTAAAATCTGCGATATTTTAATCTGGAGAGACACTCTTTAAAAAATGTTTGAAGGAACACTGGCATCAAAATGTAATGCTTTGCTATTTATAAAGTGTTTTTTTTTTCAAACCACCCCTGCATTAATAACAAATATAGAAACTATCTTTAACACGCAACAATCTCTAAAGTGTTTACAAGAAACACATTCCTTTACTTCTGATGTATCCCTTGTGATCCGTATCAAAGCAATATATTTATATGTGTGGACATGTGGGGCAATATGGGGAAAGCCATTTGAGACCGTGACAACATTTGCAAGGGGGTGCTGACGGGAGGCTGGCATGGCAGCAGAATACTGACAGCTGCAGTCGTCACACAGAACACTGCTGGTACATCATTACAATTTTGATAAAGTAATAAAAAAAGCAAACGCTGTTGGATTGTCATTACTTCAAATTAAGAACTTGTGGAGGAAGTTAATTATATTCCGTCAGTAAAGTAAGCTGAAAAATGGCAGGGGGGCCATCAACATATTTCACCTTCGCAGTTTGTGAAAGAAAAAAAGAAAGAAAGCGTAAAGAAGGCATGTTTAATGTATCAAACTCATATATTAACCTAATAGCACTGTTATATTTGATTTAAACTATTAATCACCCTGGTGGAATCCCTTTACGTATAATATTTGTCTCATGCTTAGCCTGAATCCTATACTGTACCATGTGTGAACATTTATTTTAAAATTATAAATGATAACAGATTGATTCTGTTTCAGATCAGATAGTACAAAATGCTATCATATTCTCAGCTTTTTGTTATGTGGAAAGAGAGCTATACCATATACAAATACAAAACACATGACCGGGTTATGCTGAGACATACTGTACAGACACCAAGGTAACAAACTGTAAAAGCAGCAAGTTCACCGTTTTTTACTGGGAAATAACTTAACACACAGTCTGCGATGCAAAGAGAGTCAGGCTTCATTAAACACTTCACTGCCAATGAATGCAACACCTATGCCCTGCTCAAGTAATGCAAAAAGATATGATGTTCTAAATTCCTTTAGAATGTATTTATTGCCCTTGAATGAGCCTTGACAGGACTGCAGTGACCTGCACACAGGAGCGTGCATCTCTAGAATGACCATCTGCTGCTGTAGGTATGGCAGCACCATGGATGTTTAGTTTAGAGGGAAAGAGTTGCAAAGCTTCAAGAAAGCTTGCTTGTGGCTGGAAATACCAACTAATTTGAATGGTAATTAGGTGTCCTAGTGCATTGTAGGCAGAGAATGTAAATGATACTCTAGAAATCACACTGGCACTGTTATCTCCTAAATAATGTTAGGTCCACCATTAAAAAGAAGAAAACAAAAAAGTGGAGATAATAATGGCACAGCCAAAAAAAAAAAAGTAATTTAAGTTGAAATCGCAGGAAATAAAAATGTACATTATAAATATCATATGGGAGATACTGAAATTGGAGAAGGAATCTATGAAAAAGACCTAGGAGTTTTTGTTGACTCAGAAATGTCTTCATCTAGACAATGTGGGGAAGCTATAAAAAAGGCTAACAAGATGCTCGGATACAGTTTGTGAAAAGTGTTGAATTTAAATCAAGGGAAGTAATGTTAAAACTGTACAATGCACTGGTAAGACCTCATCCAGTTCTGGTCACCTCGCTATAAAAAAAATATTGCTGCTCTAGAAAGAGTGCAAAGAAGAGCGACCAGAATTATTCCGGGCTTAAAAGGCATGTCATATGCAGACAGGCTAAAAGAATTGAATCTGTTCAGTCTTGAACAAAGAAGACTACGTGGCGACCTAATTCAAGTATTCAAAATTCTAAAAGGTATTGACAGTGTTGACCCAAGGGACTTTTTCAGCCTGAAAAAAGAATCAAGGACCAGGGGTCACAAATGGAGATTAGACAAAGGGGCATTCAGAACAGAAAATAGGAGACACTTTTTTACACAGAGAATTGTGAGGGTCTGGAATCAACTCCCCAGTAATGTTGTTGAAGCTGACACCCTGGGATCCCTCAAGAAGCTGCTTGATGAGATTTTGGGATCAATAAGCTACTAACAACCAAACGAGCAAGATGGGCCGAATGGCCTTCTCTCGTTTGTAAACTTTCTTATGTCCTTATGTTCTTAAACTGAAAATCTAGTTGTAAGAGCTCATTTTTGAATATACGCAATCTGGTGGCTATCTTCTGCTACTGCACCTATAAAATAGTACCTTCATATAATAGAGATTGGGACATTGTATCAAGCAAATAAAATCTGAAATGAATATTTCAGAAATGCTCAGAATGCACATGTAGATGTTCTTCCCCTGAATGTTCCAATTAAGAATGTCTTTGATGTTAAACACAAAAGAGTTATCTCTCAAAAGCTGGTGTCAATCATTAACTTCTGGTTCAAATAATCAGGAGAACTCTTCCAGTCTGCCTTAACTCCCATTCCCCTACATTCCCTACCCTCCCGGGAACTCCATATACTTAAACACTGCAGTGTTGTATGGGAGAAAATTAAAACAATTAAAAAGTGTGTTGAATGCAGAGAAACGTGAGAGTGGATTCCTGAACAGTCAGACTGGGTCACCAAAACCAGACTAAATAGTCTGACTGCAGGGCAATGCACTGTGGCTGTCTGAAATCTGATCCTCAGGAAAGAGAAAAAACAAGCAGCGAGGAGGGGGTGGAGGTGCAAGGGGAAGCAGGGGGTATATGGAACCTATTTCTTAAAAGTCTTGGAACTGAAGAAAATCATCCTTCTGTTTTTAATTTGTAAGCGATTCCCCTTATCATATGCTGCCAGGCAGAATTTAAATTCCAGTTTTAGATAAGGAATCAACTCCATTATCATGCGGATGTCTCTTTGCATTTGCGCAACATCTCTGTTATTTTGTCAAATCAACAGATATAGCATTGATTGATTGATTTAGTGTACTCCTATAGGTGCAGCCAATTCAGATTTTGTTTTTGATAGGAATATTAACACTCTAACGTTTCATGTAAAATGATTTACTGTAATTATTATTTCTCTGGTAAGATATTTTTATTTTTTATTTTCTAATCTTTGTACAGGCCTAAAGTACCGATAAACTCCTCTAATTCAGTAAGAGCGCATACCGTACCATTCCCATGGCAATTAAATTGAAGGCCTCCATTAAATTGCAAAATGTACCAGAACAGTTATGAAGTGCGTGGCAGTTTATGATACGGAACACAGTTCTGTTTGGACTGAAACAAGAACACCTCACAAGAACCATCAATCATATTAACACATATTCCAGGACTTGGAGATGACCTATATATATATATATATATATATGTTCTTCAAGCTATTTAATTATACTTTTGGCATTAGATGATAAGCCCACTTAGTAAACACAGTCTCAGTAATCACCTGTTTGTGTCAGTATGTCTTGTTCACTACCTGCGTTTAGTGTTTGGGTTGTTGTATGTATTTACTAAGGACATCACAACCTTATTTTAATTTTAAAATGATATTTTAAGATGACCCAGTTAGATGTATACTGCTATACCTGAATTGTCTAGAGCTTAAAAGCAATTGCTTTGCTCTTCCATACATGTAGTTCTGACATCCTAAGGCCCTTCCTAGCCCTTTATTTTAAATCCCTCTCTAGCTTGTGATTGACGTCAATAGATAATTGAAAATAAGTCATAAATCATCTCCAATGATATGCAGAGTGATCTGATGAAGATTAAATGCTGCTGAGGCTGGAAAGCAAATATTGAAACTAGTTATAAAGGAATACACTCATGCCAATGTTTACAAGGTTAATATTGCAGAGCAACAATTCACAGTGTTACGATGTGGACATCATTTAGCAAGCATTCAGGCCTCCTACCATATACTGAGCACCAGAAAAGACATGACTAACTAAACAGGATCTTGTTATAAGATTATTATGATCAGTAGCTTTTTTCAGCACCAGATTTTCAAGCACACTTCTTGTGCATATTTATAAAGGGTAGACATGTTTGACTTTTCATCTTCAAAACGAAGGTGATCTTAATGAAAATCGAAAATTGACATATTTTACTTATGGTACTACAATATGTTTAGCCAAAACAAAATGGCCCTGGAATACCAGCTTCAATACATACCATAATTTAAACTCACATTCCCCAAATCTAGAACAAAACAGTAAGAGAATGGTATGATGACATCAAATTCTAGAAAAAAAAATCCAAGTCAAAAAAAAAAAAAAAAAAACAATTCAAATAGATAAACATCCTGGTTAGTGTTAGTGTAGTTATTAGCAAAGTTGGTCCTTCTAGTCCAACCATGTTCTAAATAATTTAATAGAACCAAAAAAAGACCCATCCACTTATTAAACCTGGAGTGACCTTCCAGGACCTATGTATGGACTCATTGCACTACCGTATTATTATTATTATTATTATTATTATTATTATTTATTATTATTATTATTATTATTATTATTATTTTCTTTCACATAACCCCTTTATGATGAAATCTTTGGAAATATTATTCATTTTAACAGGAAAAAAGAATCTAAAGTTAGGGAGGAACATTTCCACAAGGATATGTGTTGTACCTGAGTGGAAGTGAGCCAGTCTATTAAAAATGCTATCATCTACTTTGCCAGATCCATATCTATCGATTACAAGTGTGACTCGTTGTAAAGCTTTTAGAAAGACTTGCTGGCACAACCCTCAGGCGATAATAGAACAGGCTGTACTAGATTCACAGGGTCAGAGAATCTCCTGAAAAACATTGGACTCCAAAATGTTTCACATTTTCTATCACTATCCTGCATGTAATAATGATATAGTGACCCAGACCCAGGACCTTAAACTGCAGGATATTGTCTCTAATGCCTGAGTGACAGGGCACCTATATTAGTAAAAGTAGAACATATATATATATTTGTAATTATATACTAGTTTAACTAAGCTGCTAAACTGTGACTACAATATATCTTGGCTTCAGCTTTACAGCAGTAGTGAAGATTCTGCTGCACACTCCCATTATGGTAGGCTCACAGATTACCACATTGGTTTGGCAGTAAAGTAATCAAGCAGCAATAAAATAGCACAATTCGACAGATATATTGCAGGGTTCAACATTTTTCTGTGTGGTCTTAACCCCACACAATGAATGCTGTATCATTGCAGGATTAATTTCTATCGTACAATTCTCTTCACAGATTAAGAGCATGGTTCATATTTACCACAGGCAGGACCAGGAGTGTCAAAGATTTGATGGTGATGATACTGTTCAAAGGTCTTTAGCTATCGCTGGGTGAAGGGAAGGTTGAGAACCATGAAAGAAATTAAGGTACAATTACATTTTAAATTGGAATTATATCGCTGTGCTCATTAACTTTTGGTTTCCAATTACTTTAATGCATTTCAAGCCACATATTCTAATTATTTTCATTAAATGGCTGACAAAATAGTTAATATGTTTGGTCTATTCAAATTAAAGAACTTATCTGAAAAAAAAGTCATGAGTTTGACACAACAGATACCAAGAGGTAAATATGCATATTGTACCATATTTCACGTCTAATAAACTTTTCCTATTCTCAATCATGTTTCTCAAATGATCCTCATTAAATCCATGCACACAGAAACTAAACTATAAAAAAGCATACATATAAAACATAACATAAGCAAATGTATTTTACCACATGTTATACTGGTTTGTGCTTTATAGCCATAGAAAGTCAAAGGCACTGTATTTTACCTTAACATACTCTTGACAAATTTGTTTCCCTTTCAAACTTTTTTCCCCAACTAACATTATTTATCAATGTTCTGAAGATTTTTGCTTCTTTGCTTGTGGTTTTATGCTTTTAATTCAGGATATGCAAGTTTTTCAAATACCTGTACAATACAAATGTTTAGATTAAAAGTTTTTCCGGGCTCCCAAGTGGCTCTCCCAGTAAAGGCACTCCGCGTGGAGTGCAGGATGCACCCTATAGCCTGGAGATCACCAGTTCAGGTCCAGGCTGTTCCACTGCCAACCGTGGATGGGAGTTCCCAGGTGGCGGCGCACAAATGGCCGAGCGGGTGGGGAGGGCTCAGGTCGGCCAGGGTGTTCTCGGCACCAGCAACCCCTGTAGACTGGCCGGGCACTTGCGGGCCTGTCTGTAGGTTGCCCGGAGCTGTGTGGTCCTCCGATGCTGTAGCTCTGAGGTGGTTACATGGCAGGTCTGCAGTGAAAAGAAGCAGCCAGCTGACGGCACACATTTCGGATGACGTGTGTCTGCCTTCGTCTCTTTCTAGCCAGTACGGGGGTGGCAGTGGTGAGCAGGTTGAAATAAATAATTGGGCTTTCCAAATTGGCGGAGAAAATGAGAAAAAAAAAAAAAAAAAGATTGGCTAGTCCAAATTTTAAGGAAAAAAAAGTGTTTCCTGCTTCTTGGTACCATAAGCAAGCTGTGTGTTGGGACAATCAAAATAAACAGGGGGACACTGATAAAGTCCACTCAACCTCCTTAAAGCTTTACAAATACCTGTAGGTATTAGGACTAAAAATGTTTCCATCACCAGTGTTCAATATCACACCCAGGACACTAAGAATATAAACATAGAATCTAGAACACAAACAATGTATACCCCTTCTTTTGTGTATCCTAGTTTCTGTCAATCACAATATCTCCTAGTCAAGTGTGAGTGAGTTGTAGTGACAAGAGCGATGGGTCACAATACCTGTCACTGTATCTGTAATACACACATTGAATGGCATAACTGTAGTATAAACATGACCATTCCCGTTAGAGCTAACCACACCCAAAGCAATATTTGTCGATAGCACTAAGCACTGTACAAACATGAAAAAGGGTAGAAAGCAGTGGTGTCTGGTGGTCAAAAAAAAAAATGGGGAGGCATAAAAAAGGCAGAGGGTTTAGGGACTCCTTACGCTTCCAGCAGCAATAGTAGTGCAATAGTGCAAGGAGGACAGTGCATTAGCTGAAGATACAGTAACGTGGTGCGTAGATCAGAGAAGTCCAGTGCACAGTAGGTGGGGTAGATCAAGATATCTACAAGTGCAGTCTAAACAGGTTTACCCCAATATAGCTGTTAAATGCAATTTCTCCACTAGCCAACATAGAAAAGAAAACAGTAGCCCATCATAGTTTATTCTTATATACTTAACTGTCATACACTGTATGCAACATTGATATAGCATTTCGATTTCAAGACCACGTCACTAAATACTTTGCATAAAATATTTTTAAACAAAGTTGTTAGGGCAGTTTTTTGTACGTTTTTTTTTTTTTTTTTTTTTTTCACTTTGTAATTTGAGTAAGCACTTCTTCCCTTGCCTCCTCTAAGGATCCTCCACTGGTACAAAGGGTTTATTGGGTTTATTATTTGATATTATTGTATTGACAAGAAGAAGGCATAAGGAAGTTTGATAAAAACCTTGCATAAAACTACAGCAGTGATGTGAAGAAAATAAACAATACAATTACAAAAAACATTGGGTGAAATAGGTACATAGCCATTAATCAGAGCGGCTCCCCAGAGCCTTGCACAAACATAACAGATTGTGGTGATACAGGACATGCTGTATATAGACTCACTGTTTGTGACGACTGGTTGGATATCAGGGGAAGGAGGCAGACTCATGGTTTCCTGTTGTTATTACCTCACAGTTTAACTTTTCATATCTCTGGCTCTAGAGGGAATTGAGTTGTGAGTTGCACTGTAACCTGTTTGGAAACTCACCAAAATGAGTGTAATTGGTACAAATACCACGGTGTCACCTGTGACATATGTGGCTGATAAAACATCTTTCAGAATCTCTCTCTCTCTCTCTCTCTCTCTCTCTCTCTCTCTCTCTCTCTCTCTCTCTCTCTCTCTCTCTCTCTCCTGTGCTGAGAAGAATTTAAAAACACACACACATTAAATAGAATCACTTGAAAATAAAAAAAAAGTTCTAACTTAGTGAAGAATAAGCAATATGTTAAATATTTGCTCTCAATTGTAAAAAAAGCCCAAACAATTTACATTTGTTTCATGTTCATAATTTTTTTTACTGTTAATGTTTCATTAAAAGAGGTTTTTATGGACAAAACATTAGAGGCATTTTGAGACCTTGTGAAATTAACCTTACGTCTTGTCAATTAAAACCTGTTTAAACTGACATGAAGGGCTACTACATTACGTTAAGTCAATTATGTTGTCTAGTGCAGTGGTTCTCAAACTTTTTGTGCCACGCTGCCCTTCCTCTTGTCTGTGGTACTTGCCATCCCACCCCACCCCACCTCACACACATGTACAGTGGCTCTCAAAAGTATTCACCCCCTTGTTTTTTATTGTGTTACAACATGGAATCAAAATTGATTTAATTAGGAGTTTTTGCAACTTATCAACACAGAAAAAGTCCATAATGTCAAAGTGAAAAATAAAATCTGCAAATTGTTCTAAATTAATTACAAATATAAAACAGAAAATAATTGATTGTATAAGTATTCACCCCCTAAGCAATGGTGCAACCAATTGTCTTTAGAAGTCACATAATTAGTTGAATGGAGTCAACCTGTGTGCAATTAAGGTGTTTCACATGATTTCAGTTTAAATATAACTGTCTCTGGCAGGTCCCACAGTTGGTTAGTACATTTTGTAACAAAAACTACATCATGAAGACGAACATTCAAAGCAAATCCGGAATAAGGTTCTTCAAAAGCACCAATCAGGGGTAGGATATAAGAACATTTCCAAGAGCTTGAATATCCCCCGGAGCACAGTAAAGTCCATTATTAAGAAATTGAGAGAATATGGCACAACTGTGAATCTGTCTAGAACAGGCCGTCCTCAAAAACTGAGTATCTGGACGAGAAGGGTACTAGTCAGGGAGGCCACCAAGAGGCCTATGGCAACTCTAAAGGAGTTACAGTCTTCCATGACTGAGCTGGGAGACACTGTGCATACGACAACAATAGGCTGGGTGCTTCACAAAACTGGCCTTTATGGGAGAGTGGCAAAAAGAAAGCCATTGCTGAAAAAAACTCACATCAAATGGCTAGAGTTTGCCAGAATGACATGTGGGAGACTTCGAGACCAAGTAGAAAAAGATTCTATGGTCTGATGAGACCAAAATAGAGCTTATTGGCCTCAACGCTAAGCCTAACACTGCACATCATCCTGAGAACACCATGCTTCTCTGCGTCAGGGCCTGGGAAGCTCGTGAAGATAGAGGGAAAAATGGATGCAGCAAAGTACAGAGAAACCCTGGAGGAAAACCTGCTGAAGTCTTCAAAAGACCTGGGACTTAGAAGCCAAAGCCACACTGGAAGGGCTTAAAAACAAAAAGGTCAATGTCCTGGAGTGACCCAGTCAAAGCCCAGACCTCAATCCAGTTGAGAATACGTGGAAAGAGTTGAAAATTGCTGTTTACCCCATCCAACTTGACGGAGGTCCCCATCCAACATGACAGAGCTTGAGCAATTTTGCAAAGAAGAATGGGCAAAAATTGCAGTGTCCAGATGTGCAAAGTTAGTAGAGACTTAGCCAAATAGACACATGGCTGTAATTGCTTAAAAGATACCAGTCAGATGCACAGCAACATCTACAAACTTTGACATGCCTGAAAGTGTCAGCAGAAAGATTTGTTTTAAGTAAATATATACCGTATATATGTATGTATGTGTGTATATATATATATATATATATATATATATATATATATATATATATATATATATTGCTGTATCAAATAAACCTTTAAACCACAACCTACTCTACATAAACGGCTTAAAAACCCAGTCAGCTCTTCGTTTTTTTTCTTCTTTTGCTTTGATTTAATGACGTCTAATGTGTTTATAAGTGGTCGGTGGCTACCTAAAATCATTTCTATATTTTTCTTGCACTCTTTGTAAGACACAAAAAGTGTGCATGAAATAAACTTTTACACACATACAAGAGGCACCTGCAAGTTCGGTAACAAGCTGTGCTGCTCCTTTAGCCACCTTTGTGAATAGGAGAACGGTACAACTATACATATTCATATCCTTTTATAACACAGTGATTATATAGGTTCATTTAAACCATGCCCACATGAGAATACATTATGCTTGCTGGACCCTCAGAATGACACTGACAAACAACTTTAAATGTTTAACGGATGTTTTCTTTTTTTTCTTTTAACTTTTATTTTAGTAAAATTGTCTCTTATTTTTGCTTTTATTTATTTTAATAATAAATATGTATTTTATATATTTATCTAACTATTTCTACAGACACATTCCAGAAAAAAAAAGAAGAATTGCAACACCAGATGATGTATATCATTTCTGAGGTTGGGTTAGTCAACCATTGAATTAAATATACCCTTTAAAAAAATCATACTGTTGTTGATCCCTGCTTCACATTTCATGAAGGGCACGGGTTGGAGAGTCTTTTACAGTGCAATACGAAATCTGTCATTCTCAATTTATCAAGCAGTGACACTGATTGAGGTTCTTGTTCCTTGAAACCTTGTGTTCCGATTCGATTTCATTGTTTTTAACTCTCTATAACTAAGCTTCCGCTTCATTTTCATGGTTTCCTTTTCTTTAAGCAGGTAATCATTTTGAAGCACAATCCCACAATGCTTAAACTATTAAACACTATCTTTATGTGTAAATCTTTGTTCCATGGGGCAACTAATTAAAGCTGTTGATCTTGCTTGTTCAGGAAGTTGATGCAAGTGGGATACAATTTCCTACAGCAATAAAAGCCCTTCTTCCCAAAAGATTCTGTATAATTGTGATCCTCTTAGGCTTATGACATTACTGATACAGGCTACATTACTGTAACAGTACTGCAGGATTCTGGAGATGTATTGAAGTCTGAGCATAAAAAAATCCTTTATTTAATTTTATAAATCACATTGGTATAAACCGCATACTTCAGCAAAACTGATCGTCTTGCTACTTGCAGCAGTAGAGGTTATCAAAGGCACATCACAAGCTCTGTTGCTGTATAACAGAAATTAATATCTTTCACATGGGGCCTTTGTTATACAATTAACAGTTTATATGAAAGACCTATATAGTGATATTTTCAATGTGGATCCATATAAGAGAACTACAAGAAAGTATTCTATTTATTTATTTATTTATTTTTTGTGACATGAAAACAGTGTTCTGTGGACACCACCTGCAATGTTATTGAAAGAATCACAGAATATAACTGGGTACTGAGTCTGAAGCCAGGACCTCTAAACGTTCTTTATTATCAGGAAAGCAGAAATACACATGACCTCAAAATGATCTGTTAAATAGCACGTCAAAGTGCTGTTAGAGTTTCCATAACAACGAAAATATGAAGTTGTATGCTGAAATGGCTTATGAATTTTTAACAGTTATAGAAGCAACAGATTTGCAAGTTGTACAAGCTACCCTCACAGGGATGCATGCCTAAAACATAGGGCCACAGTCTCATACTATAATCGCTTTCAATCCCCACACACGCTTAATGAAATACTTTCCTTTAAATAAAGTCACTGAATCAAGCCGCAAACCGTTCCTGTAGTAGACATGTATTAAAAGTCATTGTTTCATATTTAAAGGATGGTTAAACAATTACAAACTATGAGTAATAGAAAACCAGACACAACATCAAGTATACATTTTATTTAGAGATAGCAAGGGGTGGCATGTGGCCTGCATTATGAGAACAACTACAGACATTGTCCTCAATAGTATAATTCTGTGTCAGAATTGTGTGTGAATGATTTGAGAAGCATGCTTGGGACTTCAGACATCTTTCATGGCCACTGCAATCCACAGATCTCAATACAATTGAGCACGTTATTGGATAAATATGAACAACATAAACACCATCATGATCATCTGCTTACCTGTATGATTTCTGTAGAATATTAATGGCAGTATGAATTATGATCCCTTGAGGTTCCTTCCAGCTCCTTGTGAAGTCTGTCATGTCATATCAAGGCTGTGATCAGGGTACGCCCTAACGCAATGTTAGGTGCAGGTCCTAATAAAGTGTCAAGGCGGTAAATCTTGTTAAGAATGAAAGATTAATATGGAATACTGTTTATATGCCTACAGTGGTAAAGCAGGCTGACCATAAATAAAAATTCAGGATTGTGCTGAAAACCAACTCTCCGGCTCTTAAATAACAAATGAGAATCAAAACAGAGCTCTCTCTGTCTGCAATGTGGACTTTCAGCAGCCAGTAACTGATGTGTTTACTTTATTTTCATCTAATAGGAGACGGAACAGTAAACCTAAGATCTGCTATCCGCTCGCTCTGCCTGTTGCTCCCAGAGGTGCTGGTGGAAAACATAAATCAGTTATCAGCTAGTTAGCCTGGCAGCTCCCGACGGTCCTGTTATGAATACTGATACGGACCCCCATGCATTATTCAGTGATTGGAGCCAAGGAAAATGAGCAACATGTCCCAAACAGGAGCGGCGGCTGCAGCGAGGGCATAATTAGAGAGCTGTCACTTGTTCCTGTCAGTATCCACTGCCGTTACACACAGGAGGAAATCAAAATTACAGGAGAAAAAATAAATAAAAACAGCAAGCAAACACACAGAATGGGACTGTGCGTTTAGACGGAAGGGTCTCATAAATATTGTAAATTAATGTAAAGAACAGTGTGGCCCCACGGATCTGTGCAAAGGACACCACAAGAATATAAGGCTGGGGAAAACTCATTAGGGACCCTTCAAATCTGAAATCAACAGTGTACATTGACACTACATTGTGTATCTGCTACAGTAATACTGTACTATTACTTCATGATTCTTTTGTTATGCAAAAGCCATTTGTAGATATGGAAGTTGCATCTCCCTGCTGCTAGTTTCAGCCCCAATGGGAAGAAACAGTAGGTCTGTCAGATCTGGTAGATCAGCTGATAGTATGAGATACAAATGTGCTTTCACATATACACAAATTACTGATGTTTCAAAATCAAAAAGAGATTAATCTACAAGCAATTCAGGAGAAAAATCAAGAAAACGTATTGAAGCATTTAAAGATAAAACGCTGCAGTACAACAGAGGAGGTGGACATTTTGTAAAAATAAATACATGAATAAATGAAAAAATAAACTTGGAAATCCTTGCAGTCCTGTATATAACACATTAGAAAGCAGAGTAAAAGCAATGATGTCTAAAATGTGTCTTATACATCTCTAAGGGTTATCTGAAGCAGACTTCTGGAACATCACCTTCAGGTCAAGCATTGCTGTGTCCAGCAGCACCTGTGTTTTACCCTTTGTTTTGTCGTGAGATCACAAACACCAAAGAGATCAACATCTTTATAGTTGTATCAATAAAATAAGATTCTGCATGGGCACTGAAAGGGTTAAAGGAAAAGAAATATTTGCACAGGTTCAACTAGCAGTTGAATCAGACACAACAGGATGCGTGGATGCTTATTAAAAAGAATATATATTTTACAGGAACAAATTAAATGCAAAACAAACAACACTGCTAGGCTTCAAATCTGCATTCATTAAGATACCCCATATAGGGCAAGCTTGTATGGATTTTTACTCTTATTAAGGACTTTCAATTATTTTTAAATGAATGAACTGTTTATTTATTGTTTTCCCACCAATTTAAAGAATGAACATACTTTCTTAGTACCACACAATACCACTGTGGTTAGTGCAGTTCAACAGCACTGTCTACAATAGTGCAGGGTTATGTCCAATTAAGGCACATCTTGCTGGGTAGCTACAATAACCAACTTGGTGGTAAAAAGAATGGACTGGTGTGTATGTGTCAACATCTGTGATTGATACAGAGTCAAGAGCATTTCTATCTGTCTCGAGCTGAATCCTTCAACTACTGTTTCGCAGTTTCACTGCCTGCGTTTATCTTTCAATTGCATTTTACAGTAGATGTAAGCATTTAGAGTCCAAATGTGGTGTTTGTTAAGCTCTTGCTTGATTATAAGTGGTTATAAAAATGCATGAAATGAAAGCAATGCTATGGAATAATATGCGCTTTCTTTTTTTGCATTCCGGTAAGGTTGAAATGAAGTACCCCAAGACAGTTTACAATCAGACAGTTTCCCTCATTTTGTTTAAGAAAAACTGGGAAGCACCATTGGCGTTTGTGTGCAATCAGGAAGTCATTTCTTAATGAAATATTGCACAGGTACTGATCTGTGTATTTATAACACTGTTCAAAAGCAAGAAAATAGATTCAAGAAAGCCTTGAAATATAACTGAAAACATGAATGTGCTAGTACTGTATTATAATATAGATTGTATTCAAGGCTTGAGGCTCTAAATAGGTCAGAAGAGCAATTGAATCAATTTAGAAATGTTTAATTGAGGTCTGCAAAATAAAAGCCATCACAATCAATAATTGATGACTGTTGCTCTCTCTAGTGTGTGTAATCCAGGTGTGTTTGTGTATGTTATATGGCAATGTTTACATTGGTAAGAAAAAAAAAAAGTGATGTACATATATATATGTCAGTAATATGCAAGGGTTTTTTGTATAATAAAAAGTTGAACCTAAAGTATACTGTAATGGAATAAGCCACAGCTTCGTTTTTGTTAAATCATTTTACAGCACTGTGGAATCATCCAGAAATTAGGGGAGGATGTTTGTGCTTTAAGCAATAAGACCAATAATTTCTCAATTTTATTTGCCATCAGCTAAACAAAGTATTTATTTATTTAATTCTAGACGTTAAAATGTTTTAACAAACTACAGCACCACGTCATTTTGAGCAAATAATAGATCTTAATACTGTTGTAGTGTAACATTGAGAGTGTACAACTTTAAGTTTTTGTTTTTAAATTCTGATTGGCTTTATAAAAAAGAAACACAGCAAGTTATTTGGCATAGTAAAATACTAAATACCAAATGTTTAATCATTCCATAAAAGCAAGTGTGATTTGTTGGTTTTATTTTTGTGAATTACAGTAATTTGAACAATTTACATTAGTCTTTCTTCAGTTAAGCCTTTATTTTAGAACTTGCATGATGTACTGTATACAGTGATATTAGGGTTACTACATTGCTTTTTTTTTTAATGGTTATCATACTGTGCAAATTTTATACCGTCCCATCCATAGAGCATTTAGTGTCTAAAGGGTGGAGAAAGGTTTGGCAGTGCGGAGAGAAAAGACATCACAGCCTGCTTCAGAGAAACCTCTAAGAAAGGTAAGAAAGACATGGAAAAGCATTGTAAATCCAATGTATTTGACACAGTTATATTAGATCATTGATTCGTGTGTTTTATATATATGTGTGTGTGTGTGTGTGTGTGTGTGTGTGTGTGTGTGTGTGTGTATGTGTGTGTGTTTCTACAACATTTATAAATATCAAGAAACTAGTGGAAATAAGCAGATATGAACCAAAGTTAACAGGTAATTTTGTTCCTTATTACTGATAATTTATTCATACATGTTTTATAAATATATTATATGTGCAATAACTATGTTATAAAGTATTAATAAAGCATCATAGATGATTTATAACCCTGCAATAGGCCGTGGACAGAATTACATTTTATAAAGTACATTGTACTTTGGGATATTTAAACATAATTCAGTCTGTGGCTATCGCATGGTTATTAACCATCTGTAATGCCTTATTAATACTCTATAACATAGGTATTAAGCATATATTGTATATTTATAAAACATTAATAAGCAGCACCTTAATATAAATTGTTACCGAATATACTTGTATTATATCATTGCAATCACTTAGATGAAACAATGCATTGTAATTTGCGCAAACATCAATATTTTTCAAAAAAACTTTCAGGAAGTACTGTAATGTCCGTCGGGTCATAAAATACATTATAAAAATGCTTTGCTTTAAAAATAAATAAACAAATAAATAAATACTGTGTTGAGAAAAAAAAAAAAAAAAAACAACAAAAAGTTTGTATGGTTTCTGAAGTACTTATAATGTTAATTCAGGTTTCTGAAGTAAGTATAATGTTCTCCAGAGTGTTCTGAAAAAAGAACACCATTTTCAAGATGCTACTGTAAAAATCGATTTGTCGTGAATTTTTATAGGAAGAGGGTCTACATTGAAAAAAAAAAAAAAAACATCTGGACCTGGGGAATATCCCACTTAAAAATGCTTGATCCTGAAAGGGTTAAAACAAATGCTGACCACTGCTGGAACAGGCCTCACCATTTCAATTCCTTTACCCAAGGCTAAATTCAAGTGTGAAAAACAATCCAACCATGTTTGCTGCACAAGACTGTGCAAGTCTCCCCTTTATACTCAAGTTGCTGTATCTTGTGAATCTTTTATGAGTTAACTCCGAACATGTCAGATCCAATATGTGGTCCCATGTGTACTTGTCTGCTTGTTTATTTGTTTTCTATCCCTTGCCAAAGTTAACCTTCTGGAAAGCAAAATGTTCAGTTCAGTGACATACCGGTTGCCTTCAATGACTTGTACATATATTTAAAACATTTTACCTTTGAGATAACTGTTTTGATGACAAAGTTGTCCAAGGAGACAACTAAAGACAGCTCACATCCACACGTTGCTTATCCATTTCATACAAACAACTCAACGGGTACCCTTCAAAATACATCCAGTACCAGAAAGTGATCTCAGAGAATGTATATTAACAGGATACATATGTTTGAGCGCAGTTACAATTAGATTATGCATAATATAATTTGCTTGCAATAAATAATTATGTGTGGTTAGAAAATCATCTATCTACTGTCAATATTAGTATTGCTGTCTTTGTTAGCAATTTGGATATACCCTTGTGCAGCCTTGGGTCAAATTCATACCACAATGCTTTTTGCTCCATTTGTGTTTAAGTAAAATAAAACTGCTAATCTTACAAAACAAGCAACAAATAAAGCAAACTATTAATTTAAGGACTCAGAGGTGTGCTGACATTGTTTCTAGTTACACAACAACAAACAGTTTTATTGGTGCAAATTGGATGAATCTGTCCTGCTTTCTTTATCTGTGGAATGCATCATAAGCATGACAGACAGTGAGCTAAAACTGTAGATATAAGTCTGGAAACAGTTAAAAACAAAAGGTTTAGCATACCTCTAACATGAAGCCTTAATTCTTCTCATGGCTTCTCATGGTTTTTATTGTTGCTTTAATTATTGGAGCTCATAGATTGGTCAGCATGTGGAACACTGTGTTTGAACCAATAAACACCTCTCCGCTATTCCATGGTACCAGCCTGAAATCATTGTTTTGTAATTGCTAGTAATACAATGGTCTAGTAATTGCTCTGATAGGGTTTCTTCAGGGTAATGCGACATCCCCGTAGTATTTTGGGGAACCTTTGATGTAATAGTACCAAGCTGCACTCAAAAGCAATATGCATGTGATTGACTGTTTTACCCCTGCATCTTACTTACAGCTGGGGGGATAACACTTGTGCTATAGTGGCACGTACTGGAGGCGATTCAGGATTGAACATTCAAACCCAACACAGCAACACAACTGGTACAGGCTCCAAACAGTTAAATAGTATTTCCAAGCTAACATGTCAAGGCCTTATTCATTGCCACGTCTTTGACTGGCAGGTGTGGCGTGTCGCTGCATGCCAGCGGAAGGAGAAGGTGGTGTCGGAGACGATGCTCTCAGTTATTTCCTGCTGGTGGAGAGGATAAAGTTGAACGCAACACCTGGAGTTCCAGGTGACTAAAGCCCAATCACCTAAGCAGCTGCAGAGGGAATCTTCTAAATATAGCAGAGGCACATTCTAACCTGCACAGGGGTGCAAAAGGTAATCGGCATCCTAAGGGCATAGGCAGCAAAATACCTGCAACACACAGAGAGGCAGAGAGAGGGAATGCAGCTGTCAGCACAAGGGGCATTTAGAGTAGTCTGTATACAGTGCATTATGTGAGCCTTCAGTAATCAAGCATGCACTCACATTTTAAATGCACTCACCTAGATTTATCAAGGTCTTTCACCCTCAGTGTGCATATGCGCCATTTTTCTTTTTTGCAGAAATGGTAAATCAAAATGTCAATTTTGTAATACCAGTAAGGAATAATGTAGGTACATTTATGAGTCATTAAAGCAGTTGTTAATTCTTGCCCATTGCTATATGTCTTGACAAGGGGTGTTAGTAATTCTTTACAGGTGAGCACATTTAAACTTGGGCATGCTTGCAATATTTGTAACCAACCAGAAAACACATCTTGAGAGCCAACAATGGAGTGCTATACATAACAAATCATACAAATCGTAAATGACTACAATATATGTGAAAAACTAGACATGCAAAGCATTTTTTTGGCCTGACCATCTATAGAACAAGAGACTAGTCTGAACTGCATTTTTGATTAAACATAAGGAATACTGAAGTAGTCATGTGTGACAGAGGTCGAATGATTCTTGGTGTTAGATCTCCCTCCCAACATGCAAGGGCACTGTGTAAAGTACACAAAACCAATGACCTGGACAGGAAACGATGTGGCATCCACGGATTGAAGGAGTGGATGCGTTCATTGACCAAGGGGTCATGGGTGACGTTATAAAAAGGGGACGTAGTGGGGTGATCTCTTCCTTTGTGAATGGCTAACTTAAATGACCAGAAGGAGAACCTGTGTTTGTTGTTTGTGGTTTGTTGTTTGTGGTTATTTGGATGGATAACACGATCGAGCCAAAGGCCAGCACTAAATACGGATTACAACAACAGCACAACGACATTGAACTTTTGTTTAACACTAAAGAACTGTATTCACCATGAGCACTAGAGCACACACTGTGGACTGGTATTTGTGTTTGTGCATGTGTTATGTGTGGGTGAACTAAAAACGGGCCTTATTATTTCGGAGCCAATCCGCGGATTACAAATAAGCAATACAGGCTGCTGTATTGCTTCAGTACCATTGTTATTATTTACTGTTGTTTTGCCATCAGGCCATTGGATTTAAAAAAAAAATGACCAACATTGCACCTGGATTATAATTGTTTGTCTGTTCATTGATCACCTGCACATTGTTAACAACTTTGCCACATCCTGGCACAGAGAACATGACCTCTCCAAAGTTCACTAACCATTTATTGGTCTAATTTGCTGGTAAAATATATTATTTATTACAGAAATTAAAAAATAAAAAATGGCCCTTCTTTTCAGCCACAGCCTTCTTTTCAACAGTGGATAGAATTATTTGAAACTCATTTTATTAAGGATCAATTTGGTCTTCAGGGCAACAGAAGTTTGCAGTACCTACTTGCTAAATAATTCACCTTTTTGACAGAAAAAAAGTCTCCCATGGACTTCATAACCAAAGGGGCTCTCTCTTTAGCCCATGCAACCGTTTAACAATTTAACCTAGAACAAAGAAGTTTGGGAAAACTTGAGTTTAAAAAAATAATTCTTTACCCTAGCAGCACAGTGCTGTAATCAAGACCAGAGGAGACAGCTGAAAACTGACTGGTGAGACAGACCTGGGACTGAGGGACTTTGTTACAGAGAGAGCGTTGAGGGTATGGAATAGGTTACCAAGCTACGTTGTTAAGGGTTGGACTGGGATTGTTTAAGGACAAACTAGACAAAGTTCTGCGATCACTTGGCTACTAAGAACCAGACGAGTATGTATGGGTCAAAATAATTGTGATATGTTTTTATCTTAGGGATGGTGTAGTTATAAAAAGAATATGATATGCCCACAGAGGGGTGTATAGTAAGCAAGTACCGAGAATTTCAAATACCCTGTTATTTAGTATTCGCCTAGAATTGTGTTATAGGAGAATGCAAGGGCAGTGAAACAGCCTAGCACACTGCCATCAACTAACTTGATAAGCAGTGCAAAAGAAGAGGGTGAGCAGATTATAAATCAGGCTGAAAAAATAATAATACAAAAAAAAGCAAATAAATTGTAAATAAAACAAGAAATTGATTTCATCCTGAGACTGCCAAGTATTATTTCAAACATTTTTATTTTTATTTATTTTTTTATAGACGCTCCCTCATGAATTCCAATATCCCTGTGCTGATGACAAACATTAGTGCACTCCTTGAGAAAGGAATACAAAAAATAATATAACATCATATCAACCCCAGAGGGATTGGAGAAACATATGCACTTCAAAATTGAAAATCCAATTTAAATGTCCATTATGGGCGGAATCAAAAAGGTAAGAATATGAGAATTTTTTTTGTGCAGCGCCAGTTACCTGCCATTTGACTAAATCTGATTTGGAGGCATGACAGCCAGGTTTTAAAAGTAACATGTCTGAATGTAAGAAGACAGCAAATCATTTATTTATGATTGTAATCTAGCTCTTGTCTAACAAGTTAACAACTGCTCCAAATGTTTCCCAGAGCCACAGCAGCATGTGTCAGCTTGTCAGTTAGCTCTTTTAAGACCTTTTGTGTGTGCAATCTTTCTTGAACCTTGATCTGTGACAGCAGTTTTGAATCAAGTTATTAAATAAAGTAAATGGTAAATATGAACAACAAAAATATTGTAAACATATTTTACAGCTGTAGTGTCTTAAAATCATTTTCCATTTAATACTAATACTTTTTGTGGCGCTTAATTAAAACTGGTGCTTTATACTATTAACCCTTTGTGGTCCTATGTCTGACCCTGTCCGACATCATCAAAATGACGTCAAGCACAGGTTTCTAGTCGTTTTTTCTCTGGAAAAAGCAGAAAAAACCTTTCAATGGCTGAGTGGGGCCGAGGCAGAACTGAGCAATACACATTAGCCCCTTCAACCAGGTAATCTGCAGGCAAAGCATGGGTTAAATTGAAAAGAGTTCCTCACATGAAGTTGCACTGATGACAAACAATAGTCTCTTTATATAAATGACTTCCATGAACTCTGGTTCTTTCATAACCAAGAATTTAAGAATTTATGTATACAGGGGTTCATTTGTGCCAGATCCCAGATCTGGTACCTTTTTGTCTGACAGACAAGAATTACACAGTTTGCAAAAAGAGCTCTCTATATATATATAACATACAAAAAACAAACAAACCAGCAAAAAACGCTTTCCTGTTCCATGAACTGAATGACAAATGTGTACTGTAACAATATATTTTTGGATGTGGCGCCTAAGAAAATTACACATTTTTTTACACCACAAACGGCAAAACACCAAAAAACAAGCACCCCTGTTCCTCAAGGTACTCAGTTCGGCACTGGCATTGGTTTTGTCAGTACATTAGGCCTATAAAAAAATGTGATGCCTCATTACTGTAATGAAATACATGAAGAAATAATGTGACCTCAGGTAAGATCATTTGTGTGTTGTTGTGTATTTTATTATTTTTCTAATATTGCTATTATTGTTTTTTTTTTTTTATTTCTGTGCCGGTCTGGGCCGGGTAATGCTATATTGAGAAGGATTTAAAACCTCAGGAACGTTTGTGAGGAAGTTTTTAAACTGCATGAATTGATTTTGCATCAAAGAGAGGATGGGTTATCACGAAGAAGGTGTTTCAAAGACATGACATGAAGGATGTAAAAACATAATGACGGCTGCTTTCTAACACATCACATACGGCATTCTCTGCATTTGAGATTTGCATCATTAGAATGTGTAGGAAGAAACAGATCTGCCCTCTTTTGAACATGAATGTTTGATAGACGGCTTGACAGGCCTTTTCAAGATTTCCAAATGATCAAACTACTTGTTGCCATCGTATGTTTTCACAATTTGTTGTTTTAAAACTCCATGGTTATTCTAAAGCAGTTACAATGTATAGTGTGACGACTGTTGAAAATGCAGACCTTTAGAAATTATATTTTTGCTGCAATTAACCAGCATACTGTACAGGCAATACCATCTTTGTTCCACTTACATGTATACTTCCTGATAAGCAAGGAATTCATGTCTTGAATAAATTACCCTTTCTTTAACAAAGAAACATGTGGATTTGTTATTTCTACAAATGCAATTTATTCTTTATAATCTAATCCCAGTGACACAACTAGTGCCCAATCAGAATGATAAACCTTGATTAACTTCAATCAATGTAAATTTCCAAAACATCTAGAGTGCTCTTAAACAATCCAAATAACTCAGCACCAAACCATTCCATTAATTTACCTACGGAGAGTCTAGACTCCAAAGTCTGTCTCCACTGAATTCCAACAAAGAGAGGTAGAAGAGACCTTTTTACCCAAAGAATTGTGAGGGCAACAAATGGGTTAACAAGCCATGCTGTTGATGAAGCTCTGAGAAGTTTTCAGCTATGTGGTATAAGATCAGCATTGATGGGCCAAAACTTTTCTTAAGATCTTAATTATTTGATATGGGATTGTGCCAGGGTAGCCGAGAGTAGTGATATCAAGCCAGGAAGTACACAAACAACATTGCTAGAGTAGGGAAGCGCTGTGGTGCATTTATTAATTAATAAACAAATGGTGTTGAACAAAAACACAAACAGACAAATAATAACTCTAACAAGTATCGTACTGGTAGTTCCAGCACGAGTAGCAATTGTTTAGGTTTTCTGTTTCTGTTTCACTCCCGTCTCTGCCGTTCTCCATTTTGAACACTCTCCCTGAACAAGAGAAGCTGCAGGCTTTTATACTGGGGCCCATCTCCAGACTAGCAATAAATGAGTCAATTAATTAATCTGGAGATGGTCACCTTCTGCACTTTAGTTTGCATTGCCGACAGTCAATAACCACAGTCTGCCGACCATGCATTCACACAAGCTGCTATCATCGCATCTGCCAGACCACATCCAAACCAAACAATAACAATAAAACTCTGTGTTTTGAACAAAACACAAAATACATTCAAACCATACACACTAACATCCCCCATTTAAATAACCCACCAGGCAATACATTTGTTTTAAATAACAATACTATACACCACAGCCATTAATTAAATACATACACAAATTAGCTCATTAGAACACCAAAACAATACATATATTTACAAGCAGGGCTTTGCCCTGCCCCCTCTTTATGTGCAGGCCTTTTCCATCCTGCCACAGGCGTATTGATTTGTCTATTCACAACAGTATACTGTTGTACCACTACTACCCAACCAGCCAATCCCATATAGTTTTGTTAGGTGGTAGACTGCCAACAGATGCATTCCACCACGGTTCTCAATAGTTTCACCATTGCAAGAAAACATAACTCATGTAGTGTTTATTTTTGTTTTTCAATAGTAGACACTGAAACTATTTATTCAAGTACCTGTGTTTTAGAGATATCTGTCAGGGTTTAATCGCAGCCAAAACTGCATACATAATTACAGAGTGAGAATAGTCTTCCTTTTGTGTGTGTATAGAAGCCAACCCAAAAAGGTTATAGCCTTGGCTGATATGGGTTCACATTTCAGCTGGCAACAAACAGTAAAGCAGCCTTGGCACTTTCTGATTCCTATGATGAGCCTGTGGGTTCCTCAAAAAGCTCTTCACAGCGCCACTGAACACCTGTGCTAAACTGAAATTGCTGACTTGATTAAGTGATGTGTTTGAGTCCCAGTGAAATAAAGGAGTACCAGACAGTGATAATAATAAAGGCGGGAGAGGGGCAGGGTTTAGAACACGGGATGTTTTTATCTCACGATGAGCAGAAGGCACAGCCACTGATCTAATCAAATTATTCAGCGTTAGAGGCTGCAAAGGCATTCCAGTGCTCTGCTTCCCCGGACCCAGCTGGGATCAAATGCTAATCAACATCTCAGCGATATTTATTTCCGCTGTCAGTGTGGTACGTGTTTGTTTTTCAAGCACTGCATACTGAAGTGAAAGATCAAGATGAATGGGTGGAGGATCCTGTGGAAGCATTGAGCTGCCTGGGCTATACAGTGTAGAGTATGCGCTACATTTCTTTATATAGATGTCCAAGGAGAAACACCATCCATGTACAGCCACCAGCATGGTACAGCAAAGCGTTATGTTACCGTTTATCAGTGATTACTTCTAATTTTTTTGGGAAGATTCTGCTGACTTGCCCACTAAACAGACCTGTAACAGGAAGGTGCATCTTTTATATAATACCAATCGATTTGCATAATTATTCAGTCATGTACTGTACTGTACTTATATAAGTACTGGGACAGTACATATACACATCCAATGTATGGCATTGTATAATACAATGCATTCCTTCAGATTCACAAGAGGAATACATTGTATTATTCAATTTCTAGCCATCTAGTATGTTATCCCCCACAGAGAAGAATGGTCTATTTTATTATTATTATTTATTTATCAGCAGTGGGAGAAAAGGAGGTCTGATTTGGAGAGGTTGAGTTTAAGATGATGCAAGTGCATCCAGGAGGAAATAGCTGAAACACACATCATCAACATAGAAATGATATGAAAAGCCATGGGAGGGTCCCAGGACTGAGCCTTGTGTGATGCCTGTAGAAAAAGAGCAAGAGGCAGAGGGTGAGGTATTGAAGAGTTTGCAGATGTCAGTGATTTTGGAGGGGAAGGAGGAGGCAAAGCCATCAGCTGAGATATTGGAGGTCTTATATACGTATATTACACTTTACATTCTTCATAGATCTATATTTTCTGTACATATTGTTGGCATACTTGTTTGGAAAATCTACAAAGAACTACCGACTATATTTTCTTCTAGAAAAAAACAACAATCAATGTGTGTGTGTATATATATATATATATATATATATATATATATATATATATATATATATATATATATATATATAATATATATATATATATATATAAACCCGGGGTTCAGCCAGCAAAATAAATTTACTACAAGACATGTTCTGGCACCTCAGCTGGCATTCAGTTAATATATTATTAATAATAATATAATATTAAATATAATATGATTATAATATTAGACGCGATATTATATTATTATTTTGTATATATATAAAAAAAATTCCATAATTATTTTCCCATCATGGGTCTGGAGCAGGAAAAATCAGGCTATTACATATGGTAATTTATTCCTAAATTAGCCTAATGAGAGAAGGCTTCAGACTCTGTTTGCTCTCTGGCTGCCGGTATGCATGCAGTGCGAGTTGACTGCTGGGACAAACAAAGATGTTTGTCAAGCAAGGGAGCTTTCTCCTGGGTGTCAGAGCTGCAGCTTTTAACTCGGATCATGGTTTGTTACATTAATAAGGCAATGGATTTATACCTTTATTTTTGATAAACAGTATCACATCCTCGCCTTCTCTCCCTCCTCCTCAGACACCTCTGGCTTGTAGTGACACCTGCTGGGATGAGAGAGACCAGAGCATCTGTGAGCTAGCTCCTTTGCTCTCAAGTGCTGCTTGTTAATTGTTTATTGTAAACTGGCTTCATCTCACTTGCTTTCCCCTCAGGGCTTCTTTTAACAGCCCTACTCACTGGTAAAAATAAGATCAATTTAAATAAAATACAACCACCCCCAACTCCCGCTTCATAACTGCCGCAGACGAAAACCTGAAACTCATTACAGATCTGTCCCAAGTTGCAATCTCTTGCCAGGAATAGAAATTGCAGTGCCAGAGTATGGTTTTCCTTGTGAGTGCACCAGCTCCCAGTCTGCTGAGCTCTACAGAGCTTCTGCTGTTTCCATCTTTCCATTCTTCTACACAGACTCTTTTAACCACCTGTGGACATCCTCCCAGGATAGAAGTATCTCTTTTCCGTCCCAATCTGAAGCCCTGGAATTTACTGGCAAGCTATTCATTCTAAATATGGATCTGGATATTTTAGGAGAGGCCTAGTAAAGCTTGTCTGTACAAAATAAGCATTTGTTTAAAAAAGAAAAAAAAAAACATGAGTAAATCATCCACTTCCAAACTCTAATATGAGCTATTGTCCTGGCTATGCACAAATAGTACTGATTATGAGTATGAAATAACATGTCACCATATAAATCAAGCAAATGGACACATCAGCTTAAACTTGCACAGTTTCTGAGTACATGCTCTCCTACAGCTGAAGATAAGTGCAAATGCATGGCTTGAGGGCTAAGATCTTTATAAATGTCTACATTACTATACACCAGCATGGCAAGTTGTGATAGTATTATTGATAAAGACTGTATTCAAGCCTTAATTGGATTTGTAACAGCTTTCTCTTCCTCTTCAACTCTTTTCTTAAACAGTCCTGCATACAAGTGCAGATATTAACAGACCCCTAGATGGCCCAAACTAAATATTGAATATAAAAAATACTGTTATGTAGACCAACAAATTATGCAACAATAAGCAATTGAGCACATTTATAAAGTCCTTTACACCATAATACAAATCGCCCCCTTCAAGATTAAGTAGCTGGGTTCTGAGCAATATAGTGTTACACATCCTCAGGTGTTGCTATAACCAAATACCAAACCTGTAATTTTTCTTTTCATTGTTAACATCCTGACGACTTTTTACACTTAGAACTTTAAAGTCTGTTTCAAATGTCAGGATGTTAACAATGAAAAGAGAAATGTCAGGTACACAATAACGCAATATTTTCCGAAACCTTGCTACTTAACTCTTTAAAATGGAAAATAAAACTATTAATATTACAAAATGTATATTAAACAACAGGAGGGTTATTTAGGAGTCAAAAGTATGACTCAGATGTTTGTTACCAGTTTTGTATCAGTTGTATTTTCCTACAGCAAAAAAAATGCAATTTGGTATAAAGACCTTGATAAACCTAACCCTAAGCTCTTTTTTTGATAGGGTTTACATTTGTGTTTTCAAACCAACAATAAACAATGTCCTTAGTTTGTTTCACCAGGTATAGATCAGGTAAAGGCAGATCTGTATCCTTAACAAGAATACTATCATGAACAATTCTGTATAGTTCTCATAGACTGAAGCTCTAGGAGGTGTTGAGAACTTGCCAAAGAAAAAAGTCTGGTCATAGTCACTGCTTTCCTGACACTCTCTAACTGGTGAAATCAGGTCTATAAATCTGAATTGATGGCAGTTGAGTCTGAGACTGACGGAAGAACTCTCTAATCTCATTTATTACAACTATTTTGGGTGATGAATATAGTGAGTGTGAAAGGTGAAGGTGTTGGAGACGGATGCTCCATACGCATCAGAATCAGAATGCAGTGTCAGGCTTCCCCAGCTGAAGAGGCTTATTCTGAATCCTCAGTCCAAACCATTAGCAGGCTGTGCCACTCTTCAGGTACTTTTGCATAAATCCTGTTTTCAGTTGGAATTAACTGTCAACTAGTGTCTGGTTACAAAATTACTCCCTGTAAAAGATACATCTTTGTTGAATTCTAAGTCTGTATAGTTTAAACCTTAGCAGAACTATAGCTTTACCAGCAATGGCAACACAATTGGCTTGGCAAATATATTGCACAATGGTAACATGCTACTGATGAGGTCTCATCAGTTCATTAACATTCTGGATTGGTTTTTATTGTGATACCATTCGTATGTTAAAAATATGTGCCAATATAATACCAATATAGGTGACTTTGTGCTACTATTAGCCTGATGGTACAGAACCACTGCATTGGCACTGTCTGCATTGCCACTGTAGACCATTTGGTAATGGATAAAAACTACCAGCAGCATACATAGTTTATTCAAAGGGGGCTGAATATTATTAGGCATTTACCTTTGTTAAAATAGTATAGAGTATTACTACTGAAAGACTGCTATAGTTATTTGAGATTGTACTTAATAGATGTTATTGCATTTTAATAGTGCAAGCATTAATACAAATTGAGACCTAAGTAGACCATACTCAGTAGATAACAATACAAAGTAAAATAATTCCAAACAATTACTATGATTAATTCACCCTTAACCACTTCAACACCATGACATATGCATTTACGTGCATAAGTCAAGTTTCCCATTCTATTCTATGAGCTATTTCTCAGTCTAGCGTTTCAGGTTTCATTTTCTAAGGCAGTGTTGGTACTGTGGAATGTACAATGAAAGTCGGGGGAGGGTCAGGTGACATTTGTATCCAATTGCGTGTCATGTAGCGATTCCAGTCTACATGTGGGCATTTAAAGGACTGAGATATATTGCAAGAAGCCATTCAACTTTTACAAGTATATATATATATATATATATATATATATATATATATATATATATATATATATATATATATATATTTTATTATTAGATTTTACTTGTTTAGTTGTAGTTTATATAGTTTTTAGCAAAAGCTATACATGGCAACGTACGCGGAGAGCGACAACGGGAGTGATGAAGATTTCGAAGTTGGTTCGAAGGATTTCGATACCAGTGACAGTGATGCTGACTTATCACTCAGCGATGATAATGAAGAGGATGTGGAGCCAAGAACAACAGGGGCTTTTGTTCCCAAAAAGCTAATCACTTACCTTTGTGACTGTACAAACAAAAGAGCATGCAGCTAGGTAATCCAGCTGCAAACGGGAAGCTTTTTGGATTGAAATGGCAGTGCTGTAACAAAATATTATCGAAATACAATACTAGGTACAAGGCAATGCGGGCATCTGCGGCAGCCAAATCCATCACAATGCCTGTACAAAGTAGCCCTGTACACGCATTTGTGACTATCCCTGCTACACAAGGGAAGCAGAGACCTGCAAAAATGGTGCATGGTCGGCTAAGAAAATGAAAACAAAAGAAAGGACACAAGAAAAATGTGCAGTGGTTGCAAAGGCAACCTCGGGTTCTGTTGTATTGAACATTTTAATAAATTTCAATAAATTATTTGATTTTATGTCTATATTGAACATGAGTATGTAGTACACAGGAGATAAAGGGTTAATGAAAAACCCAGTTTATGTCATTTATTTGTGTTTTATTCATCATATGTTAACATTTTATAGAAATTACAGATTTGAAAACATTATTATTATTATTATTTTCAAAATCTGGTACCTGGGAGGGGTTTTCATTTTTACATCTAGAGTTGAAGTGGTTAATCTCCAAGGAAAACAAAATGAAGTCTTGGTGCAGTGGACCCAAATCAGTGCAAACTTGAAAAGAAAAAAAATATCAAATGTATCTGGAGTCACTGTCGTTCATGGCTTGTAAGTACTATGAATTTGTCAGTGAACACGGCAACCTCCATTACTGCTCCTTCCACAAGGAGATTGAAACACATTATTTCAGGAGCCCGTTCCCCAGCAGCTCTTCTCAGTGAGAAAACCATCGGGGTCACTAGAGGCAGACAGCCTACCCATCAACACAAGTATATTCTTCAAACGGTGACAGGCAATCTAACGGTAGGGAGGTCACCTCTGCTAGAAACAACCCCTGCAACTTGACTGCCACCGAACGGGCGAGAAATTACAGCTTGGTGGAAACAACACAGGAGTGGAAAAAATGGATCCTACTTCAACAGATTCAAAAAATAAAAAAGAAGAAAAAGGTGGCCGAGGTTTCCATTGATGCCATTTTCCACACATTCAACTGCTCCAGTGTCATCAGTAAAAGATCAATAGGGAAACACTGCTGTAGAATTTCTTAGAAACTAGTGAGTGGCCTGATTTCAACACATGTGGCAGTTTCATCCCCTATACTCCATGGAGTTCCACCAGGCGTTCTGGCACCTTGTCTATGTTACCTGAAAAATAAAATCTTGTCTCAGACACCCTGGGCTAACTCATGTGTCACCAGCATCCATGTTGAACGCCTGCTGTGTTGTCACAAATGCCTTAAGATTATCTGGCAAACCTAGGCACTATCCACTTAGATGATGTCAATCCAACACCAACAGGCCACCTAGGGTCTGGTTACAAAATTATTTTAAAAGGGTCATAAAGGTCCACCATAACTGGCAACACAATTGATTTGGAACGCATTCTGATGCTGCAGCACACCTGTGTACTGATATGGTCTCACTGAGGCGTGTGGCAAAGTGGCTAGTAAGTGGGGAACAGGTGTGCGGTGATGCGGTGCAGGAGTGAAAGGCAGACAAATGTAGTCTTGTGAAAAAGTGCTTTATTTGTATTCCAGGTCTGGTAACCGTTTAAATAATAAATCCCTGGCAATACACAACCATGTGTAAATCATGGGGATAACAAAACAGGGCACAGTCCCGAACAAAAACCAGTCCTGGGTGAGTGCAGACATGCTTGTGGTGAATGACGACATGGATATTTCGTATTCCGGTTGGTGCAGTGGTGATCCGGATCGTGCTGACCCTTGGCGACAGCTCCGGATTTGTGGGTTTACTGTCTAGTGGTGCAAAACACAGACAATTACAAAAACAGACACAACACAATACACAATACAACAGCTTTAATGCAGTATGGACTGTTGGGACCGTGGGAGAGGGTGGACTATAAGGAGAAATTATGTAAATATTTGTTTGTGTACTGTTTTGGGGGCACCGGGGGGTGTATTGTGTTGAATTACTACAAGCGTGATTGTGTGTATTTTACCTCTTCCCCCTGTCAGCGGGACCTCTCTCTCTCTTCTGGGTATTTGGTGACTTCACTCTCTCTCTGGTGTGTGTTGGCTTCGCTTGCTTGTTCGGTAGTCTATGTGCTGCGTGAGTGGTGTTATGGTCTGCTAAAATATTTGCTTTTGAAAAAAAATTGCTCACATCTCACGCATTGCTCGCTTCTAATGTAGATTTAACTTTACCCTAACCCTCTTCGATGTCCCCCAACCCTCTTACCTGACCAATGCCCTAGTCTTTTCAACAGCTGCCATTTTTTCTGTCTAGCAATAACATTATGAAACAGTGACATAATTAGGTCAACGGGTGCAGTGAAAAAGAGCCAGAAACCACAGAAAACAAACACTTCCCAATCCAAGACTCCTTCAGGTTGTATCAGGATGAAGCTAAACATTTCAACTTAACTGCAAGATTTTCTGTCCTCCCCCGATGGCAAAGCAGAGAATGATTGTACAGTAAGCCTGTAATGAGTAATAGGGTTGATGTATCAAGGCCTTTCCTCCAAAGAACAATTTGCACTGTGTCTTTTGTTCAAGGAAAATGATGTGTTACAAAAAAAAAACCACACCTTTGAATCTAACAATACTCATTTTAATGTATCTTTCATAATGTATATTGCTTACTAGAGTGAACAACTTTTGAGAAATCTGTTCTCTTTAAAACATATATATTCAGCTTCTGTCTCTCAACTGGAGTGAACAAATCGGTTAAATTGATATCAGCCATGCAGATATTTAACCTACAATCTGCATGGCTGATATTTTCCTTCACTTTCCACATTCAGAAAAGATGGCAAACTGTTAGGATCGTCTGGCTGCAAGAATTCAGTGCAAAACAAATAAAAACAATAATGAAAAGCATTGAGCTTACCCTTCTTGTTGCTGTTGGACTCTGACATGTGAAGATATTGAAGCCTATATTAGACTTAATCAGAGCAACAAGAAACAAACAAAAAACTGCACCATTTAAAAATGTCAATTAACTTTATTCTGTGAATTAGAATATATTTTGATAGCGTGAATATTGCACTTGAACTATTCTTCAACCAAACTTTTGCTCAGTTCGTACCTTATATTATGAGTGTTAGTATATGGCTTATATCACAAGTGAATATGTTTCATGGTCTTCAACTCAGCCCCAGTAGAAATACAATTGAAAATAGACAAGTATGCCAGTAGCAAGCATCCCCTGATTGATACAGCTTTAAATTCAGTATGATCAATATGATAAAAAAAAAGTTGATGGCCTTGACTCATATCACTAAGTAACGAACGGTTGTGGTATTTAAGCAAATGAGGTGTCAGTATCATGGTAAAATATATTAAAACAATTGATTTACAGTATGCAGTACATCGTCTTCTGTACTCAAGATGCATACAAACAGATGGATGTGCAGACTGAAGGACACTTCCATATAAACCAAAAGCTGAACAAGTTGGTTATATAGTAAGCACCACTGGAGAGGAAAAGCAGAGAATAAAGGGCCAGGACTGGCTCTCAATTGAGCAGTAATCTACACAGAGTTTGCAACGTCCTTCTGCGATCTCTCCTCTAACTGGCACTTAATATTCCAATCAGCTCGCATGGCGCTGCATTAAGAAGCAGCCAGCGCATCGGTGCCCCACAGCTCAGGGAATATTACTCATCAGGTCATGGTCGGCTGCGGAAAATACAACCCTCATATATCATCATAACTGCCAGCGAATGACAATTATAATTGAGACGGCAATAACGGGGAAAGAGTTCTTTAATTTAACATCCAATTATTACAAGTTATCACTCCTTAATAAATGTAATATAACAGACAATCAATGTTGCATGCCACAGGCTTGGTGGTGGCGGGGGACAGGGAATTTATTTCCCTGGGATATAAGAGAGAAAATACCAAGTGTGTGGGTTCAGCTCTTTTTTTGACATATTTTTCTTTTAAGTGAGCACCATTTGCAGCAACTGCGGGAAGGTGGTGTTAGCTATAAATAGCTGGTTGCCATTATCACATTTACATATGTACAATAGCTGGAGGGTAGGCAGTGTGATGTATGCTAACATGAGCAAGAGAAAAAAAAATGGAAATGTTAATGGGCTTTCTCTGGTTAACCACATGCTTTGGTAATGGTAAGCAGGGCCACTAACATTGCTCTAATGATACAGCTTCAGTTCAGGAGTGCAGCTCCTACTGCGAAAATGGCATACTGAGAGGTATTTGCACCTGGTCAAATACAACAGTAAGAGTGATGATATAAAGCAATACGTGTTTACATTTCCTCATGTTACAAAGAACATTGTCATACACTTCTAACGGTAAAAATAGTGTCTGTGTGTTATATTTGGTTGTTTTGTTTGTTATACTTGTAATGTACATTTTTACATCAGTGGCTATATTAATATCGTTAGATTATCTGACCAGCAGCTTCATTAACCTTTTATTTGGAGATAAATCAGCTAGTAGCAACCAGACGACAACTGATGGGCCGGACAGCCTGTTGCACCTTCATATCCAACTTCGCATCAACATCAATGTGATAGTATTAGAAATGGACAGTAATCTGAATATTAGAGCTGAAATCAGTTCCCTTTATTATGCTTTTATTGACCTTTATTTCAATTTTTAAAAAAAGGACAATACTATATTTTCATATTATTTTTAAGTCCCAAGGCGTTAAGCAAAGTTTGGACAAAACCTGTGCAGGGTCTGGAACGCTTCCTTGTGGGAGAGCTGTTCTATTGAGGAGCAGTCCATTGGGATTACATGTTTTATCATCACTTGAATTCCTCAATAGTGAAGGTTTGGACCAGTATATTATGAGCAACTTCAGAAGAGTTACAATGCGAAGTATCCTCTAGGGATTGAAGGCAAACTGACGGTTTGTGCTGATGTAATCTCATAGGAATGAAAGTCCACTTGTTTCAATAATGCAGAGACATGGAACTTGGAAGGCTTTCATTAACTCCACGTTCAAGTTAAAACTGGGAAACAAATACATTGAGTGATTAAGTGATTGCTTCGCTGATTATAGTGTTGTGAAATGAAAAAAGAAATCAATAATTAAATGAATAATAGTTAATTTGAGACTGGGGTAAAGCGGTGTCAGATCTATTTCATACATCCCTAGGGATGATATGAATAAATGATACAGCACAACACTGGTCAGCTTGTTTTGATATTTTCTGTGTTATGCTTTTTTTGACCTGTGTTCAGTAGCTGCTCTTCAGATCTGGTTGCTTGCCAAAGACTTGTGTAACCTTGGTTAGAACATCTACATCTTCTTCACAGAAAAACTTGATCCTTAGCACCAGTTCTCTAGGTGGCATTGGCTCTTAGGTATTAAAAGTTACATTTACCCAGTGCCAGTTGAACAGTGCAATTCTGATCTATGATTTTATGATGTAGTCCACATAGAATCAATTAAATCACAATTGGTTTATATGGAGCTTTGTAAATCTGACCCTTAGCATTTTAAACAAGGATTAATCTATGTTTAACTAAGGTATTCTAATCTAGAAAGTACACGTTTACTAATTCTGTACCTAGCAATGCATCTGAGTTTAGAGTATTCTGGTCTTTAAATATGACAGGGAAGGTCCTGTTTTAATTATTTAAATGATAGCTATGCTGTTAAAATCTATCAAGTAAACACCATTGTGTTTTAATCAGATACTTTCTGGTTATTGACTATGAGCCCTAATAAGCTGTAATACAATACAGGTTTCATAAAGACAAACACTGTATGTGTCTCTAAATGAACAGTGATAACATACAGTACAGCAAAGGTTCAATGATCAATCGAATATCCGAAAAATAATAATCAATAATAATTGATGCACTGAGAATACTTATTCAAAAGCAAGAAGCAAAACAATGTGTAGATCAATGGATGCTTGCTTGAGGTTTGCAAAAGCAATCAAATGCTGCATCTCTACAGTACAACTGGGTAGCTGGTTCTCATTAATGTAAGTCATAAATTTTTCCATATTCCTTTTACTCTGATTCCTTTTAAAGTTACACATTAGGCCTTTATATTTCAGAAGCCATTCCCACTGAAGAGAGGTAATGAGCAATGGTAAGTCATTGCCTATCTTTAATAGATTAATTAATCTCACACTACGAATGTCACACAGAATAGAACTAGGGTTCATTTTGGAATCAGACAAACTATCATTTGTGTAAATATCAATAGGCTGAAATAAATTAATAACATTTTTATATGGAAATAAGGGCACTAGATTACCATTAGCCCATACCCTGACATAGATTTTGTTAAACAAACACTCATTTGGCTCATTTCTAATAGTTCCTTTCAAAATTGCAGCTAAAAGTCTATTTTAATTGAGCAAATTTGCATTTCCATATTAGCTGTAATTAGCGTAACCTATTAAATGTTACAAATATAAACCACCTAGATTTTTAGAGATCAGGGTTCTGGTTATAGTGTAAATAATTAAAGTAGGCTTTGCAGCCTCTAAATCCTCATTTAAATATATATGCTAATTAAAATGGATTAATTTGCAAATTAGGGAGATGAGTTCTCTTTGGGTTTTATATATTGTTTCTCTCTCAGAGCTTGAAAGGAACTTACAGAAATTAATAAAAGGCATGGAAATGAGTAGTAACTGGCCAGACATGCTTAACTGCACATTCTCCAGCTGCATAACCCTTCTCTCTAAAGAAATACTATAACCTTTCAGCACCGCTGACCAGGATAGACATCTAGGAAAGCAAAACTGCATTTAAAACTTATGTCCGCTTCTGTACATTAGAAAAGGAAACTTCACTAAAATAATAATTAAATTAGGGTTACATTTTCATGATAAATGTACCCCCCTAAAGACCATGCAATTGATCGAAACCGGAGCAGATTAAAACACTGGTGTTGCTTAAATCATTAAAACATGACCCTTATTCAATTATTGTTTAAAAATAGTGGCAAGAGTTAGATCCAAGACCCATGTGAACGGGCACTGCATTATAATTGTATATGCTTTACTCTGCTATTGTTACAACATGCTACAACATTTTAGGGACACCAGGTAGATTACTATAGGCTGCATTTTTCTATAACAGAGAACTGGTTATGTGGTTCCCACATCTCCATTCTTGAAGGTTGGAAGTGTGACAGTGAACTAAATATTCTGTTGCCATTTACTATGTTATTGTTAACATGCTTTCTAGCTGACCAGCCTTTAAGCAATGTGTGCACATGCTTATGCTCATTCTGTATTAATAGTCATTACAGGAAGTTTGAAGTATCCTAATGCCCTGAGAACTAGACCATTTGTTTTGAGTAGGCCAGGGAAGACCAACGCCATTTGCTTGATATCATAATTTCAAACCTAAAAGACAGAAAGGGATTGAATAAAGATAAAATAACTTACTATTCTTGCATTACTATCTCACTCTCTGTCTGCACAGATACTTGGTCTGAGGTCTCTCTTTTCCACACTTCACTGGCAAAGCTGGCTTCCTCACAAATTAAATTTCTTCTCCTTGCACACTCTCTTCCTCCCTCACTCCCTCCCTCCTCCGGAACATTGTATCTTGTTCAATCCTCTCCCTGTCACGGAGGCTCCTCTACCATTTCAATTGGATTCCAAAAATAACCACTTTATTCACCCTGCTTACGCTATTATATTGTCATACAGCGCGGGCAGGCAAGGGGTCATTCCATTATCCAGCAATGAGATAACTGAGTATCAGGGCTGCCAGCCTCTTTGACTCCCTGCCCTGCAGTAATGGGCCTTTTTTAAGGACTTTTACCAATGTTTCTACTACATATTTGACAAGAGTAAAGGTAGCACTACTGTTTAAACCTGTTTTTTTTATTTTTTTTACATTGCTACTAACTCTCATGCATGCTTCTGAAACGCATAGCTGTAGCTCTCACACAAGCACTACACATACTGCACACATTGCATGAGTGTTGATGACTGACAATATTTGAAGATTATGTGTAGTTAATGTAATTACATTTATAATCCTTGGCTTCAGCATCCACATGGCAATCGGTGGTAGAACATTAGGATGAAATGTTTGTATTCCAGACTTTACCTTGGTACATATTTAGAATCTTGTGGCCTATTCGTTGCTGTTGTGTGAACCCTGAATGGTTTTACCCCAGCAGCAATGCTACTGGAAGTGGCCGGATCCTTGCATTGCGCTGAAGTACGTTAAGAACATAACAGAAGAACATAAGAACATAAGAAAGTTTACAAACGAGAGGAAGCCATTCGGCCCATCTTACTTGTTTGGTTGTTAGTAGCTTATTGATCCCAGAATCTCATCAAGCAGCTTCTTGAAGGATCCCAGGGTGTCAGCTTCAACAACATTACTGGGGAGCTGATTCCAGACCCTCACGATTCTATGTGTAAAAAAGTGACTCCTATTTTCTGTTCTGAATGCCCCTTTGTCTAATCTCCATTTGTGACCCCTGGCCCTTGTTTCCTTTTTCAGGTCGAACAAGTCCCTTGGGTCGACATTGTCAATACCTTTTAGAATTTTGAATGCTTGAATTAGGTCGCCACGTAGTCTACTTTGTTCAAGACTGATCAAATTAAATTCTTTTAGCCTGTCTGCATATGACATGCCTTTTAAGCCCGGAATAATTCTGGTCGCTCTTCTTTGCACTCTATCTAGAGCAGCAATATCTTTTTTATAGCGAGGTGACCAAAACTGAACACACTATTCAAGATGAGGTTTTACTAATGCATTGTACAGTTTTAACATTACTTCCCTTGATTTAAATTCAACACTTTTCACAATGTATCCGAGCATTTTGTTGGCCTTTTTTATAGATTCCCCACATTGTCTCGATGAAGACATTTCTGAGTCAACAAAAACTCCTAGGTCTTTTTCATAGATTCCTTCTCCAATTTCAGTATCTCCCATATCATATTTATAATGCACATTTTTATTTACTGTGTGCAGTACCTTACACTTTCCTCTATTAAATGTCATTTACCATGTGTCTGCCCAGTTCTGAATCTTGTCTAGATCATTTTGAATGACCTTTACTGCTGCAACAGTGTTTGCCACACTTAATGCAAATTGCTGTGTAGGGAGAATACCAGTTTAAAGAACTTGCTCTTTGTTTTTTTGCTCTGTTAGCTAAATCCTTCATGATTATCTCAAAGGGCAACCGCCTTTTTAGTTTAAATTTTGATAAGATGAAAAGATAATGTTGACTAGTGTGCAAGTCCCGCCGGACCTATACGGCTGTACTGAACCCTATTACTGTGAATCTTAGAAAGGATTAACCATTTTTTTTTTCTGATTGCTTCTTATTACAGATGTGTGACTATATTTCAGACACCAATTGCAGTCTATTCTATGAATACTTGCTCAGAATATGAATAATTTCTTAAATTGGTTTCTACTATATTTTAAGAAGAGCCATCATTTTTTTTTTAAGGGCGGGGATTCATATTAATTGTAATCCAGCAGAATGCCAACAGCCAGCCTTATCTCATAAAGCATAGACCTCTCACACAAACTAATTTGATTGTCCCCCAGGGGGGTCTATGAAAAAGGTTCCTGTATATTAGATTTGAATTTTTTTGATAACCCATTGACATAACTCACTATTACCCATCAAGTAACCCATACATTTTTATGCATTTTTCAAAAATATGATATACAGTAATCTATGTGTGTACATTTTGATTAATGTCATATGTTTAATGAACACATTGGAATTCCTTAGTGTGAGTTAATTGCTGTCTTAAATTACTTCCATTTACTGACATTCTATTCTGGTTCACAGGAAGAAACACCTACACTGAAATCACATGCTTCCCTTAAAAAGAAAGAAATAACAAAAATCCACGTGTTTCAATGTTGCTGTGTTTGTATTCTTCTTGAGGAGAAGTTGGCCCTTCCACTCCTGGTCTGTCTTCCAAACCTGTTCTAAATTGTGTAATTGAATAAATTAAAACATCCATCCAGACCCCAAAGTAGTTAATTATCTCCAGCACAGTAATTGGACACGTCTGTCTTAAAAGGAGTTGACAAAGTTAATCCTATCCAATGCTTTAAGTGCAACACAGAAAGACACAGTTGGAAATTACGCAGAAATAAATTTAGGAGAGAGGGAAGGGAACACTTTACACAGAGAGTGGTGAGTATGTGGAATGAGTTACCTAGCCATGTTGTTCATGCTGAAGCACTGGGATCCTTAAAGACCCAACGTTTTTGAGATTAAAGAGCTACCAGGAACCGAATGAACATAGACAGGCCGAATGGTTTGTAAATATTTTATGTTCTAATAAAATGAAACATTCTGATTGTTTTTCCTTTTAGAAGAACTCAGCAGTAACTCCTCCATGTCCTGGCTCTCCTTATTAAGAGTCTTTCCTTTGACTCCTGTGTGTTCAATGTCCCTTTAGATGACTTCTCTCATAAGTGCTGGGATGAAATATGTACAAAAGCGCTCTGCATATTTTTTCTAAATCCTACCAAAAAATGTTAATTAAATACACATTTACAAATGTATGTGTCCTTCATATAGGGAAGCGCAAAACCTGTAATACAAAGCGATTCATGAAGTCAAATGTATAGGAATTACTTTGTCAGCTCTTTATAATAGAGTCATGTATTTCTAACATATACGACTACATTCCAGTGTCTTTTTTACCCTATTTAACAAATTCCCCTGACAAGGTATTTCACATGCTGTCACCTACAACGAGTCCTGCTGTGGGTGACAAGATTGGATTAACCTCAAGCTACCTCTCAGCTACAGCACAGATCAGTACCCTGTATGGGGTCAGCATGACAGTGGCTTGCACTGTACAACAAAATCCACCATCTCTGTTGTATTTTTCACTAGGGAGTTGAGAAGTCACCTCTTGACTTAGCGGAGTGGTGTCCTGCTGTGCAGGTTCTCACCAAAACCTTGTAAATTCAGCTGGGACTGAGTCCTCCATGTCTTCTAAAGCAGATGGTTTCTATGCACTGGTGATTTGACATATTTCTGTTTCAAAGTTCAACATTACAGGATCTTCACCTGCTAAATAAAAGCCACTCTTGTGGGGGTGTTTCAAATTATTTTCTATAAATCAAGGAAGTTTTCACAAGGCTACTTCATTTATAGGTTACATATTTGCAAAGAAGTAGTGATCATTCCATTTAAAATTACCTAATCAGATATGGATGATAAGTGACCAAGATTGGATAATTTAAAGAAACCACATTTTAAATAAATAAATAATACTAATAATAAAAATACTACTACGACTACTACTACTACTACTACTAATAATAATAATAGTAATAATAATAATAATAATAATAATAATAATACATTATAGATATATTCTACCATTTCTAGTCATCTATACCATTCGTTTAGGCACCTGTCTAGCATGTGTTCCATGGTTCAGCAAATACCAAACTAATCAAAAGCTGTTACTGGAAGATGTATTTAAAAACCTTGCTTTCTTTCTAATAATACATTTATTGAGGATTTTTAATGCAGGGAATCAATCTAGGATAAAATGAGAGCCCTGGGTTTTGATTGACACCCTGCTGTAAATTACCCCACTCATCATTTAGATTAAGAAAATCTTATGAAACAAAGAATATATTCAAAGCAAGTTCCATTTTAAACTCTGCCAGCGCCATATAGCCCAGCTTGTTCCTAATGAATGTGCATGTAATAAAATCAGCTGCTTTGGTCTGTGGTTGGGCCTGCGCTTCACATACTCTGATTGAAAATGGAACAGCTGTGATGATTTAATTTACATGTTAATAACGAACAGGCCTCCAGAAACCGCCGAATAAATGCCTTTTTATTTCCACCGTATCTCTTCCAATGCAGCCAAAATGAAAAAAAAAAACTCTGGTAATTAATTGTTTTAAGCGATTCTATTAAAACAAAAATTATCTGGAGGAGATGTGTGCTGAATGTCTATGGGCTGACAGGCAGGGGGAATGCAGATAGATGCTCATTATACAGTACAACTAGTTTATTTTTCGGTTTCTTAAAGAAACAGTGAGCTTTTTGAGAGGACACAAAGGACAAGCCTTTAATATGGGAATTGTGCATCTAAGATACGGCCAAAAATGAAATATTTACTATGGACGTTGCTTTACCTTTAACGGAACTATCATGTGGAATCTTTGTTCACAGAATGTTAAACTAAAACTCAAACACCAAACATATCCGATCAAAAGAACGTTGTTGTCTGATAAAATCATAGAGATGTGCAGGGGAGCTGCAGTGGCTCATATGCAGAGTATGTCACAGCAATCTACTTAAGAAAATATCTAAAGCAGCATTAAGTATAACTTAAAGAGGATCATTAGAAAACACTTAATGTTTCTGAAACCCCTGGCTTTTTAATTATTTTCTTATACTGGACCCAAATTATCTATTTTCCTATATACTAATATACATCCTTATTAATTATGTAATCAGGCTTCCTTGCACACTGTCTCCCCAAATATGGTGCAAATGCAACTAGAAAAATGGATTACGCCTTTGCTTCACAAATAGTGCACAATCTTTGCCTTGTATTCAAACAGCAGAGCATTCTACCCCTCAACAATGAATGGCTCTTGGACAGTGCTGCATATTCTCCTGATTCTCAAGCTGTTTCCTAAGCTGTGATCAGGGATGATCAAAATCTGCATGCTTACAATTTGCTATAGAAATCGTCCCCATGTGATCATTCCTTTTTCAGTGAAATATAAAAGAAGCGCAGGGTTAGCTGGGTGTAAATCCCCTTGTGCCTCTTTGCTTTGTTATGTATATGCTTACGGGACGGAGACAATAATCAGATGAATGGTGATGAGCGGGTCACATAAGAATTGAAATGATCCCATCTTGTGGGATTCAGTGCATATTTCACTTGATTCCCACAGTGATCTTTTTAATAGGGACATTTCGCATACACCTCAGGAGCATGCATAATCAAATTGAATGTAAGATCTTAATTTTAAGAAGCTTGGTTGATGCCAGCTGGAAATGGGATCTTCAGTCATCAATTATGCAATAATCTAATCTGCATAAAAACCGTGCACATTGTGTATGCACACGCCCACAGTCTGAGCATTGTACACCATATATACCCAGATCCAGGTGACAGTTACAGAACACAACCAGTATTAATGATTCCCTTGAAGAGAGGTCTTGTCATTTTACTGCCTCTCTTAATGTACCAATGATGTATTGTCATAATATTGGTAAAAAGATAGAACAGGCAGATTCAGTTTTATAAACTTCGCTATCTGAATTGGGAGAGAATCTCTCTCCCTCCTCACACATTTCGGAGAGATTTAATTGTGGCTGGAGACATTGTGTGTGCGTTTAAATGTTAAGGTACCAACATATTCATTTCAAATTACAACTCACGTATGATAAATCAGTCGTTAGGATGCTTCAAAACTATAGTTCATCATATTTTGTGGACAGATGTCATAATGTGCATGGCACAATTCTAATGTTTTTTTTTGTTTGTTTGTTTTTAAAAAACAGATGTTGATGTTTAATTGCAGTTTCTGTTCTAAATTGTTTAATTGTACCAATCACACCCCCCATCCAGACCATGAAGTAGTTAATGACTTAATTTTACCAGTTAAACCTGGAGTTGAATGTTCCAGCAAGACCATAACTGGACACCCCTGTCCTACACACAGCTACTAACTTATAGTACAAAAACACCATTAAGAAAAATATAATTGTCCTTTCTTATTGTTGCTGAGCTACAGCAGACCTTGCATGTGACATGTATGCCCCCCTGCATCTGTATGCATGTTTAGTTCATGCATGTTTAGTGAATGCCCGTTTAATTCACAGAGTTCACAACACATTCTATACGGAGGGATGCTTTTAATGTCTGCAGCTGCAACTTAGGGAATATAAACAATTAGGAAACCAATATGGTTTATGATATACACAAAAGTGTAAACTAAAGATACATGCAGTACACACCAAGTCACACAGGAATAGCATTTCATTATGCAATGAACATGTTTAAAGTACATATAGAGGTATACAGCTCATTTACATATTTCTTTTACCCTTCCCTTACATTTTTACTAAGGTGGCAATCATTTTGACAGGCTCCAAGTTCTTTTGTTTTATATTGTGTTCTCTGCTACTGCTATCTTGCTTGCATTCCTGTGTAGTTTATCTTTTTTTTTTTTACTTCAGAAATCAGGTAATAGTATGACCTCTCTGTTGACTTGTTGATTTATAGTACAGTGTGAAAACAGAAAGAATAAACTGAAAGTTATTGTATGAAGTAGCTGAGCAACGACTATAACAGATGTATTGATGCTTCAACGAAAAATCTGTGTCATTAAATAAATATGTAACACATATTTAAATGTTTGATACATCGCTCCATAAAAAGTAAACACTAATAACAAAGAGCATAGTCATAAAGTACTTTTTCCAAATAGAGAAACATACAAAAATACGGCAAATAAATCTGGCTGAAATGTCTCATTGTGCCCTATTTACAAAGATTTAACTCCCGAGTTATTTTAAATAAAAATAAAATAAAAAAGTCTGCTATATTACAAAAAAATACTGTTTCATATTTATGAAAATGTTGTTGTTAAATTTAGTTTTGAAGTAAAAGTGTACGTGAAATGTTTTTCAAAATCCCAACGATGGAAACAATGCAGACACACATGCAAAATAACAGCAATCAAACATTTTTTAAAAATCTTACCACCCTGTTTGATTGTATTTGCACATCCCTCAACAATAGCGCTGCATCCTTCTTTGAATGCTCCCTGTCTGGAGTTTGGAAATCCAGGTCAGACATCTGGAAAGAATACATCAGTTGAGCTGCTCATCATCCTGACCACAAAAATATGTCTGGAGATCTCTATTGTCCTTCAATATTACATTCTGTTTAGTTCATTTTAAAAATAAATCTGATGTGTGTCGTGGTTCTTGGTGATACACCACCAGGGTTCTGCTCTTCAGTATCAAAGTTACATATACTGTACACAGCCTGGCCACTTTATTAAGACTTTTTTTTTACCCAATTGGCATTGCCCTGGTGGGGCACATCCTCCTGGTTTACCCTGGGTCCTTTGATTACTCCAGAAAGCCCGAACAAATGGCTTAGTTTACTTAAGCTTTGTTGCAAATCAACAATACTGTACTTGTACGCTGATGCTTATTATTACTTTCAAGATGATAATGCCCACATCCACTGTGCCATAATTGTGTGCAAATGGTTCAAAAGAGAATGACAGAAATGTCATGGCCACCATGATCCCAGGATCTCATTCCATGATTTTTTGGAAAACATTCACGAAGCGTTGGTCATAATGACCCTCTGCTGAGCACTGTGCACTAGGAAATATTAATGACTCACTGGACTAGCACCCATCAAAACCCTTTCCATCACCTACACCATGTTGTGTCAAGGCTATGTTAGATACAGGTCCTGCTAAAGTATTGCCAGGCAGTGTATATCAATATGCGTTTTAACTCAAACAAAGAAAAATTATGTAAGGGTAACTATGATACATGACTACGCAAGTAAAAGTATATTGAGCGTGTGTTTTGAAACAAAAACAAAACTTTTTTCTCAGTTTGGAATACAGCTTTATTATTCTGAGTGGCTTAACATTGTGGAAAATTTAACAAATGTCAACCTAGTTTTCTTTACCAAAAGAATGAATATTTAATGCTATCATTGGGAGCCATAGTTAAGAGGCTGTGCTATTTGTGTCCTACCTTATAACAAGAGTGAAAGTGCCAGTGGAATGGCATTGTGGGGCAAAAGGGAGCCACAACTATGAATCACTGTAAGTGTCTCTGCAGTATAAAGGGCCACCTAATAAAGGTAGTAATACTCCTGCTGTGTATCATGCACTTCAAGTTAGGACCAAGGTCATTGACAAGGCCAATTCAGTACTTGCACAATCACACACAGACTGTACCGTGGATCAGCCAATATTGATATAGTAAAAAGAAATCTGATAATATTTAAAGAATATTATACTTCAATTGTTTACTTGCATTGCCAAATAACCAAATAAATGTTGAATATAGACCCATTTTAACTCTAAACGCTAATATAATGATAATTATTCCATCTCTGATGAGTGATTTCATGTATCCTGTTCAAGTAGAACTCCTCAATCCAAACTGCCTGCAGTAAAGATTTACTAGTTTAATTTCTAGACATTTTGGATCAGCTACTGATTTGTTGAAGGCACTATAATTTTCAATGAGCGTTGATGGAGCAGTGTGCTTAAACTAAGTGCTGTGATGGAAAAAACATGTTCCTATTACCAGCTGGACGACAAAGGTCTATAGACAGGTAGCTTGCTAGGTGAATCCAAGAATGAGAACTCAGCGGAGTCATTTTAAAGTGTATCATGCTTTTTTCAAGTGTGTCCTGCATGCCAGGATCGTTTTAAATATAGTAAAAAATACAGTAAATTAAATACAGTACTGTACACACAAAGCCAAACACCCCAAGACAGCTACAGTAATCAATACTAATGACAACTAACAGAGGATCTTAAAAAGGCAGGGCGTTTAGTCTTACATTTTGGTAGAGAGCTCAAAAGTGTAATAATGTCAGGCAGAGCATTCCATAAACCAGAGGAAAGATGAAAATGAGTACCACAATCTTGGACACTGAAGGACAGGATAAGTGGAGCAATCTTTTGAGGCTGAACTTAAGAAATACGTTGTGGACCTTGCAGTCATAAGCCAATGTAAATAGTTACTTATGTATCTGTAATGACTGTTAAGATCAGTGTGATCTAGGTAGCCCAGCAGGCTAATGTAGGACCATTAGTTTCACATAAAATGATGACCCAGCATACATAAGAAAAGGCAATCCGATTACCTGATTTATTCCAAAATGCCATCTAAATCAGGTCCTAAAACCTGTCCAATAATTCACAGCAACAGTATAACAACAGTGCTTGGTAACTTTGTTCTATACATTCTCTACTCTATGTCTCTACAGTGCATACAATATTGGCCAGGGTTAAATTTGTCAATTCTGTTTAGGATTTTTGTCAAACCCCTCAGAAAACCATTGATATCCCAAGTCAAAAAATCCAAGAAATGCTGCTGGCTTTTGCTATCCCACTACAGTTTGTAACAAAACTTAACCATGCCTTTTTTGCATTGCTGTTTTTTTGTAATGCTTGCTTCCACCTGTCAGTATATTTGGTCCAGTGTTTCCCTAAAGACTGATGGCTGACCTGACTCTTCCACAGTGTCGCATCACACGACCCATTACCCCTCTCTTCACCATGCCACACAGGGTGCTGTGTCGTTCGTCCAGTCCTCTTTGTACACTTGTTTTCCCATCTGTCCAGACCACAGTTTGAGAAGTCCCGAACACAGGCTGGACTTGTTCACAGTGTGGCAGCTGAAACAATCAGAGGGCAGCCAACTCTTGCTAAACGTATGTACTTTCTGACCCCTGCAGTTCATTCAATAACATTTGGATAATGGGCAACAATTTACAGCATGCAGCAGTCAACATGAATTGGAAAACCCCTTAGATATACAATGTATGTATTCTCTTGGTATACACATTACAACCATTTTTACTTACCTTAATTTCAGCACTGTGTATCTCCCAGCATATTATTCAGATGGAAACAAGTGTCTTATCCAGTGTAGAAGGCTTCTGTGAATTGGAATAGTCAGACGCCTGCTGCCACAATATATTGTTAATCTTCTTCTAAAGTATGTCCAGAACAGCTTACTTCACAATTGACTACACAGTTCTCTAGATTATATAAACATCAATTTACATCTTCAATTTAAATCTAGCCTCAATTATCCACAATATTTGGATACTATAAATAATAACTTGTGTAGAACTGCATGTTAACTGGGTAAGTTAAAGAATGTCCTTAGACTTTATCATGACAATTGGACAAGTGTTCCTCTAGATATTCAGTATATATAAATTTAACTGAGACATGCAGAGAATCGTAGAGACAGACAGAAAGATAGCTTCCATATACTCCCAAATTATGATACACCCAAAAGCCAGTTGCAAGTAGTTGTCTTTCTCTCTCTCTCTCTCTATCTATCTCAACATATATACAAAATGTGGGGTAATATTGGTAATAAGTGGTAAGAACATGTATTTTTAAACCAAATATGAATAATTGATCATAAACATTATTTTTAAAAGTTTATTTTAGTCCAGAAGTAATTTAATTTCCTGCCTATTAGTGTAAAGTTTTGTAGATTAGCATTGTAGGTTTATGCATCTGTCAAAAGTAAAACCTTAATTTTAATTAACCTTCCCTTCAAGGGTAAATATATTTGTTTGTTCATAAAAGAAAGACAAAAATGAATTTATCAATATTAGGTAAAAAAGAAAGAAAGAAGAAATATCAAACTCAACGGATGACCTACCCTCAAGGGGTAGGGGTTTGTGATGCCTTTCCTGAAGTTTGCAGCCAGCATTCGATAGAAGTCATTCAGAGCTTTGGTGGCATTAATTAAATGATCAAAGAGCATATTAAAAATGCAAAAAGCGTTTTCTAATCAACATTTTTAAAAGAAAAACGTGCCCACAATTTCCTAACATTCAGATGGAATACTTAACTAATTCGAGAACAAATATTTAAAAAAAATATATATTTAAACTTTTACAAAATTGAAAAATGTAGAGTTTTGAGAGAGCATGTCTATTTTTTATTGTCTAATCTCTCAAAATCTCAAGTGTTCAGAAACATTAATCTATGGACCATCCCTGTGAAATTTGGATTCCTGTATGTATTATTATTATTATTATTATTATTATTATTATTATTATTATTATTATTAATAATATTATTTATCTTTATAGGGAAATACAAGCATCTGGTTCGTAGACCCATATTCTAGATCTATATGACGACTATAAAAAAAAAAAAAAAAAAAAGTACTGTAATAAACATCTGGACTAGATCGTTTTTATATCATTAACATAAATGCTGGTGAGCTCTGTTTGATCAGAATTGCTGAAGCTACAGTTCTGTAGGAAAACTGCACATATTTTTATATGTATGTGTATAATGAGTTTGTAATAAATACATTTGCCGTCAAAAAATGTTTAGCAATTAGTACAATCATTATTTTGTGTAATGTCTGGGTTTATTTATTTTGGCCAAATGAGGCATGCTGTGTTTTAAGACAACCTAAAAACTTCATGGAAACCCAGTTTAAGAAAGCACGTACGCTCTCAATAAGTTGCACAAGGTTATTTTCATTTGGGACAAGAATTTCTCAGGCTAAAAGAAAACTACATGGAAACACACACAACCTGAAAGTACTACCAAAATAGACTGAGAAAAAGGTGAGACTGATTTTTCTTTTTCTTTGGAAATTGCCCCTTTGAGTACTCCTTGCTGTGCAATATTCTTGATAAATGAACATGTTTAGGATTGTATGACATCAGTCTCATCTGAAATATCATTGTCTGATACATTAACCCATGCCTGTGTTTAAAATCTGCACTGTATGCAGTTAATTCCAGCAGCTATTTCTAGTGGTTATGCAAAGTATTTTGGAAATGCAGTGCAGTTTATGATCAAAGCTGGGGTTGATTATTAATTTATTTGGCATGATTCTGGTGTTGAGCCACCCTCCTTTATGTTTGGAAAAGAACCAAAGTAGTCTTTCTACATATTGAACCCAGGAGTCATACATCCACATTCTTACAGGGTACAGGGTATAATAAAATTGCTGCTGCAATGAAGAAATGTTTTTTTTTTACAGCATTAAAATTCTAGACTCCTTTTGTTTGGTGCTTGATTTATCTGTTATAAATGAAGTAGCCTAATACAATACAAGTTACCTATTTTGTTCAAAACACAGTACCAGACATTCAAACCATGCAGGCATCTTTAAATGCATCTTCAAACATATGTTTGCCAAACACATTGTTGTAAAAATGCCCTGCTAAACCTCTCTTTTACCAGATGAGACCATTTCTTTCTATACTAGTTAATCCAATTTGACCACTAATTTGGTTGTAAAATGCTTACCATCTTATGTTTTATATTATGTCACTTCTGATTTACTACCATTTTTATTAATATCTGAACCAAACTAAGTAGTCCATTTTATTAACGTAAGAGGCAAGGAGTCACCTTTAACACTGAAAGGTCAGTTTTTGAAATTGTGTTTTTCTTAGCTTTGCGTTCAGATTCTGGAATGTTTTTTTCTTCTCCATGCCACCCAGTAGTTGTGAGAAATTTGTGAATATGCAACAGCCAAGAAAGGAAAGAATAGTTCTTTTTAGTTATTCTTTGTGAAAGCACCCCCCCCCCCCCTTTCCCCTCCCTTCCCAGTATTCCAATTCCACAAGAAGACGTTCTGTAACAATTACCATTTGGGGATACCATTGAGCTGTAGTATTTTTTCTCTGGGCTGGGTGAAAGGAGGGGAGGGAGGGCTGGATGGTGAAAACAAGAAGGGAACAGTGTGGGAAAAGGGAGTCCCATTACAGTAACACCTGGGAACGTTTAGCAATGTGTCTCCACAGGACCAGTCTGCTTGGTCTTTCAGAGTGCTGGGGAGACCTTCATTTACTGAAGTAGTTAGAAGCTTCACATGTCCCCATGGAGACGACGCGTCTGTGTTTTGTGGTGCATTATGTGAGAGACTATTCTTTGCCTCTCACAGAAGATAATATTAAAGCCATGTGGTAATGTAATTAATGTAAAGAAAGACAGATAGATACAGAGATACAATAGACAGACTGACCGTAATCATAAAACTGGTTGGTAACCATAAAGGTTTTACAATAGTAGTATGCACAGCTATCCTTTTAAATATAATTTAAAAAAAATGATATACTGCATATATAAAATAAAGCATACACAGCATATTAATTCACCAGGGATCAAAGCTTAACAAATGTTCTGTCATTAACAATGTTCTTCTAGTTGTTTTTCTTGTTTCTCTGTGACAAATATTTAATATTAAGTGTCGGTATACTATTCCACTTTCATGTCCACGTCATTAGGATCATAATCCATAAAATCTAGGCTGAACTGAGTACTCACAAAAACCTGTTTGAATGTTATCATTGGCTTAGTTTGTATATGTGTTTACTCTTACTCAAGACATTGCTGTCTCGTGAAATAGACATGGCCTAGGTACCTTTTGAGTTTCCATGTGAACCCTTTCATTTTCCTGGGAAAGGCCACTTCCACCCCAATGTTATGCAAATGAATGGGGAAGAGGGAGGGATTGATATTTAAATTAGCCATGCATAAGTTCGATTCTCGTGCAGTTTAGCAGGAAACTCCATGTGACGTTGTGTTTGAAGTAAATGGTTATAAAGCTCTGATTTGCTGATGGATTGTGCCTGTTTTTTAATACTTTGTTTTAGTGTTGTTGCCCACACTGCTTTTCACACATCATCTGTGGGCTGGTGTAGAACCAGCACAAGTAGCAATTGTTATTATTCTTGTTATCCTGACTGTCTCTCCCATTCTCTCCACTCTGAACACCCAACTCCAAGTGAGAAATTCGTGCTGCTTTTATCTACAGCTGTGCCGGGACTCAATTGCTAATTAATCATTCAATTGAATCCTGGCACAGTCTGCATGTGAACTAATTGTGACTTCCCCATGCTTACATACCAACATACATTTTAAATCACTTGTGTTACATAACCCACACTATACAAACTAACCCAAAATACAGCCAGGGGAGTGGGTTACCCAATCACAGGCACTTTCTTCTTCCAAACATGCACACACATGGCCACTTCAATGAAAAACAAACAAACTTGTAAACCGGCCCATTGTAATCAGGACATTGTAACGTGTGTATACATGAACACATTACAATGTCCTGACCTTAGTTCAGTGAGCAATCTCATCAGTGGACACATTTGATTCAGGGGATGTATTTTGTCATAATATCCTGTCAACTACTAAGCCTTACCTTTCAGATCCATTTTCTCATCACCTAGTTTTGTTAAAACATAAAAAAAACACAGTCCACATTATATAAACAGTACAGCTGTGAACCATTTTCCTATTCTTTCCACACTTAAGTAGTAGACGACACTGTCCCAGCAATATTGCCATGCAGTATACATTTATTGTATAAATCTATTTTTTATAGATTTTATTTCTTTACATATGCTGTGTTGCTTTTTGACAAACATTTCTAAATTGGTTACTTTGTAAAGTTTGAGTATTTTTTTTCATATATATCCATAAAGAAATTAGGATTGGTTCATTATGCAAACCTCTATTAAAGGCCACCTTGTGAAGAAATCTCTTTTTAAACAGTCCCTTGATCGACCTTTCTAAACAGTGTAGACAGATAATAAATACATTGTCTGTGTTCATAATATATAGGTTTGCTGGTTCCAAGTAAACTGTGTTTTATAAAATCTTCTTTTTTTTTACATTCCCAATATTATTTATTTCCAGTATCCTTCCTAAAGTATTTACACAGTATATATTTTAGATTGTGTACATAACATTGCATGCATTATGTTATACTGGGTTTAATAGGTGTCATCCTATTCTGTCACTTTAGCTTTAATGACTGTCCTCCATCATAGACAGATTCAAGTAAAAGGAAGGCTAGCTGCAGACCCTGATGAATGCATTGTACCACGTGGTGTGCTGATGAACTCTTTCCCTCTGTGGGTTGCCATAGGGAGTTTTTCTTCCATCGGTGGCATGTGCCCATGTGGCAGACATGAGCACACCATATGAATGTCTTTGGCTTAAGATGCCACTTCGCACTGGTTGCCTAGTGATTCGTCACAACAGACTGTTTTAGAGTGTCTTGCTGCCAAATGATAAGTAGAACAACGCTGGCCAAAAGCACTGAACCACTAGCAACACATCAGGATACAGATTTAAAGAAGGCAAGCAGCAGTGAAAGCTTTACTTACAAATCTACACTTTAAAACTGGCTACCTGTAAGCTGGGTTTGAAACACTTTTCCTGTTCTCATTCCTCAATTCAGTATGTTATTAAAATGCACTGAAAGAAACTTGGTCAAATTAAGTTGAAGACACTGGAAAGTCTTATAACAGAAAATTGTTTGTCAAGTCAAGTTGCTTGGGATCCTACTACAGGGGATATAACTGAAAAGATCAAACGCATGAATGACTTCAATAATATATCTAATATGGGGAGCTCTGAAAACCAGAACCCGTGCAGGGCTATAGTGCACTTCTAACTCTTAGTTACTCGAGTAACGTTATTTGTTATGTCTATCCTGGTAAGGGGGAGGCAGCCTTCTCTGTCTCCTAGTTCTCAATCTAACACTTTTTTTTAAACATTATAGTAATTCATTAACTCGTTTCTGGAATACAATGTCCTACTGGAGGTCGGTGTCCCGCAGTTTCACAATTCAATATCAGTATTACAGAAGGAGGGCCAAAGTAAACACAACAGCAAATACTTAGCAACAAGATTTGTTTTCATTGCTGTTATTATGGGGTGTTAGCATTGCAGAAAAACAGGAAGCCAGCAGAAGGGGTATACATTTTTAAGTAGTACATTCGTCAGCCCTGAAAAGTAAGCTTAATATACTGCACAAGCAGTAATAATAGCCAAACTGTAAGAGGAGAAATTACTTCAAAAATGTCGGTAAATTCCAGGTGAACCTACATCTGGTTTCTAAAGGTTGCAGCTGGTCTCTACTGTTGAACTCTATTAACTTCCAAGGGGAGGTAAAAAAAAAAAAAAAAGTACAACTATTCCTATTTAATCCTGACAAACTGCCAACAAATGCCTCAGTTAGTGTCATTTGAGTTGAGACTGTGTTTATTTTATGATGTGGGCATCTATCAGATCACATTTTACAAACAGAAGACTTTTCTTTTTTTGAAAAGAAATGACAAACGTGTAATTACTTCAACCTGAGCTAGAATCAAGAGAAGTGAAGAACCATTTGGCAATGCCAGCTAACATTATAAATAAGTAAATCAAATACTACAATTCAAACACATGCTAATAAATAAACTACAACACAACAAATTGTTAGTTACTGTACATATTTGTTTCATACAGTACATGTTGTTTCCAGTACATATTTATTTGCATAACTTGGTAATGACAGAATTGATTCTACATGTAGGTGCTTGCAGTTAATATCAGAAAATGGTGCATTGTAACTGTTAATTAAAACACCTTTGATTTCATCCAAATATGTAAATAAAAAATAACTGTGAACACTTTACATTTCAATGCGACCTATTTTGGAACATTTCCTATCAATAAAAGCAAAAACAACAACAACAAAAAAAAGAATCTGAAATATGCAGAACTTTAGAAGCTGACACATTGTTGCATTGAATTCATTGGGTCTAGGTTGGCAGAGTGCTGAGTTTAGATTTTGCCTGGAGGGAATGTTTCTTGAGGAGGCGTGCAACAAAGAAACAAGAGAGAAATTAGTTTATTTTACCCAGGAGTGATACATTTATTTTGTAATAAAAACCAGAAGTGATACTAATGAGCCTTTGTCTACAAACCAAACAAAAGCTTTCCTCCCACCTTGTCCTCTAAAAACAAGAAAAATGCCTCCTTTACTTAGCCTCTTTCAGAGACATTCCAGAACACGTTTTCAAAAGAGCGAGGCAAGATGGTTTCGGCTGCACAAAGAAAGAGGTCAAAGGTTGCTATTTATCCCAGCAAAGTAGCCAACTTTGCGTCTATTGATGGGGAGGAACCCGGTGAATTGTGGGAAGGTGGACAACTGCTTTGGCTGCCAATCATTGCGATGCCTTTGCATAAGCTGCCAATCACAATTAAAAGGAATGTGCCAGTTCAAAAAGGTCAAAGAAGCAGTGGAAGGCCCTGAATAAACAACAACAGGTCTTGACTAAAAAAAAAAAAGTAGGCCTCTTGTCAACTGGGTCAGGAATTTGTTTCAAAGCAGGGGACTGAAGCATCCTGAAATATGTCAGCAGTATCAGATCCTTTGGCTATAAAAGTATGTAGGCATTATTACCATGGAAATAAGACTGAAATTATCTGTGGAAAATTAATAGGAATTAGTACCATAATTGCTGCCATTTAGCACACTTTAAACATTTCTTCTCTCGTGTAAACAACAGGGATGGAAATAACTTTTTTGTACGTACAGCAATTCTACGACTCAAAATATATTTGAGTAGCAAAACTTGGGATTTGTGTAGCAATTATTTATTTTTATTTTATTTTTTCATGATGTTGTTTATTCATTGCAGGCTTGAAATAAGACTCCTAATGCATAGCAGTTTGGTACATTTCAGGTTTGAGTCTGCAGGTCAGAAAACCCAAAATACATCCAACAGCTATGCAGTGGGAGTCTTAGTTCCATCACTGCTGATTGTAATGGCAACAGACTCAATGATGACACTTAAAATTTGTTTTAAATTGTCATTTATTTGAATTTTTTAATTTATTACCTGTGTTCTTTTTTTTAAACAACTCAACTCTTTTTAACTAAGCCGAACTTAATTTTAAGTTGAAAAGAAGTTTTTATACATCACTGCTTGTGGGCAAACTCTTTCCAGGTAAATTTCCATTTAGACTAATAGCTTCTCACTCATCTGAACTATCAAAGTGTAAAACCTCTGCTGATGGTCTCTTTTGAGGATTTTTTTCAGACCTAGAAGGCTTTGCAGAAGGTCGCCTAACTGAGAGTGCAAAAAATCACTCGGTGACTGGAGTGGGATCAAACTCTTTAGGGTCTGGACCTTCCAATTTGATTCTGAGCAGATGTTCTAGAATCTTTCCCCCCTAGCCTGTTTTATGCACACCTAAAAGTTCTGCACACTGATCAAGTAAAGTGCTCAGCTCCTCATTACCTAACATTTGCAATTGCTCTGTATTACTAGGCCATGCTGACAGGTCCAGCAACTTCAAGCAGCTCAGAATTGGATGTCTAGTTTTTAGTAATTCCACAAATCTGTCTGTGATACATTTTTTTATTTCGTCTACATAAAAGTCCTTGTGCAATTAAAAAAAATCAATACCCTTTCTGACATTTGTAAGAGTAACTGCTTTGAATTCCAACTCTCTAATCTCATCTCACATTTTCCAACAGCAAACGTAGTTCTTTGCATGCACGTTTATCACCACGACTACGATTGAGTTGTGCAAGCGTTTCTTCAACATAGGACAGAACGTATGTAAAATCAGCATTGTCACTTTGTAAATTTAGAGATAGCCTGGCTAGTGGAGAAAGAATTTCAAAGAACATTAAATGCAAAATAAACTTTGCAGATGTTAATGTTTTCAAAATCCCTTTGGATTTTGAACTTTCCTTTCTGCTTCCAGTTTAACCTCGTTTTCGAAGTGCTGCACTATGACACTAAGGCCGCGACAGAACTTCAGTTGCTCTGCGTTTATGTTCCAGCCATCGCATACCATCAACATGCCTGGGTTTTTCAACATCTGTTTCTAAAATGTCAGCTAATTCTTTCAGCTCTCTCAGTTTTCTGTGGCTCCTCTGGTACAGATAGAAGAGGTCTGTCAAAACGTTGATCACTTCATCAAAGTACGTTACCTTCAGTGCATCTTTAACAGCACTGTCTAGTCTGTAAAACACAAATTAAAATGGCTGTGAAGAGTTTCCAAATACCAGCATTTGTACTATCTCATCTGTGTTGTCTTAAAAACACTTATCAATGATTAAGACAATGGATTGCCACAAGCCACGGATTCTCCTCTCTTAGACAAGCAGCAAGAACTTTCTTCACACCCAGATTCACTGCCGCACCATCAGCGCACAAGCCAACTAACTTGCTCTCCAACTGCCCTTGTAATCCTAATTCTCTAAATGTTTCGAGAACTGCCATGTGTAACCCTTCCGCAGATGCAGATTTTCTATCCTTAAATCTGTAAAACGGTATATAAGTCTTATCAGTCACATCATACAGTACTTAATTATTAAACTTAAATATTACACAATCCCCCTTATAATAGACTACATGCAATACATAATTCGATATTGTAATTTTTTTTAAATTAAAGTAAACATACCCCAATAACCTGGTTTTCACACACCCATCCAATGCTATATATACTTCACAAAAAACAACTCCTTCTCTGTGTTTCCAGCATCTGTTGCTCCATCAAGCAGCAAACAGAAAAAGTCTATTTCTTTTAGTTTGTCTACAAGATTTTACTCCAGAACCTCACCGATTGCTTGGGAAAATGTTTTGCACCCTTGTCTGTTGCTGTAGGCTGTACCCATATCCACAAATTTTTCGAATTTTTCAAAGGGAGGTTGTTCTTTTGCAAGCATGTAAACTAAGTCAATCAAATGAAAAACTCGCTGCCTGTCCTGCAGCTCCCCGGTACGCCATGCACGGCCTAATGGTGTGGTCTTAAAAATTTCTTCGCTAGACTGTGGCTTATTCTCTAACTTCCCTGCCTGAATATGGCAGTCTGATTTAGAGTGCTGTGATGGAAAGATGAGTTCTGGTGATGAATCTTCCTCCCAACCTGTGAGGGCGCTAAAGAACGGGAGGAGAAGTATCTGGAAGGGCTGGCCTGACAGTTCGTTTCCGGGTCAGGGAAGTGAGTCAGCCTGGAAAGAAGCGTGACTCTGTTGTAAGACCTTATTAATTTGAAAGGTAAACGAGAAGCAGCTGCAAGTAATAAGGCAGCTGCAGCCGTTTACCTAGATATCATGCGGGATTGCATATAGGGGCCAGGGTAACGCTGATCTTCTCCTTTGTTTGGGTTAAACGATTGGAGAGAGAGAAGGACTGAGAGAGGAGCTCTCAGAGTGGATCGTGTTCGTGTTTTGTATTGTTGTGTCTGTCCGGGTAACTGTCTGTTTTTTTGTATTCAGCACTAGACAGTTAAGCACACCTCCGGAGCTGTCGCCAGGGTCAGCATGATCCGGAGCACCACTACACACCACACAAGTGTGGCTGCACCGAGCACCTGCACGTCTTCACGCACCCAGGACTGGTGACCGCGTCTTGTGTTTTGGTTCGGGACTGTGCCCTGTTTTTGTTATCCCCGTGCTTTACACATTGTTGTGTATAGACAGGGATTTATTATTTTACAGTCACCAGACCTGGATTATAATTAAAGCACCCTTTTTCTCACTGAAATACCGTTGTCTGCCTGTCACTCCTGCATCGCATCACCGCTACACTTGTTCCCCTTACCAGCTGCTTTGCCACAAGTGCTTTAAGATGTTGTCCTTTTTTAAGAGCACAGTCTTGGATTCCTCTAATAAAAGAATCATTAAAATTCCGCAAGCTCCTTAATTTACCTTCATATTTTGTGAAAAATTGAGTCAACATACTTCCCATCAGTGCTTTTGTACTTCAGCCAGAAATTTCCGGCATCGAGTTCTGAAATCCAATTTTTAATAGTACAAACCCGAAGACAATTGCCACCGCTTGCCATTTTCAACTTCAATTGGTATTTAAAAAAAAAAAAACAATTCTGTTTTTAACGTAAACGCGCGTCTCTCGTCTGGTCTTTTAAACTGGCACCGAAGTTCACTGGCAGCGTGGTAAGCGAGATTGTTTGCAGTGCATATCAATAAAACATTTATTCTCCAATCACAAACAAGTATTATTGAATTGAATTAAAACAAATCATTGGCACCCTACTCTTTCAGACAAAAGAAAACAAAAAAAAGTACTGCTGCATTATCCACAGTACTTTATTTTACATGTGATTCAAAGCAGATAAACTGAAATAGCTGCTTCACTTTTTAGCAAGCCATACTGTGACAGGCTGTTGAGTGGATAGAGGCCCAGAGACAGACTGCAGTTCTGCACAAGGGCAAAAATAAAGATTTTTAAACACAAATAACCAAACAAAAAGCAAAACCTTCAAAAATAAAGACTTCCAGGCTGGGCGATGCCTTCACTGGATGAGAAAAACCACCAACTTACTTCCTCAGCTCCCTCCTCTCTAATGGGAAGCAGAGGCCTCCTTTTATGTCAGGTGGCTGGGCGCTGATTGACCGTTAATTAAACTAATCAACCCCAGCCACCTGAACACAATAAACCCAGGCAGGTAGGGGAATTTAACCCCATCCCTGCCAATCTATATAGGACAGAGCTCTGCTATGCCACAAATACATACATGTGCATTGCATTTATCATGGTATTGCATTGCAAATTGCTATTACTAGCCAGGCTATCTCTAAATTTACAAAGTGACAATGCTGATTTTACATACGTTCTGTCCACCAGCTATTTCCACCCCTGAAACAAGGTCACAGTCAGCCAGCTGCAAAGACGAGAGAAGAAATGTAGGGCTAGTGAAACCATTCTCATTGCAGTAAACTTTCAATGTAAAATTGAACATAATTTTTCCAAGTAATACATCTTCAGTTGTTTCACCAGACCATACAACATATACAGAAAAAAAAATACTAATGATTTTAAGACAAGCAATCTTTTGCACTTTTCGACAAGCATGTTAAAAATATTAGAGTAACAGTGGTTGATGATACGCGAACTGCACATTTTTTATCCCCATTTGATAACCCTAAACTCCATTATTCTCAATGTAGAGGACAAATACCATTTATATAATTTAAAGCTTGTTTCAAGGGCTTTCCAACAAAAAAAACCGAAATGGTCCACTGGAGCTGTTAGGATTTGATTTAATTAAATAGGCATGATTATGATACTTAAATAGTTCACAGTACAAACATGTTTTTTGATCCTATATCAAGAAAGTACCTTGGTAACATTCATTAAACAAGTCATCAACATCAAAGAGCTAATTTGTTTAATGTAATCAAGTTATTTATGAATAATCTTACATTTATTTTGTTCTTTTTTTCTGGTACATGCTCTGGTATATGTGCTCCTTAGTGGTTTTGTATTATTTAGACCAGCATTTAAAATAATTAGGTTAAAGTCTTTGTGAAATTCAATATTTTAAAAACCTTACATAAAAAAATATAATTTCCATAAATACACCAAACAAGTGATTTTCGCTTTTGGTGTCAAAACTTGGGGGATTCTTGCCATAAAACGATACAAGAAAAAGTGTTACATCTGTGTTCACCTCCAGCTAAATCACACAAGGGAGTTAGCAAAGGTTTGGAATAAAATGGGAAATGGTTTGCACGCTTTAACGCCACCAAGAAAAATACTTTCAAATGAGCTGTCATTTTTTCAAAACCACACATGTTAATGCTGTGAAACAACCCAAATGAGACAGCATCCCTTGTGTTTCCACTGGCTGTGGTGAAGCTAGTCTCCCAGCGCTGCCCAGAAATCCTTCAGAGAAAGCCAACACAGATTAGAGAAATGGAGAGGAGGCAATTTTCGATAATACTGTTTCCATTTAGATGTGTCTCTTAACATTTATTTGAGGGTTCCGAGGTTTGGTGCAGTTTTGCTGCAGTTAACATTGGCCTTTTCACCACAAGCCTGTTCTTTTTTGGACCTGTTGGCTTCTGTTTTTTAACTACTTGTTTCAGGAAAAATACAAAAAAAAATTATTTTATCAGTTGTTGTTTTCTCCTTTTGAATGGCAACACTCACTTTACAGCATTACAAGCAGTTATACTAAGGCAAGTTATCATTTCCTTAAAAGCATATTGATGAGTATTTGCTTACTCCAATGAGAAATGAACATGATAAAACTTACAAACAAGAGGAGGCCATTCAGAGGCATATTAATGCTCTTCAGGTTCCTAATAACTCATTCAACCCTGAGACATGCTCAGTTCCTTCAGCTTATCCCCATTATACCTTATGCATTGCATACTGTTTGTTGGGCTTTCTATCATACAGCATTTAAAACTTAAAGCTTGTTAGGACTTGAGAGCAATTTAATGGAGATAAGGATCCAAAGCAGTCTTAGCTGGACTGGTTTCTAGTGTATTTGTATAGTATTTAGTAATGTCAACAAGGGTCAATTATCCATCCCAGGGGTAAAGCACCAATGGGATTAATATAGAGTTAAAGGGTGCATCTCAATATTGACCTGAACACTCCCAGCCATTCAAAGAATGTCAATTGTACTGAATCATGTGCTTTTCTGGTTTGGTCAAAGTTGAGACCCCCAAACTCATTTCACTTGGGACCTAAGCCATATCTGACTATGGGTCTTTATAGATAAAAGGAATGAAAGGCAAGTGAATTAGTCCACTGTGCAAGTGAGCATTTACAGCTTTACACTAGTTTGAATGTACAAATGAATATGTGATCGTACGGTGGATAGTTTACAACAGAAATACAAGACATAGTTGTTGTACTATTGTCAACCAACAGCTCCTGCACTTCTGCACCACAAGACAGCTAAGAGCTGTCAACTCATATAATACAGTACAAACAGTTGCATGTACTAAACCGTTTTAATATTGATATTTGGTGGAACCTACAATTACTGTTGTTATTTCTATTTGAAAGAGATAATTATAGACAGAAACTGAACAGCTTAAAAAACAAACTCTGTCTATTGCCAGTGACTTGCGCCTTGCAGCACCAATAGGTCCTGTATTAGTTAAGGATGAAAGTAATAGGATTTATTATGTGTGGGCTGCATGTTAGGGACACCATTGATACTTCAAATCTGTGTCCATAAAAGCTGATAATGATCTCCCAGAGCAAGGCTCAGTGCAATCTGGTCCATGTGCAAGGAAGGGAGATAAGATTTTATAAGGAAAAGGGTCAATTCTCTGTAACAGATTAAATAATAAGAATGGGCAGCTCTGTCCATCAGCGTTACAGGCAGCACTTTTCCAATGTGGTGGTAAAAAGACACATATTCTTATTTCAACAAAGTTTGGCAAACATGTTAATTCACTGAAATGAACATGAAATAACTAACTAAATAAAAACATTTTAAGTAGTAGCAATACATTTTACAGGGAGATTTAATTAAAAAAATAAATAAATACAGCATTGTTTTCTGGTGTGTGTTACATCCTGTCTACAGCATTATTCAATCCAATTTTCTTACATCTGTGTGACAAGGAGATCCTGTCACTGGTTCTGGAGTGCAAGTGTTCCTTTATGGAAGCAGCTGGGACACACAATAGGAGACGCGTTGCTAAGGAGATAATTGAGCAGGTAGGCTTGCCCGGCACTGAGCTGATCGGAAGGTCTGGATTGGCTGTGGGGCGAGCCCGGGGAAGCTGTGCAGCACTCAAAAGGCACCTGAGATACAGCTCGAGGCTACTACTGAGCGAAAGATTGCTTTGTTTTGTTTTATGCTGTGTTGCAGATTCGTATCAACCCGGGAGCTGAAGCTATGGAGCTAGTACTAACTCCAGGGGCCTTTACCCCTGCACACGTCCACAACCCAGGAGATTGTCCGCTCTGCAGGATTAACTACTATGGAACCCTTCAACTGCAAGACGATGCTCGTGAAGGCATTGCACAGCTGAGGCCGTGTGAAGAGGCAGGAGTCGAGAGAATTAGTTTTGTTTTCTTTATTAAATGGGACACTAGGACTATCATTGGAGTTACCCTAGTGTTGGCACTTGTGTTTATTAACACTAGAACCACCGCAGTTTTACTCAAACCTAAAACCGCCGCCAGTCATTATGACGGCTACATTTTAAACAACATCAATATTAAAATGAAAGACAACTATTAGATACAACTCAAAAGTTTTATTCAAGCACACCAAATCAAACATCTGTACAGCCGAAACACCGTAGTTAAATGAACAATTAAACATAAAAGTTTTTTCCTAACTCATAAAAAACTATAATAAAATAAACATTTCAAAAGAAACTAGTATGTAAACAGGTATATGTATATACCAAACTGTAAAAACAAAAGTAGTTTTTAATTTTAAAACGAAAGTAATATGTTTTTTCTTGTGTGTGTCACTCGGTGCAACACAGAATGCAAGCTGAGCTGTTGCACTCTGCTGCTTTACAGTTTTATGATTGAAATGTTTCTGCCGAAGTGCTGTGGCTAGCTTCAAGATGAATTCTCTCCTACTGATATTTTCCCCAGTGCATTCCTTGTACAAAATGAAAGAATTGATGGCTGCTAGGTCCAGTAAAGATAACAACAGGCTTGTATATAAAAATAAAATAGAATATTGCAGGTTATATTCAAAATAAAAAACATTTATTGTAAAAGGCAGTCAAAATGACTGCTCTGGTGGTTCTAGGTAGCGTGGCTTATATATTGTGATCCTGCCTTTCAAATGCCATCAGGGTATTTAATACATGTATTTAGGAAAAGTCAAGAACGGGCAACCATGTATGTATCTTTCACACACGCAGAGTAATATACATTTTAAAAGTGAAAAACATCAAAATGACTGCCATGGCTGTTCTAGTGTTAAATCTGCATGCCTGTGTGGCGGGTCAACACCCAGTGCTTTTGAGCTAAATTACCCTAGCGCTGTTTTTAGTGTGGTTTTATTTTTAAAGTACAAAATAACACAACAAAAAAACAACTGTTATAAAAAACAACAGTTGTTTTGTGCATTTAATATAGCAATATATATATCACAGTTTTTTTTTTTTTTTTTTTGTTATTTGGTAGGATAGAGCCACCATAATTAAATATAGCCCTACATTTGAATTGAATTAAACTAGTAAACCCTAGCTTTAAGACCACCTCAGTACAAAGACAATTTCACAATTAAGGCCACCTTTTTAAAGAGATATCGTGAAAAATCACCTTTAATATTAAGCCCACCATCAGCAGTCCTAAGCTTCTGTTAAATTACCTCTCTAATAAGAACTACGTGCTGCAAACTACCAATGTCTACAATCGTTAAATGTTTTCATAAAGTCATAAACAGTTGTTACATTCTGTGTAGAAATACTAAAAAAAACATTATAACATTTTACTGTTTTCCTTTGATAGTAAGTGCTCATTTTATTGGTCCCTTGACTGGCTTTAATAAAGATGTTTCACGGTATTAATGTTATAACACGTATAACCATTGGTGAAAATCAAGTCAATTAGCCACTTTGTGCTGCTGTTGTGTGCAATGAAACTTGGCAAGTGAGACCACAAATGGTCATATAAAGGCATTGTAGCTGACTGTTTTAAGTGATATTGCATTAACTGCTGAATACAGGAATCAATTATCTCAAACAATGCTGAATGCTTCATTTTATGAACATTTTAGTATTATTTTTCCATATTCCAATGAAGCAATTGTCATTTGTGATGAATTCAATATCGTGCACATAAACAGCTTAATACACATGCTGTAAAGAATATCAATGTATTTTTTTTTTTTTTTGTGGTGGTTGTGGGGGAGGGTTTAAAAACTTTTTTTCCATTTTGACTCAACATGGCTGTATCCAAGCTGCAATGTAATAAGCTGTCTGTGGAAAAATTGGAGAGCTTCCCAAAATATAGAAAGTGTCCCGAGCAGACACATTTCTGAGGAATGTTGTAATCTCATATGGCGGCCCTCTGCAATCCCCAGAGAGGTTTCACTGCTCCACACTACTGCACTCCTCTCCACAGCCAGGCCTTCACAGCCCTCCACACCGCCTTGCTTCCACACATGTGACCCATTAACAAACCCTGGAAGCGTAACATTATACCACAAATGGCAACCTTCCATGCAATTCTGATCACTAAAAACCCAACTTAAAGAGACAGCAGCCCCTTTTCTAATGCTCCATTATCTGTAGCACTTATTTAATAATAGGAATGCGTTCAACTGTAAATCGCCTGGCCTTGCTTATTTATAGAAGAATTGCACAATTAGATGCATGGGTGAAAACAACACTGTCTTCGAAAGAACAGTTTGGTTTTAAATATAAGCCTATGTGCCTGTGATCAAGTCAAAGAGCTCTTTATATATTTGTTCAGATTTTTATATATTTACATTATTATACAGCAGCATGTTAAGATGAAAGTAAAAAAAAACAAACAACAACAACAAAAAAAAACATTTAAGCCTTGAATGTTGATTTGTGATAATATCTAAGCTTTTTGGTATTCACTTAATTTTTGTAAAATAACCCTGTATAGAAACCATTAACTTACCAAAAAGTTTTACTGTTTCTCTTGACATTTTTTCCAAAGTAGAAGCAAATATTATATTCCCTAGAAAACAAGCCAGTAAAGTGAAATGAGTCTGGATGCTAGGCACCCCAATCAAGATCAAACAAAACAAATGCCAGCTGTATGTTTTCAGAAATAACAATGCAGGCAATGCATTTTTCACTGTGTCTTTGATCAAAATGTGTTGTCGGAAAGGTTAGCAATAATTTGTTTTGTTCTAATTTTTCATATTTCAAACTTAACCCATGTGAATCTTCAAAAACAAAAAAAGCATATCCTGTTTAAAACACAACACAGACAAACTGCAGCATGCTGCCCAATTAAATTATCTGCTGACTAGATTAAAAAGAAAAATGGAGACCCTTATGCAGTATTCATGTCCGTCTGCCATCAGTCTGTCACCTCTTACATGGTGAACACAATATTCCTTGATTTTTCACCGATTTCCACCAAACTTTTATTACACACTCCTGGACACTGATAGGTATTTTGGGTTGCATTTGGCTATAATCTCATCAACTTGATTTTAAACAGACATATTAAACTTATCAGGTATTATATGATTAAGATGCCATAATGAGGACCCTCTGTATGTGCATGCACTGGTTGGCTTTTAAATTAGTTGCCATTAATACAAGATCAAAACAAAAATAGAAGAGACCCTTGACCTTTTGCTAGACAGCATGTTGCAAACTCACTGGGGGAGGCCTCATAAACTTTAACCTCATCACTAACCACCAAGGCAGCCTGCTAGTGTCTCATTCATAGCGCTAAGAGACAGAGAGAGAGGAAACTACAAAACCAACTTACCCTACTGCCTCCTGCCTCGGATTCTTGATCAAGTAACCAAATGACCCACACAGAACTATAAAATGAATCTTTAGATTTTATTAGATAGTTCACGTGGTTCATAGTTTTCAGCACCGATATTTGACAAAAACAAAAAAACAACAAAAAAACAACAAAAAAGTTTTACGTTGGACTTGTCGTCACTGTATGTTGTAACATCACCCAGTGGATGCATGCTTTACATATAGGATTAGCCTTTACATTTTGCAAATATGATGAGGCACCCCAGGTTCCTTTCAATAAACTACCAGGTTCACTAAGTGTTTCTTTTATTCTTGTGCAACATGTGCACTAGTTTGTATAACATTCGCTTAAATGGACTGAAAACAGTCTGTACCATTAACATTGATCTTTTCCTTTTTGAAAAGAAATGACGATACTGTAACTTTGCACAGTAAATCTAATCAGTTTATCCCCTTGTCCTTCTCTGAGGCTATGCCAGGTTTAGTCTTATGCAACATGTTTTGGTGAATCTGCATAGATGCAGAGTCTTTTTTCCCCATCTGAGATTAACCTGCACTTAATTGTTGTCAAAACAAAGTTCAAACCATGACCCGACTGGACCAATTAGCCTGCCTAATAGAGTAAATTACCCCCACATACGGAAAATTGAATAAACGGCAGACCAAAATAGAATAGATGTTATAACTACTATTGAAAATATGAGTCAATGAACATACCATTTTATGTTTGCAGTATAATTTAAAGCAGTAGATAAATGAATAATAATTTTAAAGGTACAGATGCCTGTTCCTGTTGCTTTTCTTTTCAGAAAGTTTGAGTTTTTAAAGTTTTATTTTTAAATGCATGGGGTGTGAAGTTAACATCAATAGCTTATCAAAAAGTAACTACTAGTGTGCTTCAGAAGCATGTCGTTAGATATTAATCTATTCTGTGATAACAGTACTTACATGTTCTGTTGTAATGAGCAAATCTGTCTGTTCCACTACCAATGCGATAGGTTTTTCATTTCAAAATAAAAATTTTTTTTTTTTTTTTCTGAGGGCTACCTGAGAATAAATATTTTACTTTTAACTCTTCAACATCTTCTTCATGCAAAATTGTTAGCATCTGCTCTGAAGAGAAATAGACACACATGGAACTTGGTTGGGGTTTAACAGAATGCAATGTAGAGGAGAAGAGATACAATTAGGATTCCAGCCTGTAGTGCCATGAGGCTATACAGGGTTCATTTGAAGAGGTTCATGGTCGCCGGGTTGATTTTCAAATCCAACACAACATTGCTGTGTACATTAAAAAAAAAAAAAACTGAATGTAAAAAACAAGTTAATACAACATTTAAGAAATATTGATTGTGTTCTGAACCTGACTGGTATACGTTTCTTACTTGAAAAAAAAAAAAAAAAAAAATCATTAAAATGTAAGCAAACAAATATTTACATTCAATCTTGTAGAAAGGGATAGGAAACAAATCCACAACGAGGCTACGAGGCTACATTGTTTATAATGTTGATGAGGGTAAAATACCATTGTTAGAACCAAGACCTAAAAGCCACAATACACTATGCAATTTCGGTGCTCTCCGATCGCATGCAATCCAATTGCGTGATTGCATGCAGTCGCGGCTGATCGGTCTGGGTGCAGTCGGATGTGATGCACACACATGGTGTGTGTTTGGAAGTGGAAATGAGAGTGTTTGTATACACCTATTTTGTATTTTGATGTTGCTATGCGCATAGAACATACAGCATGTGTACTTTTGTGTTGGTAAACATGTCTGAATGTGTTTATTTTACAGAATGTATTAAGGGTTTATTTTTTTGTTTTTAGTAAATACATTAAAAAAAAATAATAATAATTAATTGTTATTTTTGCATATATTTAATCATCCAGAGCATTCATACTTTCAGTTTAGGACTGTTTCGGTATATCCCTTACAAAAAAGTAATATAGGCTACTGCAGGTAATTGTGGTCCTATTGGTCCTATTATGGAAGAATAAAACCGTGTAAACGTCATTTGCATATAATTATAGATATATATATATATATATATATATATATATATATATATATATATATATATATATACATGTTAATAGTTTATATTTATCAATTAACAAAATGTGAGTGAACAGAAAAAAAATCTACATCAAATCAATATTTGGTGTGACCACCTTTTGCCTTCAAAACAGCATCAATTCTTCTAGGTACACTTGCACACAGTTTTTGAAGGAACTCAGAGGGTAGGTTGGACCAAACATCTTGGAGAACTAACCACAGTTCTTCTGTGGATTTAGGCAGCCTCAGTTGCTTCTCTGTCTTCAAGTAATCCCAGACAGACTCGATGATGTTGAGATCAGGACTATGTGGGGGCCATACCATCACTTCCAGGACTCCTTGTTCTTCTTTACTCTGAAGATCGTTCTTAATGACTTTCGTTGTATGTTTGGGGTCATTGTCATGCTGCAGAATAAATTTGGGGCCAATCAGATACCTCCTTGATGGTATTGCATGATGGATAAGTATCTGCCTGTACTTCTCAGCATTAAGGAGACCATTAATTCTGACCAAATCCCCAACTCCATTTGAAGAAATGCAGCCCAAACTTGCAAGGAACCTCCACCATGCTTCACTGTTGCCTGCAGACATTCATTCGTGTACCGCTTTCCAGCCCTTAGGCGAACAAATTGCCTTCTGCTACGGCCAAATATTTCAAATTTTGATTCATCAGTCCAGAGCACCTACTGCCATTTTTCTGCACCCCAGTTTTTGTGTTTTCGTGCATAGTTGAGTCGCTTGGCCTTGTTTCCACATCGGAGGTATGGCTTTTTGGCCGCAAGTCTTCCATGAAGGCCACTTCTGACCAGACTTCTCGGAAGAGTAGATGGGTGTACCAGGGTCCCACTGTTTTCTGCCAATTCTGATCTGATGGCATTGCTGTACATCTTCCGATTGCGACAGGAAGTAAGCATGATGTGTCTTTCATCTGCTGCAGTAAGTTTTCTTGGCCGACCACTGGGTCTACGGTCCTCAACATTGCCCGTTTCTTTGTGCTTCTTCAAAAGAACTTGGACAGCACATCTGGAAACCCCTGTCTGCCTTGAAATTTCTGCCTGGGAGAGACCTTGCTGATGCAGTATAACTACCTTGTGTCTTGTTGCTGTGCTCAGTCTTGCCATGGTGTATGACTTTTGACAGTAAACTATCTTCAGCAACCTCACCTTGTTAGCTGAGTTTGTCTGTTCCTCACCCAGTTTTATTCCTCCTACACTGCTGTTTCTGTTTCAGTTAATGATTGTGTTTCAACCTACATATTGAATTGATGATCATTAGCACCTGTATAATTGTTTAATCATACACCTGACTATATGCCTACAAAATCCCTGACTTTGTGGAAGTGTACCTAGAAGAACTGATGCTGTTTTGAAGGCAAAGGGTGGTCACACCAAACATGGATTTGATTTAGATTTTTCTTCTGTTCACTCACTTTGCATTTAGTTAATTGATAAATATAATCTATTAACATGTCTATTTTTGAAAGCATTCTTACTTTACAGCATTTTTTCACACCTGCCTAAAACTTTTGCGCAGTACTGTATGTGTATATATATATATATATATATATATATATATATATATATATATATATATATATATATATATATATATATATCGTATATAAATCATATATAAGCATATTATTCGTACTAAACAGGAGTAATCATCTCATTTATTGATGGACATATTATTTTCATTGTTATTTTATATATTACCGAAGTACGAAATGTGAAATTTGTGGGGGTTTAAGTTTAAAACATTAAACACTCAACACGTACACACTTTATTAAACCCCACAAATAACGTACCTTTCATACTTTGCTTGTATTAATTTGCTAACATTTTCTTGGTTACCTACTTAAATTGATTGATTACTTTGTAGTTTTATTGCCCATTCCATTATTTTTATTAAAATGTTTAAATTGACCAGGTGCTTGTAAACTTGTCCATTCATAGAAAAGTTTAAAAACTTTCCCCAGTTTAGCACAGTTTCATGTGTATGAATATGAGTACAAGAGCAGAGTGGAAAATTGCTTCTCTGGCTCTCTCCTGTCAAGTTCAAGTTCTTTCTTGTCAGAGTAGATGTTGTCATGTGACTCCTCCTTGCACACTGATTGGATACTTGTCCAGGGAGATCGCATCTGATTGCATGAAAATAGAGCCTGGCTCAATAGCTTGCGATAGGATGCAATCCGATCAAGCCTGATTACACCATGCAATAATGATGCGATAACCATGCAATCATGCGCTGCAACCCGACCACACCTTGAGTGTTCCTAAATTGCTTTTATGAATACCTTGGTTATTCAGACAGCTCCCTCGTAGCCTGTCATGCTGCTTACAATGTTCATCTGCTATCACAGAAAATTAGTTGCATTGTAATTATAGATGGAGATTTTTCCATTGGGAATTAAGTATGCAATACACTTTACAGTTCAATTTGTTACAAACACCCACTGGTTCAGATAATAGATTTATATAATACAAGTTTGATGGTCTATTTATTATGCAGATGATTGCAGGATTTAGTGCTTGTACTTAATTGCAACTGACTATAATAAACAGTCTAGTCTTCTCATTATTTAAAACAATACTTTAAAATCAAGATTTTCCTTGAACTTGTAATGATTTCTTGCCCTTCTGCTGAGTTTTAGGAAAATAGTCCAGAAAATATTAATGAACAATCACATACATAATTAGAGAAAAAACAAATAACTTTTTACTTGTCAGAGGTGCTTGTAGTTTATTTGGACAGTGCCAGATATCTGAATGGAGCGATATTTCTGAGATCCAGTTGAGCTGACAGGCTGTGATTGGCTGACTCGGTGGTTGTAGGTACAGGATTGGTTGCTTCCGTTGGTGCAAAGTATTGATTGGCTGGTTTTGGTGGATAACAAAATAAATTTGGAGCAATTGTGTCATTGTTTAATATTTGCTGTCCAATAGATGTGAAAAATGAGAAAAGCATAACCCTTTCTGAAACAGACAATTTCATTAAGCAAAACGTACTTTAACAAAAGTTTGTCAAAAGTTTTGAAAAGGGTCCAATAAAAGGCTTTCTCCTACTTGTCCAGTCTAAAACTGCACATCCCAAAATAACACAATTCAGCCTACACCTGTTGTCAAATGAATTCATAAAAGATTAGGAAGGACATATTAAAACTGTAGATTTTAATGGGCCATTCTACTGTATTTTGTATCAGCACTAAATTGCTGTTTATGTATTTCTTGTTCAGGCAGGGAAATACAAGCTCCTTTGGCAGTTTATAAAATTAATAGAATTATACACACTCTTTTATTCATATAAACAGCTTCATTTTCAATTCCCTCCTTAGCTTTGGAGCATTATGTGTATAGGAGGAATAAGCTAAAATTGTACAGTGAGTAAAGAAGCAATATGCTGACATTGCTGCTGTTTCAATAAACGACACGCTTGTGTTCATTCTTTTTGGCATATTAAAGAGAGGAGCAGTTTGAAAGCTCAGTGCTATTTTTGACTCTCTGAATTTCTGTTTGCATAAATTTGCATACTCTAATGCAAATTAAGCAATAAATATGCTAATCAGGTAGTGATAGCTATTGGAGAGATTGTACAGAACAGGCTATCCCAGCAACCTTTGCTTCCAGTTTGGTGGGGCGGTGCTACAGACAGATGAGGGGGGCATTTCTGGACAATCCCAGGACTATAGAATGGGAACTAAATGAAGTGGGTGCCATTAAGTGAAGTATCAAGTGTTTTAAAACAAAAATGTATCCTCCACCAGCGTAGCTGCCAACATATGCCTCACTGGCCAATACTTGGGCTGCTTGCCAGATCTCCCAGTTCAGCTGTAAACTGCAGCTTTTATTAGACTGTTGGGTTCTTGTTTGCTGTGGCGTGCTGTACCTAAATGACTTCAGATTACGCACAAGGTGCGATTTGTTGCCATCAGAGCCTGGAAATAAGTCTCCTGCTTTCTGAATTTTAATACCCGTCATGGGTGCCCAAGCCTGTCACTGTAACTGATCCTCAATATAATCAGACCACACAACTAATCCCACAGCAAGTCATTCTTGCAAATAAGGCATGTCCGGTCTCTGCAGCAAAAGTCCACATTTAGAGCCTCTGCTGTTTGGTGGATTTTTGGTGGAAACTAGACCGGAATTAAACTGGACTCACACGTGAAGCCGTTTATTACAATCAGATGATGGGCTTGAGTCTCCCATGTAATAGTATGCAAGCGGAGTGTGGCAGTTCATTATAGTGACCTTTCCAAAGCACTAAAAAAAAAAAAAAAAAGCATATAGCATCTACCTTTGGAAAATGGAAAGTTTTCAATTCAACGTGAAAACTTTTCAGGACCTTAACCCCACTATCAAATACAAGTGTACGAGTTCAAAACCAATTTTGGTAGTTAAAATCTAACAAGGTAGATTGGATTTTGGTAACCTAAAACCATTACCACAATACGCAAGATAAAGTTCGTGTAGTGATCCCGAGTTTGATCTGATACTTACGATAACATGCTATATCGCGGGGACAGTTGTTTTTTTTTTTTTTTTTTTTTTTCCCAGGGCTTCTTTTACACATGTAGGCTGAAAAGCAAACAGCCCAGAAGGGTTAACCTGTTACATGACCTCAACACCCTGTAATGCAAATGGGAAATACAGTAGTGAGCTCCTCTGCAGAGTGATGCTTTACAGCACCTGCTAATTGGTAAATAGTCAGTGCTGTGACCAGTATTCCACTCCAAGCGCCACTGAAGAATGCAGTAAAAGCATACACTTTTGTTTAAATCAGCTGTCCCTCACAGAACTTTAATCCACCAAAAAACTCCATTATTGCGCACTAGCACACAATAAAAGATGGCCAAACATCCAGGTGCCTTCCAATCAGGGTCTATTGCTAGAATAAAGTCCCTGACAGCATTACAAGTAGTATGATTGTAATAATTATGTAAACAACAACTCCCTCCCAAGCATATCAAGTCAATGGCATTGCAGAAAGAGCCAAGGATCTTGGCTAAGATCTATTTTCTTGCAGCACACAAAGCCTCCCATACATACTATATTAAGAAGCTGTCAATCAATTGACTATTCGATGGATTTATAACTGGCTTTGATGATTGGAAAACTTTAATGGTTACTCCAGTCAACACCCCTCACCTGTCTTGGAGAAAAAAACTAAAGAAAAAGGCCTACAGTGCCCCACTGACAGTCATAGCTGTACTTCAAAATTAAAAAATATCTGTGTATGAACCAAATCACTAAATCAATGTGGACCCCAGAACCCATATCCATGGCAAATTACTCATCTTAAACTGTCCGACAACTTGACAGTTGAGCAGTAGTGCCAGAGGTCGCCGGGTCATGTGACCACATCAGTATATTCCGACACTTCCTGTCGGAATAGGAAAATATTAGCCAATAAAAAAAAAAAAAGATTCTTTCCTTCCACACAGACAGGATGAGAGAAAGTGCTAAGTGTTCTGTCTGTCATTTATCTTTAATATGTCAAGTCTGTGTGATTAAATAGCAACATATCCTTAGACAAACAGAAATAACTGTGCAAATACCAGGATCGAGTTAAGGCTTAATAAACTCATGGAGGTAATCATTTTCCTCTAATCTGATCTCTCCAGGTGCAATAAGCTATGGTACACTATGTTGTTATTGGAGAAGCCTGGGAAGAGAGAAGCATCTAGTGACCAGCCCTGGCTCAAGATGATTATATACCAGAGGGTTATCCGCAGTGAGCACTATTTTATTGCTCTACACAGCAACAAATCCTTATCTGGCACCCTATAACTCTGGTAAAACTTTATTTAGGTATCTGTTATAAGTGATTATAAATAATAGCAAAAACAAATTATATATATATATATATATATATATATATATATATATATATAGAGAGAGAGAGAGAGAGAGAGAGAGAGAGAGAGAGAGAGAGAGAGAGAGAGAGAGAGAGAGAGAGAGAGAGAGAGAGAGAGTATAATACCTGCACTGCAAAAGTGAAGCAGCCCCATACAATTGGTGAGCCTGACAAGACAGGCAGACAGGCAGGGATAGAAAGACAAACAGACTATATCTCTTATAACTGATTATAAACAAAAAAAAACACAAAAAAAAATGGCAAACGTGTATAATAATATTTGTATTATCTCTAATCATATTCTATAATTGTTAACAGCATAATTAATTACATGTTTATAGATTGTTTATAATCACTTATAACGGATACCTAAACTAAAATGTTGCCATAATTCTTTCCCCTGCTAAATCATAGACCCCCAACATGCGTCTGTGTAAAGGTAAGACATCACTGTATAAAAATCAAATTTCAAAATTTGAAAGCAAATTTGGGAACAAAAATGCTTATCACACACATGCAAATACAAACATTATAAGCAGTTAATGCTAAATAATTTTACACAGCAGCTACTATGTGTACCATGAAAAGCATTTACTATCATTTGATAAGTATTCCACAGTAAATGGATTGCTCTGCATTAATGTTTTTTTTTTTTTTTTTTTTTTTTTTTTTTTTATTCAAGAGAAAATGGCTTTGTAAATCGCCTTGTATTCGAGAAGGAAAGAAATATAGAACAGATAGTTTCCAGAGGAAAATAGATACATACATGTCACAATATTATTATCGAAGTAGTTACTGATAAACAGAGTGATCCCCTAAAGTGTGTAATCAGAGTGTAATGTGTAAAGAGTAAGCAGCAGTTAAATCGAATATGCAGCTTCATGCTTTTTGATTTCTGCGGGTGATTACAATTTGACTCACATGTACTCTATATATATATAATGTGTCAGGATGATTTGAAGCATTAATATTATATGCTGTTGTGCTCGGTAAATGTAGCTTTAATACAGCTCCTCTGGCCAGCGAATTGTAGCTTCTTCAAAGGAATTCACCACAACACACAAGCCATTAAAATGAAAATAGCCTTCCTGTGCATTCGGCTCTGAAGCCTCATTCCTGGAGTTGTATTAAAGGACCTGGTAATTAGATGATCACAAAATGTACCAGAGGCTCAGCTTTCATTCTGTGGTCCAAATTACAAACCGTCAGATTTTTAAAGTCATGCTGACATTCTTCAGTCCGTGGAGCCTGCCAAAAACAACTAAAGCAAGGCTTGTTTTGGCAGCTGATCAAAATCAAGGCCCAGGCAGAGAAACCAAAAACATTTACACAGCTGGACCCCCAAAATCCAGCCTGTTTTCTAAAGCCCTCTGCAGGACAGTGAGCTGCAGAGTTTCCAAAGGGGTCGAGTGTCCCTGTGGCACCTCCACCTTACTCCCCATCGTGTCTGGGACCAGTGCAATCACTATACACCAGAAACTAGGTGGTCTGACTGAGGGAGAGAGAACAGGAAAGAGACTGGTAGCTGAATGTATGTGGATTTTCTGCTTCAATAATTGGTGTCAATGTAAAACTATACTGAAGCAACACTGAGGTATTCAATAGCACTGTCATCAAATTGCAGCACAGCTATTTGTAAACAAGTAAGTGTATATTTTGTCAGTATTAATACAATTAGTACCCCCCCCCCCCCCCCCACCATGCAGTTCAGGTAAGAGTTTACGGTAACACTTCACATTAAATGTCTCTAATTACTGTGTATTTACATAATACAATCCTACCCTGATATAATGCGGTGGTCGGGGTCCAAAATTAAGAGACTGCATTACTTGTTTTTCGCCTTATAACGCATATTAGCATTTTTGTTCCTGAAATGATTTGCAATGTCCACAAGCCAAATTAATATTGTAGTGTACAATGGAAAATGAAGGAAGGAGACACACAATTTGCAGGTACTCGAATACAAATACCCCCCCCCCCCCCCCCCCACACACCCCACACACACACACACACACACACACACAAACAAGAGAGTCCATAGACCAGTCCTGCAACAGTATAAATCCTGGGTCATTACAATATATACAGTATAATAGAAACTGCTGTTCCACCAGTTTAAAGTTTCCACCACTCTAATTTAAATTGTATATTTTGTATAATAAATGTTGTAAACTGCAAATAAATAACACAGAATCCAAGGACATTTATACACACTTGTATTGTTTCAAACTTGTTTTGTAACATTAACGGACAGTTTGTATTTTTAGAAACAAAACAAATACAGTGCAAGCACAGGAGCTTCATCAGTACTATATGTCCCAGTTTCAACTTAAATACATTTCATTATGGTAATGTAAAAACAATAACACAAAATCACAGTGTTGTCGGTTTTCTTTTCTTTTTTTTAATAAGTTTATATTACAATTTATCCCAGCATAATTCATGATAACATTACCAGGATCATTTGAAGTATCTGGAACGTTCACAAATCAAATTGCATTATGGGAGGAAATGAGAACCATCACCTTACCATGTTATTATCAATTCCGGACTATAACAGGTTGCGTTTAAAAAGAGGCAACGCTATAGTTACTTAGTAAATACATCTGTACTTACACATAATTGCAATGTAATTTATGCATATATATATATTTTTTTTTTTGCATGATATAACCATACTCCTAATCCCAATCCTAACTGTATCCCTAAACCCTAACCCTAACTCTCAACCTAATCCTAAACCTAACCATAACCTTTTTCTGATACAAGTGTGTACTTACAGTAAAACCTGCCAAGAGAGACCACTCTGGGAGTAAGCAGTAGTAGTTGCTTGTAAGAGGTGGTCTCTCTTCAAAGGTCAGCTGTAAAGTGTGCATTTTTACCATGTACAGAAAGGCTACTATTGTTATTAATGTTCCGTGTACAATTTTAATCGCATACTTCAAAAGGCATCCCACTACACTTTTTAAAATTATTATTATTATTATTATTATTATTATTATTATTATTATTATTATTATTATTATTATTATTAACTTTGCAGTTATTAACAGTACAGTACTGTATTTAAAATCTCTAGGAGATTGTATGTTGCAATAAAACAGAAGAAATGTAGCAACTCAGGAAATTAACAAATACTGGCCAACCAAATTAAAATAATTTCAGGGTCTTTGCAAATTAAATTAAATTAATCATAAAGAGTGTATCTCCTAGTTTGGTTTTGGGGGTTATTTCGTTTAATTTGCATTTGTGTTTATTTTATAATTGATTTATGAGGACTGGTTTGTTGGTCTTTATTTGTTATTACATTCTGAATTGGTAAATTAGATTTAATTGTTTGAATTGCTAGGAGCTTCTAGAAAATTAGTACAGAGGATCTTGGTGCTTCCAGACAACCTTTCTATTGGAATAGGAAAATAGGAACAGAATAGTTTGGCAAACTGCAAGACTGGCATCCTGCATGTAATGAAGAAAACTATTACAATTCTACAGTGCTGTATAGTATGTTATTTACACTCCTTACCAAATTAACTGAAGTTGCACAATTTTTCGTTCTGTAATATAGGTGTGACTCTTTCACAGGTTACAGTTTCCTGTTCACATGGTTAGACAAAAACATTTTTTTAAAGGGCAGTCACTAACATGCATTCTGTAATACTGGGTGATTCATGATAATACACCATATCAGAAGAAAAATAAATAACTAATAAAGACCATTAAATGGAGTGCAGTCATTTGTCTGGGATATTTCTAGAATGTCAGGAGTGATGTTTGCAATTGGACAATGGTTCTGGCCTACTGGCTTCAGGACAGGGGGGCCCCACAAGGGCATCAAGTCTGGAGGCCTCTTCTCTGCAACCTATCCAATGGCTTGGGTTGTCTAGGTAGGTGTCAAAGACACACATTCTATAATAATATATACTTTCTCTCCTCTGCTTCTGAATCAATCTTCACATTAAAAATACCACTGCCTGTTACAGTTTAGTTTCAGTCACAAGGGGCAAGATAGCAGATTTGCTAGAAGCCAAATTAATCAAATGAGTCAGGGTTCATGAGGAGCAGTCTCAAAAACTATTACTGTAAATCCAATTGTTTTACAGCAGATGATTATTGTGATGCTTGTTTTAGTAACACAATGTCCAGTGGTTAAAGTTCAGGGCTTGTAACTAGAAGGTCACCGGTTCAAATCCCACCTTTGCCACTGATGGTCACCAGTTCAGGTCCTGCGGATGAGATGTTAAATCAATGTTATAAGTGACTCTGCATATACTGCACAGTTCTACCTCTGTAAAGTACTTTGTGATGGTGGTCCACTATCAAAGGTGCCATATAAAAATACAGATATTATTATTATTATTAATTTTACAATGCGTTGCTCTGGTCTTTCTGCTTTATTGTATAAAGCAGTCTTAACAGGAGGGGACTGGAATAACAGGTTAAATTTGACATCTGACTGTGGTCTATTACCTTATTATTCCACAGACAAATGGTAACAAGAAAACAAAACACACAGTGGTAATTCAAAGCAGACGGCTGTTGCCTGTTTTTTGCTGTCTTATTTTTCTGAAAGGACCCTATTTTTCTTGCAGCATGTCCTAAGGGAGAAAGGCAAGCCAGATGTTGTCAGGTTTAGGGTTATTCCAACCTTGCCTGTGTGTTCAATTTCAGTTGCTTACTGTAGTGCTACTATAATAGGATTTAGCAGAAACTATGTGGGGAAACAGTTGGCATATTAATATATCAGTTTAATTGTTTGCTGTGTATTAATTCTGCTGTGGTGTTTAATGTTCAAAAGGGATTTCAACTCCCATGGGCCAGTTAGTGACAATGGGCCCCTCAAGCAGAACATTTTAAAATGTGTTTTATTTATTTATTTATTTTTGTCATTCTTTCAAAATGATTATTTCCCTGCACTTTGTTTGTGATAAACACACTCCCACACTATTCTCCCTGAAAGTGTAAATCCATAGCTAATCCTGTAGCTCCACTCTTCTTCTTCCAATGTAGTCTTTCTTATTTATAAACATAAAGTGCACAGTTTTACCAAGCTCAGAGAAAGCTTGGAGTGCTTACAAAAACTACTTGCACACACACACACACACACACACACACACATTATATATATATATATATATATATATATATATATATATATATATATATACATAACACACACACACACACACACACACACACACACACACACACACACACACACACACACACACACACAGAGTGCCTATACAGTGGCTTGCGAAAGTACTGACCCCCCCTTAGCATTTTTCCTATTTTGTTGCCTTACAACCTGGAATTAAAATGGATTTTTTGGGGGTTTGTATCATTTGATTTACACAACATGCCTACCACTTTGAAGATGCAAAATATTTTTTATTGTGAAACAAACAAGAAATAAGACAAAAAAACAGAAAACTTGAGCGTGCATAAGTATTCACCCCCCCAAAGTCAATACTTTGTAGAGCCACCTTTTGAAGCAATTACAGCTGCAAGTCTCTTGGGGTATGTATTTATAAGCTTGGCACATCTAACCACTGGGATTTTTGCCAGGTTTGTTGTGGTGCCATATTCTTTCCATTTTTTAATAATGGCTTTAATGGTGCTCCGTGGGATGTTCAAAGTTTCGGATATTTTTTTTATAACCCAACCCTGATCTGTACTTCTCCACAACTTTGTTCCTGACCTGTTTGGAGAGCTCCTTGGTCTTCATAGTGCCGCTTGCTTGGTGTTGCCCCTTGCTTAGTGGTGTTGCAGACTCTGGGGCCTTTCAGAACAGGTGTATATATACTGAGATCATGTGACACTTAGATTGCACACAGGTGGACTTTATTTAACTAATTATGTGACTTCTGAAGGTAATTGGTTGCACCAGATCTTATTTAGAGGCTTAATAGCAAAGGGGGTGAATACGCGTACCACTTTTCTGTTATTTATTTTTTAGAATCTTTTGAAACAATTTATTTTTTTCATTTCACTTCACCAATTTGGACTATTTTGTGTATGTCCATTACATGAAATCCAAATAAAAATCAATTTTAATTCCAGGTTGTAAGGCAACAAAATAGGAAAAATGCCAAGGGGGGTCAATACTTTTGCAAGCCACTGCAGAGTCTCTACACCCCCTTGAACTTTTTGTCACATTTTGTTGTGTCAGTGCTTCAGATTTTCATGCATTTAAATGATGATTTGTTCCACTTGTCTACACACCATACTCCACACTGTTAAGGGGAAAAAGGGTTTTACTGAGAAAAAAAAGTATGTATTAAAAATACAAAACTGAAAGATCATAATTGGATAAGTCTTCACCCCCCCTGAGTTAATACTTAGTGGAAGCATATTTGGCAGCAATTACAGATGTGAGTCTGTTGAGATAGGTCTACCAACTGCACACCTAGAATTGGCTATATTTGACCATTCTTCTTTATAAAACTGTTCAAGCTCTGTCTAGGTCCTTGGGAGCGTTGATGGACAGCAAACTTCAAGTCATGCCACAAATTTTTGATTGGATTTAGGTCCAGGCTCTCACTGGGCCACTCAAGGACATTTATCTTTTTGTTCCTTAGCCACTCCAGTGTAGCTTTGGCTGTGTGCTTTCGGTCATTGTCATGCTGAAAGGTGAACTTCCGTCCCAGTTTGAGATTTCTTGCAGAGGGCAGCAGGTTTTCCTCAAGGACTTTTCTCCACTTTGTTCCATTCATTTCCCCTTCTATCCTGACATGTGCCCCAATCCCTGCCAATGAGAAACATCCCCATAACATGATGCTGCCACCACCATGCTTCACAGTAGGGATGGTGTTCTTTGGATGATGTGCTGTGTTGGGTTTGTGCCAAAAAGGCCAAAAAGTTCCATTTCAGTTTCGTCAGACCACAAAACATTTTGCCACATGTCAATAAAATCTCCAGAGTGTTTTTTTGCATACTTCAAACAGGATTTAAGGCGGGCTTTCTTGAGTAATGGCTTCCTTTTTGCCACCCTCCCATACAGGCCAGATTTGTGCAGTTCTTGGGCTATTTTTGTCACATGCAGACTTTGACAGTCTTGGCCAGAGAAGTCTGTAGCTCTTGCAAAGTTGGCCTCTTCGTAGCCTCTCTGATAAGTCTCCTTCTTGCTCAGTCATCCAGTTTGGAGTGACAGCCTGTTCTATGCAGGGTCTTGGTGGTGCCATACACCTTCCACTTCTTAATAATCGTCTTGACCATGCAGCAAGGGATATTCAAGGCCTTTGATATTTTTTTTTTATACCCATCACCTGATCTGTGCCTTTCAACAGCTTTGTCCCAGAGTTCTTTTGGAATCGCCTTGGTGCTCATGGTTGAGTCTTTGCTTTGAAATACACTACCCAGCAGAGGGAACCTACAGGAACTGCTGAATTTATCTTGAAATCATGTGAATCACTACAATTTAACACAGGTGGATACCATTTAACGGTGCGTGATTTTGAAGGCGATTGGTTACACCTGAGCTAATTTAGGATTGCTATTACAAGGGGCGTTGAATACATATCCAACCAAGCTATTTCAGTTTTTATTTTTAATTCATTTTCTACAAATTTGTAGGATATTTTTTTCACTTGGAAGTTGTGGGGTAGGATGTGTAGATAAAATATATTTTTAATGCATTTTAATTCCAGGCTATAAGGCAACAAAAGGAGAAAATATATTGTGACCAAGCTTGGCTGTAGTTCGGGTTCATGCCCCTTTAAAAACGTGACCCAGAGATAATAACTTAGATTTTTAAGCACTTCTGCACACTTTTATTCAAAACACACAACAAACAAACAAAAACCTAGCTCACATGCTCTGACTACACACATGTAGGTCCCTGTCTAACTTAAAGTTTACCTGACATGTAATGCAACACAACACACTTTACACACAAAAAACAAACATTGTTTTGTTTTGTTTTTTGTTTTTTGTTTTTTCACACAATACCTTTTACGACCTTCAGTTGGGCTTCGTCACACAGCAGCAGCTTAGAGAAGACTGGCTGCACTCCTTTTAAACCATGCACCGGGCTCTAATTATCAATAATGGCCAGGTGTAGGTGATAATTAACAATTAACAATAAATAAAACAATTAAATTAAACAATTAGCTTGGCAGGGAGGCTTTTTAATCCCGTCCCTGCCATAAAACAAACATTCTTAGGATTGCAGCCCCCCTGTCCTGCTACATCCTTATATATATAGATATATATATATATATATATATATATATATATATATATATATATATATATATATATATTATATATTAGAGAAAAAGCCGAAATCAAATTTCAAATTTCAAAAAGCTTTACAAATACTCAGAGTAATACAGTTATATTTGTCTAGTTTAATGGGACATCACCTTTGACGAATTTTACTGGAATCCACGAGCCTACGCTAAAACAACCAAGCTGGGAAAACATCACAACCATTAACTACACTATGCAGGGGCTACATGTATTTTTTGATAGGTTGTGTTACAGCTGTTACTGTTGCAGCTGTTTGCATCAATGACACATTATCTTAGCCGAGGCGCAATAATATTTTGATTTGGTTTGTCTGTTAAAACAAGTAAAACTGTTGACCTGGCTAGCATTTAATTTCTTCTCGTGAGCTGGTCATCGATTTATAATAAATTTGTGCCCATACACATGGGATAATTAGTGTGTTACAATTATAATACAATTTGTTTTTCATTTGTCGCTGTGCAATATACTGACTGCATATTATAATCTTTGTGGCTAGAAAGTGTCCTTATAAGAGTTGACCATAGTAAAAGCACAGTGAAGAAAACATTGGTAAGTATTGAAAAGTGCAAAGAGGTACAGCATGGTAAAGCAAAATAAAATAAAATAAAAAACTCATCAAAAAATGGTAAACCATAGGAAAAGCATGAAGAAACTGCAAAATGACTGTGCACATGTACAGTGTAAGTAAGCAACTAACTAACTAACTACTCCATCTCAGCTCTTAGCAGTCAACTACTAAGTACAATGCAGTAGTATACGTAATGTATAAGAATAAATGACCTTTATACTGTAGGTCTTTATTCCAGAAACTATGAATGAACTATTGTGATGGTTTAGGGTGTAGCTTTCAGGAACACATATATCTCTAGTTCCTACAAGAACAGAATGAAGAAAGCATGCTGGTGGTACTTGCAAAACTAAATAAGTTTGACCTGCCAAACCAATGCCATGTTACAGCACTGACGAGACGATACCCAGACCTCACTTGTATATGGGTTTCTGGGGGGAAGAATAAATTGTTTAATAGTTTGAGGTCTACCTCGTGTTATTGTTTGGCATAAGTAGTTTTCTCATGCCAAACCAAGGGCAGAATATTGGAATCCACTTGTCCAAGACTACCCATACAGTTACATAAATGGGTATGTGTGTCTTTTTGTTTTAATATCAAGGTATTATGGCATCATGTTTAGTACAAAGACAGCAGTTCTCTGTGTCCCTGTTTATTTCTCCTTCTTTAAATATGTTCCTTTCTTTGAAATAAAATATTTTAAAATGTAAAAGGGTAAACACTTGGTTCTTTGTTTAGTTTTTGAAAAAGCCTGCAGTTTAGTTTTAAAATCGTTTCAAAAAGGAACCTGTCCCTTTCTAACACTAACTCCATAGTATACATTTTTGGGTCAGCTCAAAATGACCCTCTGAAGCTTTTTATGATAACAATAACACCTCAAGGTATTTATCTAACAGGCAAAATAATACCAGTGAATACCTTGAATCAAACAAATCTGTAACTAGTAGACTGGATCTGGCCCACCTTTGCTTGGGTTTACATTATATCACAAATGTATTTATGAATACAGTAGCAACACATTGATATTGGATTTATTTTCACGCTGTCATGCAAACTATGGCAGTTGCCACTAGTATGTGGGCTCTGTCTATATACCTAATTTGCCCCAACCAAATATAGCCTAGTCAGTCAAGTTCCTAGAAATAACCCCATTGGATTGATACACAGTTATTAACCCGTGGTGTGCCAACTAACACTGCACCATCCCTATAGCCCCAAGGAGAACTACCAAAACACAAACCTCCCCAGGCGTTGTCATCTGTGGCATATTACAATATCTTCTTAACATGGCAAACACCTAGTTTTGCTTTACTCTTTATGCTTAGTAGAAAAAATAATGTCTGAAACTTTATGAGTTTCATCAAAATTTTCCCAATTGAAAACTGCATGGAATTTCAGATGACAGTGTACAATTTCGTACAGGTTTTTAAATTAATAAATGTAAGCGTTGGTTTTGTGTGGTTCATTTTCTTTTAATGGATAAACATTAGCAGAACTCATATCAGATACTTTCTTTGGAGAATGGAGTGTTTTATCCCGCCGGTCCAAGTCCAGATAAAAGGCCTAGCAGGGGACTGGGACACCATGGGTCTCTCCTGTCCCAGTCATTTCATGAACAGATGTCAGCACAGACCAGATGAGAGAGAAGGACTGTCAGAAGCTAAAATTGGCCTTGACTAGAATTCAGGATTGAATTCACACAAGTATATATATATATATATATATATATATATATATATATATATATATATATATATATATATATATATACACACACACACACACAGAGAAATCTGGTTTCAATTAAACATTCTTTTTTTTTCCTTCTTGGATTCAATTGGTTTCCATGACAGTAGGCCTTAACTTTCAAAGAATATAAACATATATTTTGAACGGGGCACAATAGCTTTCTTGTGTGCAGCAAATCATTCTTCCTAATTTTGTTCTTGAATATAATAGCACTTTAAAGACTTCTTACAGGTTCTAAATGATGTCATTGGGGGTGAGTGGTGTGGAGTTACAGAAAGGTCAGGATTTGTCATACTTTTTTTTTTTTTCTTACATTTTCCACACCACTCTGTATTCCAGGCAGGAAGTTTTTAATATTTCACAGGGGGCATTTTTTTCAGCCTAGTAATTTGTAATGCATATGTTAATTGTTGATAATGGCTGTAAACCATTATGTAATGGATAGCGGTTGTCATAGAAACTGTTTGACATGTTCTGGATTGCAGGTGTGGAAAGAAAATGTTAAATTAAGGCAAGTACATTTAATTGAAACTTTAGAAAAAAAGTTTTTAAAGTTTCATTACACATATTGTATGGAATCCATTTCAAAGTATATTTTATAGATAATAAACAGTAAAAAGTATTGTACACACAGGGAAAGCTGCAGTGTCCCTCAATCATGCTCAATTTTACAATAAAAACAAGTGGCGTCTGTTCTCTGCCTTTTTCCAATAATTGTACAAAGCTTACTGTACATTGGTTATACTAAGTAAAAATAGCTTTTGCTACAGGTGGTTATATATGTAATTGAATAATAATAATAATAATAATAATAATAATAATAATAATAATAATAATAATAATAATAATAATAACTTGAATTTATTATAGCACCTTTCAGACCTAGGTGTCTCAAGGTGCTTTATAAAACAAAACAATCAAACACAAATCATCATTACAAAACACAATAAATAACAATTAATCAGTTAAAAATTTCTATAGATACATAAATAAATAAAATACAATAAAATAGGTAAATATAGAGATAAAATCGATCATCATAAAAATACATTATATTATAATAAACAGTGCAGACTGCAGTAGAGTGAGTCAAAGAGTTAAAATAAAAAATACAGCATAACTGTGTCTTAAGGGTATTGTTAAATTTGGCTACTGTTGTGGATTCTCTACTGCAAGATGGTAGTGAGTTGCAAAGAAAATAAGCAACACGACTAAAATGATGCCCTCCGAGCACAACACATTTTGGAACCATACATTTTAACAGTCCAGAGTTAGGGGATCTAAGCTGCCTCCCAGGGATGTAAGGGCTAATAAGGTCCATTATATAACTAGGACCCTGCCCGTGCAAAGCCTTGTATGTCAGCAATAATATTTTAAAGAAGCACAGGACTGGATAGGAAGCCAGTGAAAACGTTTAAGGACTGGAGCAATGTGTTCGGTACCTGTATAAACCCTTGCTGCTGTATACAATAACACTGTAAACTGCAACAAAAAAATACATTAGTCAAATAGTTTGATACACATTATAGAGCTGATATTTCAACATGGAAGTGTAAGGTGCTGTAACAATTAGAATATAGAAATATACATATTGTTTAAAATTCCTCCATATTACAACAATCAAAGTGGCTAAAATGGCCGTAATGATGAGCTACTCATTTCAGAGTAATCTGGGAGACTGGTGAACTAGTCTTCATAGCAAGATGAACATAGTTTATTGTATGTGGAATATCACAACCGTATACATGTTAAGGAACGTAAGCGTCCATCTTAGGCACAATTTCATTGCCCTTTGACATTAATAACAATCCTGTTTTGTATCATTTTAGATATCATGTCAGATAATTACATAAAATCCATCAATTTGTAAAGTAAAAATCATCAAACTTAATACACTGTTATTAAAATCTACCCAGCATTTACAGCCAGTGCTATGAGTAATGCACAGCTGTCTCTAGGGGTCTAAATCAAAATACTGTGTAACTCATTTAATTGCCATGAATGTATTTTGTTTAGTTGAACTTTTTTGTAATGGTCTGCACCTATCAAGAGTGCCCCATAATTAATACAGATGTGTATTTTTCTTTCTTGTTGGAACTCCACTTGCACATACTGTATTTAAACTTTAGGATCAGGTGTACAACACTGAACCAAATATTCATTCTGAAAGGGAAACTCCAGCAATGTTATTCGTAGTAGGTAGAATATTCCTTTAAGACTAATCATTTAACCCTCCCACAGTTTCAATGAAACAAAGAGTGCTGAGGGTATAGAATGGGTTACTTTGTCATGCTGTTGATGCTGAATCACTGGGATCCTTTAAAACCCAACTTGACAAACTGAATCACCATACATGGGCCAAATGGCCTCCTCTTATTTCTAAATCTTATATTGTTACATCAGCCCCCTATTAATACTACTTAAATAATGCATGCTTGGTTTCAACGCATATTAACCAAGCATTGTTTAGGTAGTGTAGAAAAGGCATATTGCCCTATTCACACTTCCTTCAACCAACACTGCACTATCCTGATATTTGCATTCCTTGTTGTGACTTTTTAAATACAGGGTTTTGGAAATGTTACAACTTCATGTTTTATAATCTTCACGTTTTGAAAACGCAATTGCGAATGAAGAGAAAAGCAATGGTTTTGATGCATGTTGTCTGGATGTGTGGATGAGGGCTGACTGGAAAGTCACTAACTGGCCAGGATTGAAAGCACTGGGGATTTCACTCCAGGTTTAATAGGTCTAATTAAGTGATTAAGTACTGTAGGACCTGGCCAGAGGATTAATTGGTTCCATTTTAAAACTAAGGACTTAGTTGGAAGAAAGACAAGGATGCGAAAGTGCCAAGGTTGCCTACCCTGATGCAGATTTTGTATTATAAAAAAGTTATTATAAATTACACATCTTTTGGCTCCAGTGTATTGGATTGGTCTCAATATTTCATGTAAGCATGCCGCTGCCATCCACATTATACTGCACATGTAAACTCACTCCTAGATGGATTGATTCAGTTAAAAAAATTGGGAAGAGGCCACCTTTTCCCCAACCTTCATTTAAACAAAATCCTTGGAAAACTGGGCAGTAATTGCGAATCGTGCAGTTTCAGATAGATAGAAGAGCAGCTGCAGGGAGAAAAACTTGCCCCACCCAAATCAAAGAGGCCTTGCAAGGATAATCTGTATTAAAATCTCAGTAATACTGTACAATAAGTGTTTGTAATTACTGTATATTTACATAGTCCTTACTCAGTAAATACTTGTGTATTTACACGCAATTACAATGTTATTATACACAGTTACAATGTACTTAACACCAATATCTCTTGTTGTGCAGTTTTATGTTATTAGTAGCCTATGCACAGATTAAAACTATACTTTACAGCACTCTTAAGAACATAAGAACATAAGAAAGTTTACAAACGAGAGGAGGCCATTCGGCCCATCTTGCTCGTTTGGTTGTCAGTAGCTTATCGATCCCAAAATCTCATCAAGCAGCTTCTTGAAGGATCCCAGGGTGTCAGCTTCAACAACATTACTGGGGAGTTGATTCCAGACCCTCACAATTCTCTGTGTAAAAAAGTGTCTCCTATTTTCTGTTCTGAATGCCCCTTTTTCTAAACTCCATTTGTGACCCCTGGTCCTTGTTTCTTTTTTCAGGCTGAAAAAGTCCCTTGGGTCGACACTGTCAATACCTTTTAGAATTTTGAATGCTTGAATTAGGTCGCCACGTAGTCTTCTTTGTTCAAGACTGAACAGATTCAATTCTTTTAACCTGTCTGCATATGACATGCCTTTTAAGCCCGGAATAATTCTGGTCGCTCTTCTTTGCACTCTTTCTAGAGCAGCACCTTACCTGTGTCTGTGCTTGCACTTCAATTCCACAGTGCACCTAGAGTCATATTATGTGTACGCCTCGCAGTTGAAGTGGAATCTACTCCAGCTATGTTAATTAACAGAAAGAAAGAAAGCAAACCATTAAAATATATATCTTACCTAGTTCTTTACCTGTTTGTTGATGTAAATATGAACATTGTGTTGGCAACATTGCTCTGCATTTCAGTGACGCAGATATAGATAAGGCAGGCTTATATGCCTACAGTACCTGCTGTGATGTCCCATGCGTATGTCTCACACTTTGGAGATCCACTTGTCCAGCTGTGATGAACGTTATTGAGTGTAATAAGTAATACGATGGTATGTGGAGCCTGTCTGCCTGCCTGCCTGCCTGTCTGCCTGCCTTCCTGTCTGCCTGTCTGCCTGTCTGTCTGTCTGTCTGTCACAATTACATTTTTACATCGATCTAGAGAACAATTTATCCAGTTATAATGAAACATGAAAAGGACATTGTTAACCCTATTGGATACATACAGAAACACCCTGCCCCTGTTTGTTACATTTCTGTCTTACATGTCTTCTTTATATGAGCTCTTTCTATATTTCCATTTTTCCATGTACTATTTGTTTAAGTTGTACCATTTTAAACCCTATATTAGAAAAAAAATGAATGCAAATTAAAAAACATGTTACAATTTAAAATTAAACCAGTGCATACATGCAGTCCTCATAACAGCAAAATAACAGCACAGTGGCTGATATTTAAAATTGAGAGTTTATCAGATTATAGCCAAAAGCAATTTGAAACATTTCTAGAAGGCTAGGTGTGTAGGATAAAATTTTGGTGAAAATCCAGGTTATTGTTGTCACCACGTAAAGTGCGACAGACAAACAGGCTGACAGATAGACATGGAGACCAATGGAAACAATCAGCGCTGATAAAAAAGCAAAGTGTACAACTAGTTTTATAAACGGCAAAAAGAAAATAATGTTGCACTTTCCCCAGAGTCTTTCTTAAGATGATGTGAATGATATTGAATTTGCTTGGGGTTATGCTTTAGAACACACTTGTATTACATCTAATGCAAAATTATTCACCATGTACTCTTTAATCCGGCAACCACCACAACCTTAGACCTCCGTATCTGTTGTCCAGTCCTTCACACGTTGCTTTTGACAGTGTTGCGATAAATGCCATGCAGACCTTTTAAGCTCTCTTACTTTATCTTCTTCTGCCTGACAAGAGGCTTCTTTAAAGAGAATCTTGAAGTGCAATACAGAATCCTTAGGCAATAACACACAGTGGAAGGGAATGGAGAAATATAAAAGCAAGAGTGAAAGCCAGGGCTTGCTGTTGCTCATTTCTATTCTGGGCCTCCTGCACTGTACAGCCACCACATCCTCCAAGGAGGCAAATCAAACTGTTTTCATTCAGCTGCTGTATTCCCTGGGTACTCCCTGTCCCCACTTCACTGCTGCCAGATCTTAGCCAATTAAAATACATGATCTAACCTTGGGTTAATGATGACTCACCCCCCCTTCCCCCATCTCAGAGCCGCTACCAGGTACAGCATCAGACTCGAAAGCCTTTCCCTGAAGATAATAACGGACTCACCTTCTTCCAACTGTAAAGCAACAAGGCTCGAACTGTTGAAAACCCTGGCAATGCAGAGAGACCTCTTTCAGAGTTTGAGGCAGAATAACCTTTGAGGTTGTTCCTGGCCAAATGCTAAATTAATAATTCACAGTGGCATGAAAGAGTTTGGACTTGTGGACATTTTTAGATGATGTATCCCAGATCTTCCAATGCAGGTACTGCAACATGTTCCATGGAATAACAGTCAACAGTTGCAAATGATTTTGTTGGTGCTCTGGTTTTGCCTTTCTTGAAGACATGCAAGTGGAAATAAACCACTTTTTAAGAGCGCTTTTAGTTCTCAATGAGAAGTAGTGTAGCAGTACAGCAAATGTTGCAGAATAAAAAGTAAGTAATGCACAGTAGCTTAAAGGCAGATGATCAGTTGAGATCAACCTCAGCCAATTTTATTCTCGCTAACCTGTGGAACGCAAAAGGGGCTCTCTGTGGGCCACAATCCAAGACCACAATCACCAACTCAATGCAACCAGGATTTGCAACAAACTTCGCATGGTGGTGCCTTTACAAGAAAGGCCACTGATGAACTATGAGCCACACTTTTTTTTTTTTTTTTTTTTTTAAACCAGAAAATGTGATTGCAGTTTATGACATTATGCTATTGTAATAGGAGTTAGGTCTTCACTTTTTTGACACTGGTGAAGACCTGCCGAAGTACTGAAGCAACAACAATTAGCACCTCCTGAAAGATAACCTCCCTGTGCTGCACATAGGGCCAAATGCAGTGGGATCCTAATACCTTTTGCACAGGGAGTGAATGTACTGTGTTGTTGCAGGATAAGTTGTTATGCTAATGAAAGGAATGGAAATGCTTATTAAATCCTTGGTTAATACTACTTTAACATGTTGTTGCTTTGACTGGGTACCGTGAATACTGCTCGGATATTTTAACACATTAAACCTCACTTCTATTCTTAACTTGTAAGTAACTTGTTCTCACAAGACAAGATAGCTCAGCATAATATGTACAGTACTTGAAATGATGGTTTCGAACTACATATTTACCGCTCACAGAGTGCAGCACAGCAATGGTGTTATTTTTTATTAAGAGAAACAAGTTTGCAATTTGGGATCAATTGTTTGTGCATTCCTTGTCTAAATATACATAAAAAATTAAATGTCTGGGTTAGATCAGGCCAAGACCAAGCTGGAGTGCTTAATAAAAGCTCAATGACCAGACCATAGAAGAAGTCATTTTGCATATGAGAGATTTACAGGGAGATTCAGTGGAACTGCTTTTTGTTGTTTGTCTTTTTGAACTGGATAACCACAGGGGGTGTACCATGCTCCCACACACTGCCACCCAACCAGTGAAGGGACGGTGTGCTTTAAGCAGCACTACTTCAGCATTTTTAGTTCCCCAACCTCATAAGCAATCATCTGTGACTTGGTTGTTTGTAAAAGGAGAAGAAAGTTGCATAACAGTCACGCTCAAAACCACCATGGAGCATGGAAGCTCTGGACATAAAAGCATCAACACATGTTTAAATGTGTGTTTGATGAAAATAAAATGACTGTGAAGATGTTGAAGTGCAGCACTGTGTGTGTGTGTGTGTGTGTGTGTGTGTGTGTGTGTGTGTGTGTGTGTGTGTGTGTGTGTGTGTGTGTGTGTGTGTGTGTGTGTGTGTGTGTGTGTGTGTGTGTGTTGTGTGGTGTTGATGGGTGGTGAAAAGAGTGTGCGGGCGAGTAGTGCAGTGGAACAGGGATACACAGGCAGGTTGCAACATGACAAATGATGTTTCCAGGCAACACACAATTCATTATTTTATATTATTTTATTCAGTCAGATGCCACAAATATGACTTCTCCAAACCTTAAAAGAGGAGACAGAAACATGGGGCTTGTTACAGTATAATATAGTGGAACGTTGCATATCAAACCGCTGCATAATCTCCCTGATCAATTAACCGCCTCACTAATAAATAAATAAATAAATATTAAAAGTAGGCTACGAGAGTAATGGCATTGGCAGCAAATGCAGCTTACATGTTACCGTGTTACGTGTTACAGAAAGCGTTACAACAATCAGATTTTTGGTGCATTCCCCTTTAAGAGAGACGGGCTGTTTGAGTGAAGTTTCAATACACCAGTCGAGAAAGCTTTCTTTTTGTGCAATGTATTTATATTGAACCCTTGCAGATATTGGCAGCATGTTGTTGTAGCTTTTAAATTAATTTGAATTAAACAAAGCAAGCTTCATAAATACAATGCTTACCAGCCGTTTGCTTATAAAAGCCGAAGCAATTTTCAAACAGAGCTGCTTATCGGATGTTGACAATATCAAGAAAGAGTGCAAAGTACAGTAACAGAGATATTAAGAAAGCAGAACCAGGGAGACAGGGAATTCTAGAGTTAAGAAAGAAGCCATCAGTTGCAGGTTACTGTACATTTACCATTTGTTTTTTATTTATTAATTTTTTTAACGGTTTTCGTGGAGGTGGCTTATAGCAAACCACATCAACACTGTGTATTTGTAGCCTAATTAATCTCGTTCACGTTTGCTTACTTTTAAAGTAAAAAAAAAAAGTCCCTGTTTAAAGCAGTTTGCGTGTTGTTTTTGTTCACTAACCTATTTATAGATGTGAAAATGCTTTTTTTATAGATGTTCGCAAATCCGACTTTTCAAATATCCGCCTATACCCCAGTCCACAAGGGGTCGAATATGTGACGTTGTACTGTACAATAAAAATAAACAGCAAAACAAAATGCTGCTTTAAAGCAGCATTGGGCAATAAATGGGTTAAACATGAAAAACATACATGGGTATAACTTTCATTTCATTATCTACCTGGGTTGGATTAAACCGGCAGCCGGGAAGGGAAAATGATTACTCTCCTATAGCTGACTAACTAAGCCACCCAGCTCCCAGTCAATGCATACTGCATACTTAACACACAAGTCCTGGCTGTCTTGTTTTAAACTAGCTGGCATTCTAATTGTCCGAGGGCTGTAATAGGTGTAATAGCTTTTATGTGTTACACAGACATTAATGAAGTAACAGTGCGTTTAGCTCCAAATCATGCGGAATGAGCGTGCTGTGTTCACACTGGCATAAATAACTGCTCAATTAGAGAGGAGATTTAAAGATGAAGTGCATTGATTCTATAACCCAATTAATTTGTATTAGTGAGAAAAGAAAGATGCTCAGCTTGTAGAGATTAAGTAAAAGCAGTGCTGAGAATGTGCCCATCAGAAAAATGCCTTTTTAACTACTGGAATGAAAAATCCACTTAAACCGTAATCCCATTTACAGTGTTAGTTTTGTGAAGGTGAAACAGTTGTGATCAGGCACATGGTAATCATGTAAAGATCTACAGGTACCAAATGTATTATAGTGGTTGCAGCTAACAAAATAAACGCATAACCCTGCCGTGCCCTTCTGTTTGCTACTTTGGTCTCAAAATTGTTAAATCAAACATATTCTGATTTGAAATCAAGATATCCGGTACAACACAGACATGTGTTGCAGAATTGGATTATTTTCCATGTGTTATTTTCCATTGGGTTACCATAGGTATGAAACACCCCCATGGTGCATCACCAGGGAAGTGGGTATCTAAGCAGTACACATGGATGATAGTGATATCCTTTCATAAATAACTATGCCATCATCGTAATTGTGTTCACACTGGTTTATATGAATTAAGAAGATGCACCATGGTCTTACAAGTAATAGAACATCATGCTGCAGGAATTCACAAACCCAATAGATCAGTTATAATGTACCCAATTTGATTTCTAGGTGGGCCATCTAGAAATGATATACTGCACGATAGGACACATTATCTTAATAATCAGTTTTGCTTCAGAAAAGTGGTGTGGATTATTCTACCATAAGGTAAAGTATGTGAAAGAGAATACTATATATCTGCTTTTGTGAACACGCTCGACTCTTCTGTGTGAGATGCTGGAAGTGCTAGGTACCGAGTTGTACCCAGTCTCTGACTGAAGATTAAGTTCCTTCTTTCTGTGATCTATATATCTACAGAGGAAGCTCTTCGGTATATTTGTATGAGATCTGTAAACCTCTCTAACTTGAATAGCTGCTAAATGAACAGTTCTGTATATTGCAAACCATAAGAGAAATTGTCTTTCATTGCTATGTCATAGTCTAGATGTAATTTTGAGTTTCTTACTAGCTATTATGGGTTTTCTGTGAGGATCAATTTACGCATGAAATGTCGATGCAAGTGCATGTTTGGGAGAATTACTCGGGTAAATCAGGTTTGTGGATGAAAAAAACAGCCAATGGGATAGGGTAAATCTCATTTACTTGTGCTAATGACGAAACACACAGGAAAATCTCCCAGTTTCATATTAAAACCCGCATTTCACCTGTAAATGTTAATGATTGTGTTTATTCTTAACTATAAATATTGCAAGAGAGCAGGTCAGTTGTTACTGTGGATTCCAAGATGGCAGAAAGTAGTGGCTGATGGACGATTTTATGGTTAGCAGAGGTGTAGTTCACCTTAATGGCAATGCGGGCGTTTTTTTAATTATTGTTTTTTTGCTGTGTCTGGTCTGTCATGTTGTATATCTCTTGTGGGTTTACAGTGCTGTATAAAACCACTTACAGGTAATGGACAAAGAAATAGAAACACCAATGTAAAGTCACTTAATGGGGCGTTGGGCCACTATGGTATCATGTGCTGTGGAGTTCTCGGCGGACCGTTTTTAATAAAACTGGCTGCTCGCGCCCCAGGTTGAAATTTGTTGTCAACTGATCTGCAGTTGCTCACCTGTTTTGCCTTCCATTTTAAATTAATGCACGGATATCACAATCCTGGAGTATGCGCATTCCGCCCACTGTTGCCCTTTGCTGATGATGTCTTTCCCTTGGAGTTCCATGCCGACATCACCTTAGACTCCATTGCTTGTGAAACATCAACAAGTTGAGCTGTCTTGATCACTGATCACTGCCAAACTCGCCCCAACAATCACCCCTCTTTCAAGGTCACTGAGGTCTCCTCTTGCAGCTATGCTAGCCATACTTATAGGCAACCAGGCCTGTCCAGCATTTTATACATGACCCTAAGCATGCTGGGATGTTATTTGCTTAATTAACGCGTGAGCCACACCTATGTGGAAGTCCACTACCTGTACCATGAACTGTGTTATGCCTTTGTTATAGTATTAATGCAGTTGTTTGAGAATACCCTTGATGCTTAAATGTCTAACTGAACTAATTCCCGTCCTTTTTTGATCCCAACTATGTCCAAAGACAACGCGTGTCTGCCCTCCATGTTAGTAAATATAGTTGGCGAATTGAATGTCAAGAGCCAGCTCGATCACCCAAAACGCAACAACATCCAACAAGTTGTTGATGCCCTCTCGAACTGATCAAATAAAATTGCAAATGAACGAATTGAATGTGCTGATCGCTGCTGTCCAATTGAAAGTGGCGACTGAGGTAACCTTCACAGTTGCCAAGTCCGCTTATAATAAGTGGAATTGGGCTTGTTTTGAGAGTTGCTGGTTGGAACTTGCATAAACACCCATACTCTAACATGAATTCACTTGTTTTGGGCTTGTTTTGAAAGGCAGTGCCACTTTTTTTTTTCTCCTGAGACTTGGAAACACTGATAACCTTCCCTGTCTGTCTCACGGGCAGGGCTTGTATTTGCACAGATATTTGCATACCCCAGTGTGCTTATATGTGGGGGGAAAAATGTAAACTGACAAAAATTGAATGTAATAACACATTTAATTATATATAGACTCTACATTCTCAAGATACACACATTGACTTATTTTAATTGTTTTCATTTTGAAAACTCTTTTGCATCCCTTCAATGGAGCGGACACAGATAGCCACTGCAACTGTCGAATGACCCATTTACTATTATTAATGTTATCATCCTTTATATAAATATACCATGACAATTTGCAGATTACTAAGTGCGATTTTAATGCTTGTTACACACTTTGTATTTCATTCCTACTTTTGATATTGACAACTGGATCGTCCCTGCATGAATAATGACTTCCATTTGACCTCAAATAGGAAGGACCTGTCAGTGAAGAAACACACATATTGCTGATTGATTTAAAGTGCTTTTAGAGCCCAAGCTGTTTTTACATCTCTTTAACCAAACCTAATGTCTAAGAGCTTAGCAGTCCCAGAATCATTGTAAAAATAAATAGCTCTATAAAATAAACGATTCAGAACAATTCAGATTGCTTTATTCCTCATGTGTTTAAGTAAAACGATACAAATGCCTGCATTTGTATTAAAATGTCAGAAATAATGTATCATTAATCCAGTCAAACATTTAGTCTAAAATTAGCAATACTATCTGTATTATGCTTTAGTAAAAACATGTATTACTTTTGTTCAAATTGGTTTACAAGATCCACACTTTGGACGGTTTAAAACTAATTAAAAAAAACAACAACTTTGTTTTATTTATTTATTTATTTATTTATTTTTAACACTGTACATGTTTTTTAGTGCCATTCTGGGACATTTTTTTTTTTTTACCAATTGAAAAATATCTGAGCTATATATTTAAATATCTGATTAAAAGATTTCATTCAAATGAAATCCAGTACATCAGTATATTAAGTACTTATATGCATATATAGTCTATGCATTTTCTATACAACAAATTATTATTATTATTATTATTATTATTATTATTATTATTATTATTATTATTATTATATATTATTATTATTATTAATAATAATAATAATAATAATAACAATAATAATAATAATAATAATAATAATAATAATAATACATCTGTATTAAAATATAATGACACATGCAGCTATGTGAATATCTTTATTGACACAGGGTACTATTGCAGACTGAAACAAAGTGACTAACATGCACTGCTAGATGTATCAACATCAGCAGAACAGGTTGGGGGGCTTCAGTGAAATCCAAGTTTGGATAATGTTTTACTATGCAGTACATTCATATTAAAATGAGCTAGAATTTCACATTTATACTTCCACATGTAATATCAATAAGAAGTGGATTAGATAAAGCTTACACCATTGTTTTTCACCCTTGCTTTTCTGCAATCAAATGAAATCTGAAAACCACATTGAATATTAATAAGAAGTGGATAATATAAAGCCTACACTGTTGTTTTTCACCCTTGCTTGTCTGCAGTCAAATGAAATGTCAAAACCACATGGAATGTTAATGTATTTAATAACTGGTAGCAGCAGGTCACTTATGTTTCAATCAATGTTAATTGACTTTGGCAATCAATACGCCAAATATTGGCTGTCTTGCATGCCGCCCTATAAAAATGCTCTATTCTAATTAGCCTGTGTGCTTATTGAATCCCTTCCTGCCCACTGAGTTATCTATAGGGTTACCCTGCACCAGTGTCTGCAAATGCTTGCACACAAACAGGATGCAAAACAAGTGTCTATAAATACAGATTTTTTTGTCCTCCAGAGGAAACTTAATGCATTAAAGCCACCATTCCCATAATATCTGATATTTCCAGTAACCCTTTTAAAATGTTTTTCAGTGTTAAGTGGAGTTCATTGTGTTTAGTTTTTTCCTCATTAAAATAGCATAACAGAAACAAAGGAAGGCTGACATATCTTCAGTGAGGATGTTTGGTTTGTTGCTGCCTTGCTTACTTCCTTGATCCAAAGCAAGATGGCTAAAACCTAGAGAGAGAGAGAGAGAGAGAGAGAGAGAGAGAGAGAGAGAGAGAGAGAGAGAGGACAGAGCTGCAGCTCTGAAGGGTGATTAGTATTCATGCTGCACCCAGCTCCAGAGAGGATTAATAGACTCTGATGCCTAATATCCTGGAGAACAATTAATTTGCCCACAGTTTTGTCATGGTTGAAAGTCAAATGCTAGAACAGATCGATGCACGGAGCCGCAAGTCCAATCGCTGCAACCTTCTGCTGGGGCTGAATTTTAATTTCATCATTTCCCCCCATCCTCAGCAAGGCGAGTCCTAATAGACCTCAAAGAGTCTTTTACATTTTAGATAGGCCTTTTCTTAGTGAACAAAAAAAAAAAAAAAACATCATTATGCATGAAAACTAGTGAGATGACAGTATGCTGTTTGGTGAGCTAGGTTATAGTTACAGTTCATCAAGTGACAAAGCTGCAGTGTGCCCATATACTGTACATTGCATGCTTAGTCCTGCACCTTATACACATTCTAAAACGGCATGAGCAAATTAAGAGGAAACACACATTGTGTAAATGGATTGTTCCTCGCATGACTGATGGCATCCCTGACATGTATTCTGTAATACAGAAAAGCTGCAAGATCTGATCCAGTCTCAAACAATGCAAACACCTTGCAGATCCAATCAGTGCTGCCTGGGCTGCCGAAGGTGGACTTACACCCTGTTTACTGTGTTATGGAAGGAGTTTATCATTTCTATAACCCCCGTATATGCATGCATGGTATCCACTTCATGCAAGTTTACATGTATGCGACTGTGTGTCTTATATGCATGCCTGAGTGAGACTATTGCTCGGTGGTGTAAGAATGTGAGGGCAATAATTAAATCTATTTTTTCTCCTATGATGAGGTTTTAACCAATCACAAGATAGAATTTCCAAGAGTATATATTTATATATTTGCACTAATGGTGTTAATCAGAGGTCAGGGTTCTACATGTTATTCTTCAAGTGTTATGTGGGTGGAAAAAAATAATAATTATTCTTATTATTTCTTAATAGAAGCTAAATGGCTCTTGTGATTACGTAAAAACATTTTACAAGGTAAAGACTTTTTTCTCCTTGCATACTTCTTTTCAAATAATACCCTATATACAGTAGTTATTCATTTAAGAGACTGCCTGTCCTGAACCTGAAGACAATTCCTTTCAGCATGCCTTATTATCTACCCAAAGCTGTTTGGATTCTCACTGGGGTCTGCAAGGAGGTTAAGAGTTGTTTCAACTATACAGCAGTTATGCAATCACTTTTTAATATTGAAAATAAGCCCAAACACTGCAGAAATGGCAGGAAACTGGGGCAATAATAATAAATCAATGCCACCAAAGGTCAAGTGCAGAGCATGTAGCAGTGAGTTACAGGATATCTTAAACACTTTGCAGTTGGACAGTTTCCTGAAAGTCATGTCTAGAGAGACCAGTATGTTAGTACTGGAGCCATTGTTGTTGATTCTTGAGTTTTAAAGGATAAATAATAGGCCTTGTGATACATTGGGTTTACCCTGTTTCAAAAAGTGATGTCTAATTCTGATCTCCCAAGACTGGTTAGGGAACAACAATATATGACAAACGCACCATTTATGCACCTGATTATGACATCAAAATACTTTTCTCTAAGGGATAGGGTCACAAACTTGGAAATGGATAAGGGAGCAAGGTAAAATCTAAAGGTGTGGCAAATGGCCACTGTAATGCATCCAGATGTGTATGGCGTCATGGTGTGTACTACTTTTATTGCTTTATTATTATTATTATTATTATTATTATTATTATTATTATTATTGCTGAATATATAGTGGAGGTGGGAGTACCTCCTTTGGCATGTATGTATCTACAGAACCATTTATCCAGGTTTGATTCAATTTGCTAAGTACCTTCTTTAGGGTCAGTTATTCATGAGCTGGATGTGTATGCAGGCTACTGTCTGTCTGCACTTCACACTTACTTTTGTACTTACACTGAAGACTCTTTGTCTAATTCAAATTAAACTTGCTAAAGAAATTCTTTAACACATGTATCTGAATGTATAGCACATTCTAGGGATATCAAATTGTTCTGTGTTTTGTATTTGCTAGGACCGAAGTCATTGTATTTTGTATCTTGCTCTTAATTGTGCTGTAATTCTTGATATGTATTTTTTGTATACAACTGTAAGTCGTAAGTAAGTTTTTATATGGCAGAATAAATTGAAGTAATTCATGCATATACTATCATGTACTTAATCATAAAGTCAAGCAGGCAAACATTTTGTCTAATATAACACTGATGGAAGAAGGATTTGTATTTTGTATTAAGTTAAACAAGGAATACACAAGTGATCTGTTACAACAGAGATTATCAAGTGTTACTACAGTATCTGAGGGAAAGCACTGACTCTAAAGGTAATCACGAAGCACAATAATATTAATAACGCATTTAAACCAGACGATATTACAGGAGCTTGTACAAACATTACTTTTCAGTATGTTTGTTCTGATTTTACCAGTCCTTTATCCACCACCCCATATACAAGACTTGGATAACTACTGTTAGATATCAACTATCAGTTCAAAAGAAGGGATTACAGACTCATAAATGCACAAACAATCTGCAAACTACTGTACATTGCAATGTAAAAAGACTACCTAGTACCTGTAGTTGGGGGATTAAACAGACAACATTAACTGTCTGATTCAAACTTGCCTGTTTTCCCCCAGAGATGATGATAACATCACAGAGCAGAAATCTTAACTTTTATTATATTACATATATGAAATGCTAAAAGAAACCTTGCCCATTTGACCTGATACGTGCAAAGTCAGAACACACACATTCCTATTAATGGAACCATTTTACCATTTGGGGTGGAATCCACATCACCCAGTGATATGTTTATATGAAACAAAACTCCACTCAAAGTTGAAGACATTGAAAAGTTTGTCATTTACTATGTTTCTTCAGGTGTTTCTAACTCTTACCAAAACTTCCAACATGTTTTTTCTAAGTTTAAATAAAGTGACTTATGAAGTACTTGCACAAGCGGCTTCAACTGATAAATTAACAATTAAACCTGGTTTTATAAAAACCCAAACTGCCTTGAATGTAACCATTTGAAGATGAAAAAAGTAGAGAGAGCACCTCACAGTTAACTGGAGTCCTTCCTATATAAAGGTGACCTCTGTTGTGATAAGTAAAGCTGACTCCTCAAGCCCTGTTATCAGCTATTTGGTCATGAACGATTTCTCATTTCGATGTGACGGAAAGCTGGAAATTGGATAGATACTGAATGAAGCTTTAAGCACCTTCCTCTAGTGTTTTCAATAGCTTAAAGGAGCGATAACCAAGGTGTTAAAATCCATTATGTTTGCCACTCGCAACATAACCACTCTTTTCTTGTGTTACAGATATGTTTTTTTTCTTTAATTGTTTAATTACTTTTTTTTACACAACTTTATTACACAAAAAGAAGGTGGGTCAGTTTCAATGTACTTATTACAATCCAACCATGTGACCCAACAACACAGGAAGTGACTGAGTACCAGGAAACAGCTTTTTACACTTACTCTGTAGTGTTATACAGTAGAACCTGATGTATCCACACCCCATTCACCCGCAACTTCAATTATCCGCGGTTCCCTGAAATACAGTACATTATTGCCAATGTAGACTTAATACCTGTGCTGCACACACTCACACACACACACACACACACACACACACACACACACACACACACATCAGTCTAGAACTTATCACATTTAGCGTCAAATTGGACAACAGTAACCATGATGATGACATCACGACAATGGGGTAGAAGAGACCCCAAAAACCTTTGGAGTAGACACCAATACTGCAGCGCTACAAATGTGATGATTCATGAGTTTGTATGGACAGCAGAAAGATACCGATTCTATTAAATTAGCTTCCTGAGGCAGTTACTTAGTGAAACCCAGCAAGCATATTTTTGCCTCACTGAAACAAAAGACTAGGATAGACTTTCTCAAGGTTCAAAAGCATGACATGCAGTAGTGAATTGTTTAAAAAGCTGTTACAAAAAAAAAAAAAAAAAAAAACTTAAAAACTATAAAAACTTTTTTCCCCTTAACAGTGTGGAGTATGGTTTGTAGACAAGTGGAAAAAAAAATCTAATTTCAATGCATGAAACTCTGAGGCACTGACACAACAAAATGTGAAAACAGTTCAAGGGGGTGTAGACTTTGTATAGGCTCTGTATATTAGCTCAAAGAGCTATATATCTCCAATTAAAACCTTTATAGAAAGGGCTAGGCAACCATTGGCACTTCTATTCCATTCCACTTCCAAACTTTGATTCAACACTTAAATTCACTTAATTGACCCTTAATTATTTAATTACTTAATTATCCCAGCTGCAGAAGCTCACTGAATTAAGGGTTCATTTGAACAAATACTTACAATGGAATGGAAGTGCCAAAAGTTGCATCCCCTGGTTTATAGAACAGTGAGCCTTATGGTTTTTGTTATTGTTCTTTCTAAAATAAAATATGAACTGTATGGCTTCCTTCATTTTGTACACAATTTACAAGAAAAAAGAAAAATAAGTCCTATATAACACAAAGCCTTCACAAAAATAGAACTGTATAGCAGTTTTCAGGCTACAAGCAGCATCTACACTTGAGCAAAGACAGGCTTCTGTTTTCTACTGAAGAAGCCTGTTTTTAAAACTCTGAACTTTTTCTGAGCAGTGTTCTCCAAGATGCATAAAAACCTTCTGAATTACCTCAAAGGTGTGCTTCAAAGGCTTTGGGTAATCAATGTTTAGTGTATACAGGAGGCTGAAGAGCACAGCAACCGCATTTGGTAAATCACCCAGATCTGTCATGACAATTTCCTCTTGCAGTATCACTGCAGCATTCGTGATGTTCTGCTGAGAGTGGGTTGTGGGGAGATCATTCTCTACAGCTGTTAAGATGCCAATTTTCGCTCCCTTTCTTATTCCTCCTCTAGATCAGATTCCTAATTCAAAAACAAAATACAACAAAACACACATTAGATTGACTGACATGTAAAAATAAAAATAAAATTAAGTCAAACATCATAAATTTGTAAAAAGAACTTTGTCCAATATATATCACATTATGTACATTATTATTGTTTTAATAAGAAAACAATTGAACATTACCAAGCAAATCTTGAAGAGATTGGAATATTCTCTCTCAAGTACCAAGCAAGACCTTGTAGACCAGTTGATCTCTTGTGCCTCATCAAGTAGGTGATCTGTAATCAAAACAGTTGAGATGAAGCAAAAATGTAAACGAATACATTCTTAATATAAGCTTAGCATTATTTGTGCTTTGTAAGATGACTCCTCTCCATATATGTTTTTAAGGATAGCGAGTATAGTATGGAAAGGACCATGAATGTATGTACAGTTCCACTTTTGAGAAGGATTCCTTAACATTGTATTTTTGAGGATGTTGTCTTAACTGAGAAAAGTGAGGTCAGTTAACGCATGATGGTAAGTTAAGGATCGAAGTAGGTGGTAAAATTTTGCAAACTCACTATTTTAAGTTTCTAAGCATTTTTTTCAATTTTAAGTTATATCAATTTGTAAAGATAAACTAGTAAAACTAGTAAAACTTTTTTTTTTTTTTTTTTACTGTGTGGTAAAGTCACCATAGCTATATATTTGATTGAAAGTCCTATCATCTTACAAGTAATCCATATACATGGAATAAACATTAATGTGTAGCTTACAATGGCATTATATAGAACAGTAATCATGTTTTCATGATGTAATTTAAAAAAAACAACTTGTTGTTTGTGTACAGCTGCTTGCGATATGTACAGTAAGCTTGCATTGCAACAGCACCTTACTGTTGCCAATAAAAAGAACTGCAGCTGACTTAGGTAAAACAAAGCTTTACTTAACAGTCACCATACCAAGCAGGTGATCAGTCACATTTTACTACTTTAATACTACTACTACAACTACTACTACTAGTAGACTACTACTACTACTAATAAATAATAATAATAATAATAATAATAATAATAATAATAATATATGTTTTTGGTCGTAAGGACATTTCACAAAAAAAAAAAATTCCAATAGCAGTGGGTTTTCAAGGAATTTCTTTCCGTACAGCTTATGCTATACAACTCTTTGCTGTCGAGATGGCAAATGAAGAAATGAAAGTTCCACCTTTAAATAACATGAGCTGGGGGGTTCTTAGTTTTCAAATAAAAATGATTAGTGTTAGTGTTTCATACATATTCTACCACAGCAGTGAAGCAATCCCTATAGGTGATTTATGCTATTCACACATTGTCAAATGATTTCTGTTAACAGAGACAGAAATGAAAAAAACATACAGTGTGTGTATGCCGCCTAGCAAACTTTCGAAGGTTTAGCACTACCTTTGAATTCCTGGCTAACGAACAAACTTTCAAACCTTTCAACACAGCCCTGGTAAATACATATGTACTTACTAAGTAACTACTATGTAAATACACAGTAATTAGAGATGTAAGGATACGTGGATAGTGATTTGTGGGTGTAAAAGCCCCATAATGCTGCCGCAAATCATGTTTAGTCATCGTAAAGTCTGATTTTACCTGGTCGCTAAAAATGCGGCGTATATAAAGAATAGTGATCACCTGGCATTCTGCACCCACTATCAAATATGCATTTGCCACCATTAATCAATTAATTATATTGAAATGCATTCAAAAGAAGAAAGAGCATGGAATTGGGTGGGATCTACTAAACGGGTGCAAACATTATAATGTGATGTTTGGATCTTGCCTTAAGCAATTACTGACCCTCCTAAAAACTTTACACTTCTTCTTACGTGGTGCGATATGCAGTATAATCGTAAATCTCGAAAAACTACTCACTTCTAAATCTTTTGTAGTCATCTTTGTATTACTTTAGTATAAATACATGTTAATTTGGATTCATATGTTGTTTTTTTCTGACTTTATGTGAACGAAAAGACACACATTTGCTCATTTTCTCATTGCAAATAGTGATATTTTTAAATATCACTGTCCTGGTCACAACAGCAAAGTTTGTGGGGAATAATAGCCATTTTCTATACTTTTGAGGCATAAGCAATTAGGAAATAACACTTGCTACCCAGGAACAAAAAAAAATAAAAATTTTGTTACACTGTGTTATCGTCTCACTTCGCAGGTCATCCTAGACGTAATAACTGAATTGAGGGATGCGCTAGACACCCGTGTCAATCTAGGGACCGCTATCCCTGCACATGTGAAAGTCCTGTTCTTTGCACTACTAAGCCTCTCGTTCCTTTCAGACCACAGCTCGAATGTCTGGAGGGATAGATCAGTCCATCTAGCAACATTTCTGGATGTCATGCTGAAAAGAGCAGGCCAATACATATCATTTCTTAAGGATACTCACATAACTGATGTTGGCTTATGCTTTTCCAAACAACTCCATTTCATGCTGAGTGACCTCAGCCATAAAGACTCTCAGCTCCTCCGAAAACTTTTCTTTTTTTTCAATGCGCCAAGAGGACTTTGCTGCCCCACCTCTGACATTTTTTTTGCTTTGTATTTTCGTGTTCCACAAATGTCATACAGCGACTACTGCTCTCTGTACTCCTAACTCTGCAAGTGCATCCTCTAAACAGACCGATGTGTTCATTATCATAATTGCGGATCATTATTTGTGCATGTTGAGTAATTTGCATTGCTTTTAAGTTTACATAGGACGCAGTGCAAAATAATTGCCTGGCTGCAATGCAATTTTAATTTTACATGTGCAATTATTTGCACTGTGCCTATACTTACATCACCCCCTTAATGTAAAGTGTTACCTGAATTTACTACCTGGTTTAGTGAGGTAAAAGATTTTGAAATGGTAGTGAAATTAATACTTTAAACTTACTTTTAGTAAGTTATAATATATAATAATATTATATATATATATATATATATATATATATATATATATATATATATATATATATATATATATATATTATAACACTGTATTTAAGATATCAGGGTTTGTTACAACAAGTATACTAGGGGAATAGCATTAAGGGACACATGAATTATAACTGGTTCTACAATAAAAAGGAATGCCTTATAAACAAGTGAGCAATGTACTTTAGTTTCTCTTAAACATTCCTCTCAATATAACTCACAAATTGTCAAACTCCACATTGGAGGGTAATACTGAGAGAGGCATGCTCTAAATATTAGTGTGGAATAAACGCTTTTTCCCGTAATGATTTAAAATCCATTAGAATCAGAACCTTTTGCAGTGGATTTATTTTCTTTTTCTCTCCTCTCCACAATATGATGCCAATAGAGAATGCAACACACAGTATCAACTTTAGCACATCAGTTATTAAAGGATACAGTGCTAATGTGTTTAATGACTTTTTAATAGTCCAATGTAAAACTTTTAGTTGTGTTTCAATAATTATAGTACACACACCACTTTCATAATTCTACTGTTGAATCCCAGGGACTCCATGGTATATTATGAATTTAAATCATGTGTTATAAGGTAACTGTATCCACTTACATACCTAATATTTATAAATTACATATTACACAATAATTATATAAAGGGCATGCTGTTGTTTTATATCTAGTTCAATTTTAGAATATGCAAAATATGCTAGTGGTATTTTTGTTCTTTTTATTGAAACAGCAGGTGATAACATTGTAAATAAGAAGGAAACATTACTATAAAGCCTCAAGTACAACTCTGCAACTCTTGGCCAAACAATTGTACCACATGTATTTTCTTACCAATAAGCATCTGCAAGGTTTATTTATCATTTTATCTTTACCGTACAAATGATGTGACTAAAATATCTGACATGACTGCTAGAATGTTTTATATATTTAAATAAATGAACTGCTCACCATCTGTCCTGGTTTTCCTCTTTGAAAAGGTGTGTGCGCTTGGAAGGAAGTGTGTATGTTCAAATAACTAAACAGCCAGCTAGTTACCAACAGAAGCCATTTCACACACAGCTGTTCAACACAGCTTTCTTATTTTTCATTCAAAAGAACATATTAATGCAAAGGCTTATGTGGGGAAAAAAGATGGTATCTTCAGTTTTCTATTGCCCTGAATGTGACCTCAATAATACAAGCCTACAGTCTAAGAAACATTGTGATCTGACAGCAATGAGAGGAATGTACAGTCAGAAAAAAACTGCCAATGCTGAGCACTCTCTGGAAATCTAAATTATTGTCCTCTTTATGAGCCTATTATGTGCCCACAGTAGACATAGTGACTTAATATTCCAGTGTGGGATATGTACAATACACCTTGTGTACCAAACATTATTATTATTATTATTATTATTATTATTATTATTATTAGAAGTAGTAGTATTGATAAGACCAGTATTTGCCTTTAAGAAATATTTATTGGCAGGTATTAAATTAATCCATTCATTAATGTGTTGATTTCAAATCTGTCCTGACCTTTACATATGATCAACAAGCAATGGAAATATCAGTTGACAGCCTCTGTACAGCAGTACAGCAGTAAAAATGCCAGTAAGCGTTTGAACCACAATGTGGAAGTTACTTGCCGTCGAGTGATATTGAATCGTAAAGGTGAGGGAAGGACAGCTTTTCTGGTTTTGAAATCAACACATTAACACTAAAACCGCCACAGCAGTCATTTTGATGGGTTTCGCTTTTAAATTTTAAGTTACACTGCATGTGTGAAAGATACACTGTTGTCCATTCTTGAATTTTCCTAAATACATGTATTAAATACCCTGATGGCATTTGAAAGGCAGGATCGCAAAAATAAAAAAGGACACTGCCCTCTACCTAGAACCTTTTTACAATACATGTTTTTATTTTGAATATGACCTACAATATTCTATTTTATTTTTATGTACAAGCCTGTTGTTATCTCTATTGGACCTGGCAGCCATCAATTATTTTGTTTTGTAGAAGGAATGCAACGGGGAAAATAATAGTAAGAGAGATTTCATCTTGAAGCGAGCCACAGCGCTTCAGCAGAACTATTTCGATCAGAAAACTGCAAAGCAGCAGAGTGCAACAGCTCAGCCTGCATTCTGTGCTGCACCGGGTGACACGTGCAAGAGAAAACATTTTACTTTGCTTTAAAATTACAAACTACTTTTGTTTTTACAGTTTTGTACCTGTTTAATGTTTAATATACCTGTTTAATGTTTATTTTATTATAGTTTTTCATTTTATGAAGTAGTGCTTTATATGTGGTAAGTTAAAAAATAAACCTTTTTATGTTTAATTGTTCATTTCAATACAATGTTTCAGCTGTGCAGATGTTTGATATGATGTGCTTGAATAAAACTTTTGAGTTGTATCCGATAGTTTGTCTTTCATTTTAATATTGATGTTGTTTAAAATTGAACCGTCATGATGACTGCCAGTGGTTTTCAGTATGAGTATAAATGTTACGGTTCTAGTGTTAATGAATGGATTTATTTATTAAATACTTCTTAAACGCAATTACAAGTCCAGGTAGGAGTAACATATTTAAAAGTAGTACAGAAAACTAAAAACTGGTTTGAATGATCAAGCGCTCCTAAAATGATACCCAATTTCTTACCAGCAGTGCTGTGTTAGTAATTGGAGTGGATAGAGATCAATCCTGAAGCTCTAAGGCCATTCCAATGCATAATGACTTTTAGTTTTCAAATAATTAGGATATTGTCACACGGCTGACTGCCAGGTCAGCAAATCATTAACCCCATTGCTAAATATGCCTCCATTTTAATTGCTTGCTTTAACACCTCCGGTTAGTTGAACTGAAATTAAAGTTACAGGAATTTTACACAAGGCCTAAAACTGCAGGAGTAAGCCTTTGACATTCTAAATGAACTTGTGGAACACCAGACAGACAATCATCAATTCCAAAACTGTCTCACCACAATAACCATTATCACATGATCAGCCCTCGTCCTGTCTTCATCACAGTTCACTGTGTATTAAATTTAATAAAATGTAAATAAATTACAGTTATGCATCATTAAAAACGCCAAAGGGGAAAGCTTTAATAATGTATGTCGTTGTAATAGTTTATGCAGAATTCTCGACCTGTACGTTTTTCCATATTGTGATTTTAGAGGTGTTCAAAATGATACACTGTTGTGTTTGTTAATGGAATGTACCTTACATGTAGGCTTAAATAGTTGTGAAGTTTGAAACACTGTAGAAAAAGCTCCAACATCTTGTAAATTACAGACAACACCTTCAATGGTGGATCCCTGCTTGCTACAGCAAGGCAAATAGAACATGTCTGCTCAAGGCTTTGCTGTCAGCGATCTGAAAATTGCTTCACTTGTATAGCATTAGACCTACAACACTTTCTATATTATCTCAGCAAGAATTGGAATCTCACAATGTCGTGAACCACATGACCCTTTGCCTTTCTATGCTTTTGCTATGCTATCCTCTTCAGGGATATTGGAGTTCTGTTGTACAGTTAGCAGATTCCCTGGGAGGATTACAAAATAATAACATGTTCAAAAGTTTATATAACCCTAAGACCGATTGTTTTCATATTCACATATCATGGGTCTCAAATCAGCTCTTATGAGCTTCCTAGTGTACCCAGATCATTCTCCCGCCTCATTTTTGGTTCCCACAAGCCACTGTTATAGGAGGGAGCATGATATGGATACACAGTGATGATTATTGCAGAAATTCTCTTCCTCTTAGTGAACACCCAGAGCATTAATTTAGATATTTATATTGCCAGCTCATTTATTACCCAGGATGTATGATGCATATCAAAACAGTCGTGATTATGTTGAAATATATTTTTTTAATGTTTTGTTTTAGTAACACACTCTTCCAATTGTTCTATTGTTGAATAATGTGTAGTGAATTTTAAGAAAAGTAGTCTCTGATACCGGCCATACAACTTACTCCAAGGTGTTAAAGCAGAGTATAAAGCCAGTGTAAAACCCTAACACTGAATGAGGGCTTAAGCTTGATCAATCAGTATTTCTGTACACACTCCAATCCAATCAAGATAAGTACAGTAAAATCCTTTCATATCGGGGACCTATGATACTAGGTTTAGTTCTAAGCTATGTAAAGAAGGGTATTGCAAAGTTTTAATATTCCTGCTTTTCCCCACTGTAATCAGCCTGAACAGTCCTGTAATAGGAAACAATAAATTCATTTCTGTCCCCACTTCTGCAGAATGCTCTCTTCTACCTTCTGCCTGGGTGCTATTGGCTGCTCTTAAATGGAGTGAAGCACTATTCAATAGGTCAATCCACTTCATCAAGTCACCTGGCTTGACCTTTCGCAATGCGAGGCAGCGCAATTTATACTGCGAGCCCTGCTGCCGCTAAACGCTACACTCATCCAATTTTAGGACGGGGAGAAAATGAGGCAGGGGAAAGACTAGCAGGAAATCCTGATGGATTTTTGATTAGTTTCTCCATTCCTCTATGAGAAATCTAGGCACTGTTAGCCTTGGACAGCCCGCAAGAAATGGATTGTGGGAGTGGATGCTTTTAACTGGAAAACAAAGACAAGGGAACTGGGCTTTGCTTTCCTCCTGGCAATCAGAAAAAAATGTATACATCTCACATCTGGATCATTCTCTAAACAAGTGGAATGTGTCCTGTGGCTAAGATGTGCTACTCCTTGTCAAGGGGAGTCGAATGTAAATATATCATTTCTCTTCTTGGACAGTTCATTTGCCACTGTACTATAGACCGGTAGGCATATCAACGAGATTTGTCTTGTTGTCCTCCTTGTACTATCTTGTGAGTTGATAATATTTTGTTTTGGTTTCTGCTACATCATTGTCTGGATTGTTTTATATGTGTACTTGCATTTTGAAATTAAACTGTTCTTAGGTGTATACTTATGGGAACTATACAGCTAATTACAAATATTTTTTATACTCGTTAACACTTATTCATATGTAATGCCTGACATGTATTCTGTAATATATACAAGTTATTCAGTCATGCATGATGGGCAAAACAGCAGATGTGACAGACCTTTACAAGTGTATCTTTATTCAAAATTCTGATAAGTGATGGACTGTTCTGGATAATAAACTTTACTGCGCAATGAATTAGAGGTAATAATCACTGAAGAATGGTCACATCTAGCTCTGGAACAACAGTCATGCCATCCTGGCTGTCACTGCTGGCATTTTCCCACAGTGGAACTGAAGGACAGGAGTATCCAAGCCAATTGCTTCTTTACACCTAGGCGCTTGACAGTGGATGTCAGCGAGCTACCAGGAGGTCAAATGCCAGCCCTGCAACTGAGTCAGCTGTAGTGCTGGGATGAGAAACATTCCTTACCGATTTTGCCGGAAGTTCCAGAGCCAATACAAGGTTGCCTTCGGCTTCCCAAACAAAGACCAGCAACTTTGCACAGCTAGGATGCAAACCTGCACTCCCCTAGCTTTATGACTCACTCTCCATGCCGCACGGTCATGCATTTACCAGATAAGCAACTCAGGGATCCCACCTAACCCTGGTAACTTTTTAAAAGCCTGCATTCATGACATTACCAAGGTAGCAACCAGGCAAGAAAACCATCATCTTCCGTGACAATTCCATTCAAACAAACTAAAGGGTACTGAGCATTCATACTGAATCTGCTTTCAAAAGAACCAAATTCCACTCAGTTAGAAATAAACTGCCCCAACACAAGAACAGTTAAAATGAACAGCAGAGTATATTAGAGATAAAAGACAATGGTTTAATTGAATGTATAAATATTGAGACTGAGTTACACTGCTTGCTCATGTGAATACAATTTTAAAAAGTGCTTTCCTAGGAAATGTGAAGGTTTTTGACTGGCAGTAGTGGCCGACATTGTCACAGTAAAACAAATAGAACTTGAAAAACACAAATGATTTAACTTGGTTTCGTTCATGTGCACAATGTTTTTAAACCAGACACTGACTAAAAAAGTATCCAGGGACCTCCACTGTAGAAACATCAGATTATTCAGGAGATTACTCGACTAGTCTTATGGATATAAAGTCTGATTGTGCTCTAACGCTTGCTTTATTGTACTTCAATAGGAAATACTTTAGTATATGCAAATACATTTAAAGCGCCACCCCTTATTTTGAAGTGTTACACGTTAAAGGCTTGTTTTCCAATGTACCACAAACAGCATTAAAAAGGCTCTTTAGAATTTTCTGCCACTGTTGCCAGACCACAATCCCTAACAGTTCAAAAGCCCTCAACTCTGAATAAAGTCGGATCATTCCCTGTGCCTCGTGCATGTATAACAGTTGAATAATTATGAATGACCCTCTTAATTCCACTTGGCTTGAAGAGCAAGTTTCTGACAGTGCTGTTTATTGACTTGAATGTCTGCCCCATTACCTCGCGTCGCAGTTCTAAGAAGCGCTGTGTGTGTATGTGTGTTTTTTCTTCTTCTTTTTCTATTTCTGGGACAGTCTGGCCCTAACGTTTATGTAAACTGGCCTCAGCTACCTGCTATAGCATTACAAAGTTGCCTCTTTTTTTCCCATGGGCTACATGGACTGCTGTTGCTCTATTTACCAGGTTGCATCCTAGGAGAGCAAATAAATAAATAGATAAATAAATAAATAAATAAATAAATATGTTCAAAAATACATATTTTTGTACTTTGGGGTAGGCTGGGTGAAGCTATCTGGGTTGACTGTTTTAGAAACATCCTTTAATCTGAAAAAAATAAACAAACAAATACTTGTTTCCATATTCCTAAAACTGAGATACAGTGTAGCTGTACTGTAGCTGTGGAGTAGCATCACTGAAGTGCTTTATTGCAGACTGAACCTGCACTGTCCCCTTCTTATTGGGGTAGCAGTTCTAGCCGAGGTCTGAAAATACTACTGCTAAAAATAAGTACAATTTCTAAATTGTCCATTATCTAAGATTATTCAACCACTGCTCTTCCATTGTTTACTCTATAGGTCAGCAGTTCAGTTATTAACATACATCACCCGCCATGGCTGTAAATTCTATATTAGAGCCATCAGTATGATGAAAAAAACGTATTACAAAAATAGCATAGAATAGGAATTAGCAATGGACAGATAGAAAAAAGGCATTCTTAAAAGTTCAGGGTGATACTGTACCAATACTGTAGCTATGGGTAACGGAGGTGTTTGGAATGCACCATTGCACGTATTAAAACTATATTTCATTATTCAATTGGATTAATATAAAGACTACAAAGTAGAGGTATTTTACAAAAATATCATACAATGCAGTATTGTCTGCGGTCATGGTATAATTATCCATAAACTGCTGTGTTTAATATTAATAAGCAAATGGAACATGAACGACATTGCAGGCAATACATTTCAGTCTGATTTGAAAAAAAAAAAATAAAAATAAAAAATAAAAGTTTTGTCTGGCTACTTTTTACCGAAGTAAAAATTCACAATTTTCAATAAAAGACTAAATTACATGAACAGCACAGGGACAATGATAACCACCAGCAATACAAGCATGCATCAACCTACCTGCAGAGAGAGGCCCACACGCAAGCCTCTGGCTCTGCTAGCGGCGAGACAAAGAGCATGCTTTACACAAGCAGCAGAATTACCAGTAAATCACAACAAACCATTACAGCTTGCTCCACCAGTACACTCCACAAAGGAGCCAATAACAAACCTAATGGTTGAAATGAGTGCTAAAGATACATTGACTATCAACACTGAGGAAGAACAGGGTTTAATACATTAAAAAATGAAAACATGTTTTGTAGTTTTAACTTTACATTCTTACTTCATGACAGTCAACGATTTAACGTTTGCTCTGTTCTACATTGTTCATTAGACTTCATGCAGCAGAACTTATACCAGGAGGTAGGTACTGTATTTAATATGATATGTTACTTCATGTAAACATCATTCATTGATTCCTTATAATCTGTTTATTTTTATTTTTTTTTTGGAAATGATGCGTAAGTTGTGCTTTATGCATACTGTACTTGTATTACACTTCCTGTTCACAAAAGAGCTACTTATTGAAGCATTGTGAAATGATACCACAATTGTTTTTTTTTGTTACGTTTGATCAATTTTGGTATTATGTAAGTATTCTTTTTAGCCAGTGGCAAGTTGATGGAAAGTATAATAGTGTAATAGTTTAAACAGCTACACTATTATATTCTGAATAACTTATGCCATAAAGTTTTACTACCAAGTTTCATGACAATTGGATAAGCAGTTATGCAAAAACGTGTGAAGTGTGACATACAGTATGATCGCATCCACTATACCGTCATCCCCAGCCGGAGATAAAAAAAAAAAACAAGAACTATAAAAAGCTGTAGTATAATAGTGACAATGGCACTGCTGTTGCATGGAGTTCCACTTTAACCTTGTAACACTCCATGGCAATACCACTATCCATTAATTATATACGGCAAGTGGAATCTTTCTGCCAACGACCTTCGTTGGGATTCAAAATCTTGTTGCCCTGTCACAAATTCACATTGACAGATGCGGTTGTCATAGTAACATAACACATAAATGACTTTATTTTTTTATTAAAATCTGGGACCTTAACAAACGATATGGATGTGCTTGGAGCTGCAGACTCCCTCTTTAATCTAAGGCAAAAGGTTTGGAGAAAATTCATGGACATGCACAGCGTTTATTATGGTCATTGTGTAGCGTGTGACAGGGCGGGTGGGCAAGAAGAGAGAAGAGGGGTGTTTTGACATCTATGATAAAACCCCTCACCCCTCAGAATGTAATCTTGTTTAATAACACCTTGACGCTGGTAAAAACTAAACTACCCCGGATTACAATGATTTAACTCATGAGTTATATAAAGACAAATAGCAATACCCTTTTCTGGTAACACTTTACAGGAAGTGTCTCTAATTACTGTGTATTTACATAGTAGTTACTTAGTAAATACATGTGATACATATACATAATTCCAATGTTGTTATGCATAGTTACAATGTCCTTAAGATTGAATTATAACTTTAGAAAATATTGTGTTTCTACCTCAAAATTGAAACTTAAGTGTACTCCTGGGTAGAAACTGCATTTAGACAATCATTAACTTATACAATAAAATAAAAAAAAATACTTTAAAAGATGCTGTGTTCTAAAATCTTGTTCATTTTTTACACTCAAAGTTAAGCAACTGCCTGGTTATAATTGCCTAGCAAGATTTTAGAAGTGGTTGGTTAAAAAAAAAACAACATGTTGAATTTATTTGCTTCTTTTTAACAGCCTGAACACAGAAGCCTACTGATGCCTGGAAGGACCTTGTGGCTATGAGTAGCATTCCAATGTTAAAAATATAAACAGTTTTATAACATGGATTCTCACAATCGATTCTAGCAGAGTGAAACGCTTTACAATATAGTTTTTTTTGCAATGCAATCTACACCTGCTACAGTGGGGTTGCGCTGTCCTGGGTCTTGGGGTGGGGAGGGGTGAGGTTGTGCTGTCCTGGGTCACGTGGCGCTAGTGGGGTTGGGTTTCGCTGTCCTGGGTCGTGGGGTGGGATGGGGTTGCACGGTCCTGGCTCGTGGGGTGGGGTGGGGATGCGCCATCCTGGATTGTACAACATTGGTGGAGAGGGGTGGGGTTGCGGTGTGCTGGGTCACACAGCGCTGGTGGGGTTGCGCTGTCCTGGGTCGTTGGGTGGGGTTCTGTGGTCCTGGGTCGTGGGGTGGGGTGGTGTTGCCTGGTCCTGGGTCATGGGGTGGGGTGGGGTTGCTTGGTCCTGGGTCGCACAACATTGGTGGACAGTGGTAGGGTTGCACTGTCCTGGTTTGCACTGTCATGTCCTGTAACCATAACACAGTCCAGGAACTCTTTATAATCCTTCTGGAGGTGGAACCTTATCTTCTTACTTCAGGTAAGATGTTGATTGCAGTCAAGTGCCCTCTCTGTTGGCTTGGTGTTGTGCTTTCTTTTCTCTTTCTCTATTGTTGCGAGCTTCCACTAGATGGCGATGCGGGGTCAGGTTCGTCAGGTAAGTCTAGTAACGTGTTTCACTGTCATCGGTGTAATGTTTCTGCCCTGAAGAGTCTTCCGGAGTACACAGGGAGTTACAAGCCTTAAGCCCTTTGAAACTCTTTTTATATTACAACATTTAGACCTCATAGTTACTGTTAATACTTTTGTTAAAACAGAAATACAGTCAGACTGCTAATTACACTAGACTCAGTAATTGCTCTGCTGCCGGTTTTATTTATTGCTTTTGTAATAAAAACAACTTAATTACTACTTTAATCTCTGATATTATAGTTATTGGCCTTGTAAGAAAGTAAATTCAAAACAATTTCTCCACCTCAAGCATGTAATTGTATATTTGGTAAACACTATTATGATGTAGGCTTAATTCTATTAAACAACTCATTTTTCAAAAGCACTGAAGTTCATCCACACTCCGTACACTGAGATACCTAAATAAATAAATACATACATAAATAAATAAATGCATACAAAATGTATAATATATATCTATGTTTTAAAAATTCCAGAACCCATTAAGGTATCACAGGGGGTGTGATTAACCTTAGTTTAGCCTTCTGAGCTCTCTGTTTACTTGCCAGTTTGTTTACATTGTCTAGTTTAGAATGTAAATGTTATCAGAAATACACATGTGAAATTCGTCTTAGTGTTTATACAGCAGTAACTATGCAGGGTTACTTTGTTAATATTCCGTATTTCTTCATATTTTACTCTGGCAAAGTGGTTAACAGTATGCAGGTGCAGGAATTCCGCAGTGATCAATGAATAGACAGACAACGATAATAGAGTTGCAATGATATTTTATTTGTAAATCCAATGGTCTGATGACACAAAACACAGTCAATAATAATTATAACAAGCAATACAGCGGCGTGTATTATTTCATTGTAATCCAAGGGTTGGTCCCGAAAATAATAACAGTCCCAATCTTTTTACACCCACACTACACACAAACACAATTACCAGTCCACAGTGCGTGCTCTAGTGCTCGTAGTGCAAATACAGTTTATCGTGAAGCAAAGTGCATTGTTATGTTCCGGTTTAGTGCTGGTCTTTAGTGACAGCTCCGGATCATGTTAGCCGTCTAATAATAACAAACAAGTATTCGTTAGACACGACAAACAAATCAAACAAAACACTCATGATTACAATACAGGTTCTCCTTCTGGTTCAGCTTTTAACTATAACAAGGAACAAATCACTTCGCTATGCCCCCTTTTGTACCGTCAATCATGACCCCTTGGTTAACTAGTGCAACCACAATCTATGTCTGCCACGTTGTTTCCCTTCCGGGTCGATAATTTAGTGTATCGTAGCTCCACCCCCTTTCTAGATGACTATCTTCCTTCTAACCCTGGGAATCAATTGTCTGGCCATCCAGTCCAAGGCACTCTGTTCCCTTTACACAGGTATCACCAAGAATCATTCTGTCTCTGTCACATTTATATACACATTAGTCTTATGACACAGCATTGAAAAGATTAACATGAGGGATCCAGCACCCTCTTTTTCCCAAAACTACGAACATTGTCAATATAATCAATTAGCTGTGTATTTGCACCAGTGGTTTATAAGGGAGTTCATCCTTTATTAAGAAGAATAATTCATTGCACTGCCTGGTTCCTGGTGATTTATCGAAGTTAAACAAATCATCATATCAGCTTGTAGGATTTTGGGACCCTTAAGGCACATACACACACACAACTATACTTCCTCACAGAATGGGAATCTCAGGTTGTTAAACTTTAGCACAGTTCACTTGTAAGCAGAGCCTTCAGTCTAGGTAAACCAACACTGCCTGCTTGTAAATTAAATTGTCCCTTTTACTACATGCTGCTACTGTATGCTTCCAGTCACCTTGAGCTGGTTACGAATTCCAAGAATGGTCTATAAAAGACCTTTATACGCTAAGAAGAAAATAACAGTTCTAAAGTAAGCCAATGCCAGAGAATACTACTTAACACATTAACAGATTCATTTATACTTATACTTTACAGTAATAGGCTGTGTTTTAATATGCACCTTACTCTATAAGAGGGGTACTTTTAATACATATTCTCTCGACCCCTAGGTAGCACAGTTTTGATCGTCTTTTTATTACTGCACGTGTAAAATGATAAATCACACGTAAGAAATCAAGCAACAACTGTTACTGATTTGTCATGTGTAGGCTATCCCTTATTATAATAGAGATTTTATACAGTTTGAACATGAAGAACCACCTACCAAACTGCATGAATGAGCTTGTACCATAAGAGACACCATACACACAACATATTAATAACATAAAATCTATCAAAAGTGTATCTCAGAGTCAAAGATGTTTAAATGGAAAACCATTGTGACAAAGTGTAACAGGTTCAAGTGAGAACTCAGTGGTGTCATTGGTATCTTTAAAAGCTTTCCTTGCCTCTATTTATTCATTTATTCAAATAATTCATTCATTATTCATCTCTATTTATTTATTCATTTGTGTAGTTTTTATTTGAGAAATATTATAATTTCTCAATGTTTTCAAATGTTGGAATGGTTTGAGATTCACTATATATACTACTCTTAAGTGTAGAATCCACCCCTGACTGATAAAGTGTGTAATGGTCACATTAAGAGATGTGGTTGTGTGCTAATTATCTACAAACAGAACATTAAGCTTGCAGAGGTGTGAGTGGCTAGAATCATGAAGGTAACTCAGTACTAGTACAGTTAAACTGTTGTTTTAAGTTGAATATAGTTTTATATACTGTCTCCTTCCAGCACATAAAAAAAAAATGTGTATCAAGTCCCAGACATTCAGATTACAAGCTATTAACATACTCATGTTAATACAATTTGGACAACTTCTGAATGCATTATGCAATAACAGTTCCATACAAATTCAAGGTAATCATGGCGACAAACTAGGTGCATGTCTGAAGTACATTTTATAGCTCTGCTCCAGGTATGAGTAAACATTTAGCATCTAACTTAAAAACACTCTATGAGTTTAGTGTATCCCTTGAAAAAGGAAAAAGATAGAAAATCAGACAGGCTTTGCTTCCTATTCACTGGTGGAAGCATGCTGAGGAGACATTGCAGCGTTGTTCTGACTTGTGAATTAATTGGGCTACTGGGATTGTGTTTGTTATTGTTTCATTATTTATATCAAAAGTACTTGCTACGATCTCCCCTTTCTTTTATAAATATTTTAAACATCATCCATTATTCATCAAATGTGCTTTGTCATTTATTGAGGGCAGACATTAATACATACATTTAAATGTGTTGCTAATATATTTTTAATATGCACACTTTTGCCTGCGGAACAAATAAGCGTGTTATTTGTATTCTGAAGATAACGTTGACGTGTAATCTGTGTTTTGCTTAAGTCTGTGGCCATAAGAGAACAGATCTGCTATTAAAGACTTATCTTGAAACTAATTTTAAACAGCTAAATAAGTTCCAAGCAGCCTAAATGATCCAGTCAGAGATATAACTTAAAAGCACACTTTAAAAAGTGTCCTCATAAGCAAAACCTCCCGCTCGGTTTATAATAGCATCTATATCTTTTGATGATTTTTTTCTTTCTTGCAGATGACTAATCTCGTTTTTTGTTATGTGCCATCGTTTTAGACTGAGGAAACCTAAATGTCGCCACAATCAGCTATATAGCAGGTAATGACCACTGTGTCTGAAATTATTGCTTACAAAGCAAACCTCTGTTTTTTCCGCAGACTGTTAATAAATAGATGTCATAGTCCAGCCATCTAAATATTGTGGCACAACAGCAGGTTCCACGGTATTAATTGACTTTTGTAAACTGCAAATGCACAAACAAATGGGAGTTGTTGACTCAGCTGTTAATTGTGTAATCTGACAGTTCCAAGGAAGTGGGACAGTAAGCATAGCCACCTGTTTCAGTTTATTGACTTTATTTTCACTTTGACTCAGATGTCACAACATTGTACGGTTGCTGGAAGTACAAGGTTTCACTTGCTGTGTTCAGGAAATAATACCCAAACTGAGCCTGCATAGTTTCCAATGTGCAGCATAATGTGAGGCTACTGGGTCCTATTACATGTAACACAACAAGTGAACACAATTAATATACTGGAAAACCAAAATTGGTAACACATTAATTGTCTCTAATTACTGTGTATTTACATATTAGTTACAGTTTTGTGTACTTACAATGCTATTATGCATAGTTACAATTCACTTAATGTGTACATCTTTTTGCACGATATACAGTGTCTATAGAAAGTCCATACCCCCTTTCAAAATGTTCACCTTTTGTTGCCTTATAGCCCAGAATTAAAATGCATTAAAAAATTATATATACAGTGCTGTATACTTCCATGACTCCTTGTTCTTCTTTATGCTGAAGATAGTTCTTAATGACTTTCGCTGTATGTTTGGGGTCGTTGTCATGCTGTCAATAAATTTGGGGCCAATCAGATGCCTCCCTGATGGTATTGCATGATGGATAAGTATCTGCCTGTACTTCTCAGCATTGAGGAGACCATTAATTATGACCAAATCCCCAACTCCATTTGCAGAAATGCAGCCCCAAACTTGGAAGGAACCTCCGCCATGCCTCACTGTTGCCTGCAGACATTCATTCATGTACCGCTCTCCAGCCCTTCAGCGAACAAACTGCCTTCTGCTACAGCCAAATATTTCAAATTTTGACTCATCAGTCCAGAGCACCTGCTGCCATTTTTCTGCACCCCAGTTCCTGTGTTTTCGTGCATAGTTGAGTCGCTTGGCCTTGTTTCCACATCGGAGGTATGGCTTTTTGGCCACAAGTCTTCCATGAAGGCCACTTCTGACCAGACTTCTCGGAAGAGTAGATGGGTGTACCAGGGTCCCACTGTTTTCTGCCAATTCTGAGCTGATGGCACTGCTGGACATCTTCCGATTGCAAAGGGAGGTAAGCATGATGTGTCTTTCATCTGCTGCAGAAAGTTTCCTTGGCCGACCACTGCGTCTACGGTCCTCAATGTTGCCCACTTCTGTATGCTTCTTCAAAAGAACTTGGACAGCACATCTGGAAACCCCTGTCTGCCTTGAAATTTCTGCCTGGGAGAGACCTTGCTGATGCAGTATAACTACCTTGTGTCTTGTTGCTGTGCTCAGTCTTGCCATGGTGTATGACTTTTGACAGTAAACTGTCTTCAGCAACCTCACCTTGTATTCACTGAGTTTGTCTGTTCCTCATCCAGTTTTATTACTCCTACACTGCTGTTTCTGTTTCAGTTAATGATTGTGTTTCGACATACATATTGAATTGATGATCTTTAGCACCTGTTTGGTATAATTGTTTAATCATATACCTGACTATATGCTTACAAAATCCCTGACTTTGTGCAAGTGTACCTAGAAGAATTGATGCTGTTTTGAAGGCAAAGGGTGGTCACATTAAATATGGATTTGATTTAGATTTTTCTTAAAAGCCAAAATGGTCTTTTGAGTGATCGTCAATAACCCTTTGATAAGATAGTGCATAATTTATAATCATGGATCCCAGCAGACATTTCAAGATTTTACCTCTTGTTCTGAAGAGCAAATCTTATACCAGAGCCATAAGTATTTTCAAGTTATAGAAAGCACTATCAGAGGTCACATTTCCCAGGAGTCAGGTGTCTGTGGGAAGGCCTTCTCTTTTATTCAGTGGGTTGCTAAACATCTAGTACCCTGACAAACTTGTTGGGTGCTCACAACTAGTCATTCCGGATGTCATTTGCTCAATCAATTTCTCTGGTGTTAGGTTAAATTTAGGCAATGGAAACTCCCTGTTTCAATGATTCTTTATTTTGTATGATGTTTTTTAAAATAAATAAATAAATAATAACAATAACTCCATCAACACGCAGTAATCATTGTCAAGTTCACACGTGATATGACATGTGATACTTTATATTCAGAAAAGTTTAAAAACCGCATTTAGAAAAACTAAAAGAAAAATTCTGGCTAGAAGTCTTTTTCAATGTCTTCAAATGAAAAAGAGTTGAAACATTGGTCATTCAATTTCATGTTTCTTTTCATTGAAACTTTGATAAGTTTCTGTAAAACAATGGTGGCACATCTCTTATGCGGACCAGATTCTACTGGAGATATAAGCACCCCAGCCTGGTCATGCACAATTAGACACAGCAGACACTGTCTCTTCCATATAGTCCTTTAGTCACAGTCGTGCACTGGTAAAAGGGTTAAGGGTATTATATTCCTTGGAATGCAATCTACAAAACATTGGTTGTGCATGGAATTATGGGAGCTAGATTGCCCACTGTTCTGAAACAAATTTTACGGCCCAGCTTGTATTAAATACCCTGCCCCCCAACACACACACACACACACACACACACACACACACACACACACACACACACACACACACACACACACACAAAGAGAGAGAAGGGGAAAATCAATCTTTGAAAAGGTTTGCTCTCAAACAGTTGGAAACCCCCTCAAGTGTTTTGATTGGCAAGGTGTCTGTCAGACAGCAGAAGTTATAAATAAACATTTCAACAGGGCTTGGAAAAGCCAGGATCATTTCAGCAGTCCTGGGCCTGTCCCAGTGAGTCTCTGTCAGGGGCTCCCTCCACCCTGGAGCCCCTCCAGATTATATTACATAAGCTCAGGACAGGACATTACAGCACTCTCTAGATGTGCAAGTGTGTGTGTGTGTGTGTGTGTGTGTGTGTGTGTGCGTGCTCCTATTACAAAAACAGCACACTTATTCAAGGACTCTGTGATTCTCATATTTTATTGTAAGTAAAACCGTAAACAAAAAAGTCCAGTATAACATTGTTTTCCCCATTGATAGAAATGTAGTTGTTGTTGACTCTTAAGAACTAAACAAAAAGAAACTACAGGCTTCAAGTTGTATGACTTGGTATAAGGAGCTGCCAAGCAGCCACCTCAGAGCTACAATATCAGAGGACCACACAGCTCTGGCAACTTATATGCAAGCCTGCACGTGCCTGGCCAGTCTACAGGGGTTGCTGGTGCATGGTGAGCCAAGGACACCCTGGCCGACCTAAGTCCTCCCCACCTGGGTGGCATTTGGCCAATTTTCCACTGCCCCTGGGGAACTCCCATCCACTGTTAGCAGTGGAATAGCCTGGACTTGAACTGGTGATCTTCAGGCTATAGGGCACATCCTGAACTCAAGTGGAGCGCCACTTGGGAGCCCCATACAATATTTTATTTAAGTTATAGTTAAACTACATGCAAACTATCTGTGACATGCATTCTGATACAAACTCACTTTAGATGGCTATATCATTATCAGAGTCTGCTACAGTACATGGATAGCTAGTCAGCTTAACAGAGGATACCATGTAAGTCTAGCTGAATTTAAGGACATCATCTGCCAAGAGCTGCCGAGTGTCCCTGTAGATATGAAGTGTTCTTTTAAACGTTATCTCAAGGATGTAAGTGCAACAGCTATTGCAATTACACTTATAAGTGTCAACTAAAGTTGTTAAAGACAAGGCCCCAGCTGATCCCTGATTCATCAGGAAATAAACTATATGTTCACACCAAAGCTCCATCCAAATAGCTCCAAATACTAGTAAGTAAAACTGAAGACACACAGGGTCATTTAGCAAGGGCCCCCATTCAATCACATGTTCTAGACCCTAACACAACTATAATATTTAGTTCTTCTCATCATATAAAGTGTTTCATACCCTTGTTTAATAAGTCAATATATTAATTTTTAGAGTCAAGACACCAATCATTCATAATGATCTAGTGGAAGAGTACCTTAGTGGCATTAACATAATAGAAAGGTAAAGTGAGGATCGGACACCGACCCTTAGGTTCAGAGTTCAAAACCATGTCTGCTATGCAGTTCACACAATGACTACTGTTAGTAGTATTATTATTAAATACATTTGACCCCTGGCCTCACACATCAGGGAAGGTAAAGTGGCAATTGCCCTTTGAAAAGAGGAAGTGACCCCAGTAATCCAGGCCAGCAGGATAGACTATGGTAAGGCTATTTACCTACACCTCTCCGATAGACAATCTGCAAGCTGGAGTTGAAGAGGTAGAGGAAGGAGGCAAGCGATACTTCAATTACAGGTCTGGAACATGTTGACATAAATTGAGTGGCATTTATAAGGGTGAATTTAACTCCCCACACCACAGCACGGGCTTTCACTTGTGTGTCTATCAAGAGTTGTGTTACTTACATCTGTGGAGAGCAAGATGTTCTCATTGCCTTCAGTACAATCAGATATGGACAACTGCATCTGTATATTTTAAACATTCTTTGCCCAATAATTTTAAATAAGACACAAGGTTTCAACATATATTAATGATTGTTTATCAAATGCAGAACTTCTGAAGTCTCTCGCTGCCACATTCTGTGCTGTTGTCTTAAAGCTACCATGGGAAAAACATGACATTCCATCTTAATGCTTGTTTCCTGGTTTAAAGTAAGCAAACACCACATTGTAAACAGAAGACATACTTACTGTCGGTGCTTTATCTTTGAAAGGAGAAGCTGGTTAAAATCCCTGATGGGTCAATACTGGATGACCAAGTGTGTACTGACCATTCATAAAGGCAACTATACACAAGAAGTTGCACTGCCCACCATACAACACAGGGCAGGGGAACCATGCCTTATTTTTTTTAAAAAAAGGACAATTAGAATACAACTAAAAGAGGGTAAAAAAAGGCAACATTACAAACCATAGACAAAAAAGAATACTATTTACACAATCTACTGTAAATCATTAACTTTACATGATGATCCGCACACTGGATAATGGGTTCCATTTCATTGTCGTTGTACAGTGCTGTATACAGCATGTCTCTTTCAATGCATTAGCAGCTCATCTTGTAACCTTATGAAACTCCCAAGTCCTGGATCAGTAAGCCCAAAGACATTGCAGTGTTCAAAATTAAGCAACATTGCTAAGCAGTGCTTGATCTAAGGAAAGTCATTCTCAGAATTCAGCTGTTTAATTTCGGTTTAAACAGATCTCCTTTTCCATACAGTGCACTTGTTATATAAACACAGTGCTCCATGAACATTCATGGAGTGCTGTGGTTATTTCACTTAAGAGGATGGCTACAGACATCCCACTCAGGGACTCACTGGTTACTCTACCCTCATTCGTGGTTAACTACTGTACTCCCTAAATGCTAATGGAAAACCCTTCATGCTGAAAAGAATATTTTATAGGTAAAGAAGTTCATCTGGCATACAAAAGCATTAATAATCCTTCACCTGTTTACCAGCTAGTTTTCACCTTTTATATTGCAAAATTAAACCACCGAATGGTCAATCCATGTGTTAATACACTTGACTGGATCTGTGCCTGCAAGCTGTTTTAAATAGTTCCCTATATTATTTCTGTTTTATACAAACAAAGGTTTTTGACTGCTTCCATAGACGTGTCTTCAGATATTTACAATCACAGTATTGTGCAGCTTACAGTACAGGATTCATAGAGTAAAGCTAGAGTATACAGTATCACTGTGAGTCTCAATAGCAATCATAGTGCTGGGTTTCACTCTGCAGTTTAATAGCCTCCCTGGGTGAGGCAGAGATGACAAGCCCATAACCCCAGTTGAGGCTGCAATCAGGGGTCAGGTTTCTATTTCCCCAGCTTGACTGGGATGGGTTGTATGCTGATTGATGCTTGTTTGACGTGTTCAGAGGAGTTGCCTGCCTGAAACACCACTTTGTTTGAAAGACTTTGCTTGTGCTGTATAGCAGGGCTGGTCATCTAGAACTCCCTCTTCTGTAAACTCTCTTCGCCAGTGATGGAAATTGCCACAATTTCCAATTTCTTTGAAAGAGTCCAATAGAAACAAAACGTAATACTGAAGCTGAGATGTCACAAAACAGTCCCCCCTTACAGTGAACCGTGTGTCATAGAACCATAGTGAGTCATTCTTGGTCACATCAATACAATTTAAAAGGGGCCCCAACAGAGATTTACACTAAACTTTCACAACGTTTTTTGCATTTCAAAAATGGCATCTCCTCTAACTGCTAAAGGCATCTAAATCATATGTAACATGTCAAATGTATATGACAGATTAATTACTTTTGATGAGAGATCCTTAAAAAAACCCACACAAGCATAATTTTACATTGACCTTTGTGGTCTATCAAAATTATCTTTAAGGTGGCATTTAAACACATTTTTAAGACAGTATTTAAATACAGTAAAGGGGAGTCTGCACCATTAGATGTGGAAATGGATGTAAGAAAACAGCATGAAAGCTGTGTGAAGTTTTATTTTCAATTACAACCAAGATGGGGATCCCAGTTAAAGTGTATAAATCAAGTTCAGAATGAAAGCTAATTCATATCCTATCTATCTATTTAAATTTAGTACAGCAAATAAAGTAAAATAAATAAATAATCGAGAAAAGGGATTGCTGTCAGCTCCAATACCATAGCCACAATACTATTGCAACTAGTTGAGCTCCGATTTGAATGACGAGTTGAAATCAAACAACTGCACGCAGTCTGATTAGTTTGAGCAACTTTATTTAAGCATATCACAGTAACAACACAGGCTCGTCGCATTGCCTTCTTTAAAACCAGAAGGAGGATTTGATTTTATGAACAAACATTGTTACTGAACAAACAGGATCAGGATTAATACATACTGCAGATATTTGAATTACTAACATTTTTATTTAATTTAATTTGCTAATAAATGTTAGGAACCAACAGTAACTTAAATACTGAAACTTACACAAATACATGAACATGCACTCAAATCCAAATAAAAAAATAAGTTAGCTGCACTTTTATTCTTACATGTTTCACAAACAGTTCGCAAACCATTGCTTTTCTGAATGAGGTACCTGAACTGAAGAATAGCTCGGTGTAAACTTTTTTTTTTATTATTTGACAATTGGAAATACATAAAAAGCGCCCACTGATGGGATGACGCTCGAGCGAAGGCTACACCTACGAGACCTAAGATGGTATTCTGAGCAAACCGCATTACTCATAGAATAATGAGGAAAACTTTTGTATTCGTTAGGAACAAAAATGAGTGCTGTATAAAATCACGAAAAAAACAAACAGTTTTTTTTTTTTTTTTCTAAAAGGCCTGTTGTCTGGTTATGTGAAATGCCTGCCCTCACCTTTGGCTCAGGACATTTAACAACACAAGACGGGCCTTACCAGACGATAAAGCCCTCTTCTTTGGGTTCTATTGCTTAATTTAATTAAACTGAGTTTCCTTGAAGGTGATTACACTTGTTAGCCTGTGATTAAAGTGCAATGTTGGGTGTAAAGATGCACACAAAATACAATGTAACTAGGTGATAGAAACCTTTCTTAGTACATGTAGAGCTTCTGAGAATTAAATATTGTTAAATATGGAACACTTGACTTGACATGCTGTTGATAAACAAGTGTTACATTCAAGTTTGGGAGCTAGGACCCACAATACGGTCCTGCACTGGGGCAGTTCTTTGTCTTTCCCTGCCACTGGTGTATGGGAGAGGATGTAAAGGTATTTGAACTGTTTCCTCTTCAGAAAAAGTGAGACAAATGTACCACACTTCTGACAAACCACACGTTATCAAGATTCAGGAATCAATCAAGTACAGTATGTAGACATTATAAAAATAAACATAGCAAAACTGTTAATCTATGTGGTGGGTTATGTGATAGCATCATGATTTGTTAATTTAAGGTGATTTTGCTAGATTAGGTGAAAGCAACATGAAACATTATTCTAAAATACCATCTTAAATCAACTTTATATCAACATCCAAGTAAGTGCAGTCAATATTTTCTTTAGTTTCTCAGTCATTTGTTAATATAATGAAATCCAGACAACACCCATTTACTGTCTATCTAAATTTATGTGTGGAGTGCAAATATAGCTCTACGGAGTAAAATATATTGAGTAATTAAACTGCACTATAAGGGAGTACATTTTCTTCAAGCTAGACATTCACTAAACATAAAAAAAAAAATCAATGATACATTTTTTGAGTGCCGTTATTAATTAGCTTTGCTTTGGATTAACAGTTTATTGGGACCATTCTGCATTGCTTGTACTGATACTGAATGCAATGTTGAGCTCTGTTTTAGCAATGTACAGTTTAATGAAGCAATTTCAGAATGTTAGTTTGACTTTTGGCTCTTTGTGAATTCGACACAATAAATATGCGTATGTGTAAACGACAGAGTTAAATTTGCTGCAGTTAATTAACCCTAAAATATTTTTTGGAATAGTTATGGTGTTTATAATATCATATTAAAGGATTTGCTTGTTTCTTAGATGAGATTTCTTAAAAATGCTTAAGACTTATGATCCTTTTATATGTTAAACACTGATCCACTGTTTTACGGCAGTAGGTGATACATGTTTTGGTTAAAGCTTAGTTTATAAAATAAAGACTATGTGTGGATTAAAAAAAAACTTTCCTGCTTAAAGTATATGGTGCTAACAAAATAATTCCAGTAAATCTTACCTAATATATACACTGAGTGTACAAAACATTAGGAACACCTTCCTAATAATGAGTTGAACCCCTTTTTGCCCTCAGAACAGCCTCAATTCATCGGGGCATGGACTCTATAAGGTGTCGAAAGCATTCCACAGGAATGTTGACTCCAATGCTTCCCACAGTTGTATCAAGTTGGCTGGTAGTGGATCTCTAATCTGAATAGCTCATTCCATCTCATCCCACAGATGCTCAATTGGATTGAGATCTGGTGACTGGGTAGGCCACTGCAGTAAGCTGAATTCACTGTCATGTTCATGCAACCATTCCTGGACAATCCTAGCCTTGTGGCATGGGGCATTATCCTGTTAAAAAAATCCATTAGCCGATGGATACAATGCTGCCATGAAGGGATGCACCTGATTGTCAATGATGTTCAGATATGCTGTGACATTCAAACGTTGCTCCACTTTTATCAAGGGGCCCAATGTTTCCCATGAAAACATACCCCACACCATCACACCACCACCACCAGCCTGCAATGTTGACACATGGCATGATGGATGCATGTACTCATGAGGTTTTCTCCATACCCTAGTCCTCCCATCAGTGTGAAACAGCAGGAACCGGGATTCATCAGACCAGGCAATATTTTTCCAATCCTCCAGTGTCCATTGTTTTCATTCCTTAGCCCACTGCAACCGCAGTTCCTTATGTTTTGCTGAAAGAAGTGGAACTCTGTTAGGTCTTCTGCTGCCATACCCCATTCGTGTCAAGGTACGACGGGTTGTGCATTCTTTTATGGGTCTTTCGACACCAATGTTGTACTGGACTGTCAGTTGACTAACTGTAGCCTGTCTGTTGCTCTGCACAATTCGTGTCAGCCTCATTTGGACAATTTCATCAATGAGCCATTTTCGACCACTGGCCTGCCATTGGCTGGATGGCCTTTGGGTGGTTGACCATCCTTGATATACACGGGAAACTGTTGAGTGTGAAAAACCCAGCAGCGTTGCAGTTCTCGACACACTCAAACCGGCTTGCCTGGCACCTACTACCATACCCCATTCAAAGGCACTTAAATCTTTTGTCTTGCCCATTTATCCTCTGAATGGCACACATACACAATCCATGTCTCAATCATGTCAAGGTTTAAAAATACTTCTTGAACCTGTCTCCCCTTCATCTAGACTGATTGAAGTGGATTTAACAGGTTACATCAATCATGGATCATAGCTTTCATCTGGATTCACCTCGTCAGTCTATTTCATGGAAAGAGCAGGTGTTCCTAATGTTTTATACACTCGCTATACATATGAGACCATCATTTTGTATGTCTTAGATTTTCCTATCTGTAAAAACACACACATTATGGTAAACATATTTATTTTTGCAATGGAAATGTATTTTAAGCTGTTTATGAAGAAACGTTCAACACTCCTTGCAGATACTGCAATGCTACACTTACAGTCATCTTGAAGGAAGGTTATATGAAGGAACGTAGTCTGCACTGAAAACACTTCAGTCACTGGAAAAGTAGTGATTGGCACTCAAAGGTGAGCCAACGCATCTTGTTTCTGGGAGTTTGAGTTAAAAAATAAAAAACTTAAACAAAATTAAATACGTGTTTAACATTCTATGTATCTTTCATATAGGATTATGTGAGATCTGTTTGGGAACATGTACTGGAATTACTGTAAACTCTGTGTACTTCAAGCTATCTCCAGTCAAAAATAATATCTGGGGTATCTAAATGAACTCTCTCTCTCTCTCTCTCTCTCTCTCTCTCTCTCTCTCTCTCTCTCTCTCTCTCTATATATATATATATATATATATATAGAGTAGCATTTCTGCTTGCATCAGTTCAATGAATGAGACTACAATAGATCTTTAGCAGAAGAGCTTTTTATTTAATTCCCAACAATCCTTTAAAAGACAGCACATCTTCTCAGCAGAGAGAGACTGAGGAAAGAAAACAAGCCTGACAGGGAGCACAGAGGGGAAGGGGCCAGCACGGAGTAGACAGCGACATGACGGTGACTGACTTACATTTCACAGACAGATACAGAAGGTCACAGGAACAACAACAGAAAATAAAATTCTTAATTTTAACACAATGACATTTAATAATTTCGGATAATAATGGGGAACGGAACCCCACAACAGCGCAAGTACCTCCCCGTAGTCCTTTGCTCCGATGTATGCAAATAAGTCATTTCTCAAGTGTCCCAAAGCCATCCGACAGAGGGTGGTAGCTCTAGCTTCAGGTCCAGCTTGTTACTATATATATATATATATATATATATATATATATATATATATATATATATGTGTGTGTGTGTGTGTGTGTGTGTGGTGTGTGTATATATATATATATATATATATATATATATATATATATATATATATATATAGGTGTTACATTATATAATTGAATTTAATCAAAAATTTGAATTTATAGTTTCAAACAATCACAGACAATAAACTTGATATCTTTAGTTTGTTTAGTGTCTGTTAAAAAATCAGAGAATCATGATAACTTTTTAGTATGAAAGGTGACACGCTGTCAAAATGAAAATAATACAAAGATATATCAGGTATGACCTCCCGGAGAATTGCATTATCACAATCTTGGCAGCATTGACGCATAGATCTGATCAGCCTCTGGACAGATTGCTGTGGGATGTTCCGTCACTCTTCCTGTGCAGCTGCAGTCAGCTGGCGAAGGTTGGCTGGTTGTGGTTGTTTCCTGGTCTATTGGACTCAGGTCAGCAGAAAAAGGGGAAATCCTAGCACTATGTGGTCTTGCATTGTCCTGCTGGAAAATCAACACTCTGGATTGGCTTGCAGTTATGGAAAAACTGTTGCCTCAAGTACTTCGTCAATGTATCACTGAGCAGTAAGGTTGCCCTCTATCTGCACCAAATGCCTACTTGCTTTGAAGATAATATCCTTAAGGAATAGAAAGAAGACAAAGGTTAAATTGACAACACAACTGGCAGAAGGCACAGGTGTCATTCTTCGAACGTCACTCTTGAAATCAAGACTTAAAGGATGAGTTGCTGTAAGAATACCTCTGTTAAGAAAGGGGAACAAGACTAAAAAGCTAAAATATGCACAAGAACACAGAAATTGGACTATGGAACAATGGTCAATGGTGATTTGGACTATTGATGGATGGACAATGACACCTGTGCCTTCTGCCAGTTCTGTTGTCAATTCAATGCTTGTCTTCTTTCTATTGTTCATCCTTGTTAGACAGCTTTTTGGATCTTGCAGTCCTGTGTTTGTCAATAATACTTCTCTGTACTTGTTGATTATGCTTCAGATACCACACCTTGAAAATCAAATTATGCAAGCTATTTCACTCAATGTTTTTCCTTCTTTATGCATGTCAAGATTGTTATAATAGTAGAAAATACTAGTGGAGGCTTTGAGTAAATTGATGATGCTCATAATGCATCAGAGTAGAAAAATGCAACATGTCTAAGACGTTTATATATTGTAACAGAACAAGGGGTATGGTCATTAATAGGAGGTACATGAGGGCAAGTTTATTGGCAAACTATGGCCTCACATTACCGGAAACAAAATGGCCGACCCGGGGAGACTGCATTTCTTAGCCAGCCCCACGAAAGGAACTGATGTCTCAATGACAGGGTGTTTGTATGATACAAAAAGGGACAGTCCCAATGAGATATTGAATGAGTAGGAGACAGCATTGTGATCGAGAAGTAGAGAGAGAGAGAAAAACCTGTGGGAGACCTAGTTACTGAAACTTGTGAGTTTTGCCCTGGACTGTTCTGATTACCCAGTTTGTGTTGCCTGACCCTGTTTTGTGTGGGTAACCTGCTACGTATTACCTGACCCTTGCCTGTTTACTGATCTGCTTTTGGAATAATAAACCACATGCTGACCTGTTTTACATTGAACATTGTTATGTGTGAACATACTTGTACATGTCTCTCCTGCTTTATATGTGCACAAATTTAGACCAACTTCTTTATTTGTGTGTGTGTGTGTGTGTGTGTGTGTGTGTGTGTGTGTGTGTGTGTGTGTGTGTATATATATATATATATATATATATATATATATATATATATATGACATACAGTGTATATCCTACCACAATATTCCCTTCCTGCGTTACAGCTGATAGGAACCAACCTGATCACACGTGGCTTCCTACAGTATGAGCAGCATAGAAGGCAAATGTGAAGATAAGATCAGGTCTGCTAAAGGAAGTGAAAGAAGTAAAAAAAAAGTTATACAGACAAACAAAAACTACACTCGCAAAACAAGACATGGATAATGTTCCTGTGTTTATGAGACGTGAACACCTTTACGGGGTATTTCAGTTTCACCCTTAACATGATTCCAGGGAGGCTAGACAATAGCTATAAAACACAGGGATAGAACAGCGGAGACAGGACTTTCTATATAAAATGCATGTGACAATTACACTCAAAACGGCTACCTAATGACCAGTGTTGCTCTGCTTCACTGTTGGGTAGTTTTATGTTCCTTTGCATTAAGTTCCCCTGCAACCTGATTTTCTAAAATGATCAAATTGACATTGATTTGCAGTTCATTGCAGCTTGTTTTGTTTCCTTGTTTAAAGCCTTGTGTCACACATTATGTGTAATAATATCCCGTTTATGATTCCTTCACCTCTAATTAGGCAATAAGAGTCTCTGTGGGCATTTCTAATTATTGTTTAACGTGGTTATGCACAGACGTTTTGAGGTTTCTGTAATGTACAACAAATCCATTAGGCAACAAAAACAGCAACTGCTTATAAAATGGGTAACTGTAACTAAGCAAGTATGTCAAAGACACCAAACCATACACAGTTATATACGCAAAGCTAGATAGCACTCAGAATATTGTCTCACTCATACACAAAGAGACAAGATTGTGCACATTGTGGGAAGTAAAGTATGTTTAACCACAGCTACATTCACATTCAAAACAGCAGTTTTGACAGTGTTGGTATGTCCAAGGCAATATTTTTAGACATGTACACCCACAAAACTACATTGACAGCATTGGCAACTGTTAACATAAATGGAAACCATTTTGAATCCCACTTGTTACCACAGCATTCAAGAATCCTGCCCTTGGTTGAGGCCTCTATTCCAATTTCATGGTCATAATATATTAATAACTGTGATCCCAATCATTGGCAAGGAGCAGTGTTATATGCTGATGGGGATCATGGTTTTGGGACTTGGGGTTGATTTCAAAGCCAGAGTATTCTGGCTATTTTCTTGCATTGAAAACCAAGCTTCTGATTCTGTGCTTTTTAATCACAATCACTGTTGCAGTGATGCATTGGCATTCACACATGTGAATATGTTCATGTTTACACCGTAATTATTATTATTATTTTTATGATAGCATTTCTAGCAAGGGAACTATGGTTAAAGTATTATGATTCCATTCATAACTAGAAATGTGTGTTTTTGTGTAAAGTTAATTTACTCACAACACAGCATAATAGGACATATAGATACATTGAGTTATGAAGCAATCATTGATAAGTTCAAACCGCCAGCAGGCTGTGTAGGTTAAACTACAGCAATGTAGACAATAAATAAAATATTATATAAATAAAATGTATACAGTCATTAGAACAGTCGTACACAAAAGTATAAAAATGTGAAGGTTCATTTTGCAGAAGTACAGGATGTTTATGAATTTCTGTGTCACTTCTGATTTTTTTTTTTTTTTAATAAGTATGTAATCACAATCGTAGCACTGTATCTGTAATATCTTTTTGTAACCAATCTGCATTTTTTGTAACTATTGTAGCCATGGCAAGTTTAATTAAACTCATCAGAGCAGTGACCAGGGTACTTGTATTTCCTTTAACTACTCTGTCAATCAGGTTTTAGTACTGTGTCAAAACCTTCAATACGTTTTCCTAGGAATGCTCAAATTAAGTTTTATGAGAACTGGATATTAGTAAATTCCATAGTCAAAGCCCTTTATTTGTGTTTATTATTTGATATAACATTTCCCAGGAATGTATTAGGGTAAAAGCCAACAGAAGGATCTTAAAAATATGTGTTTAAAATGTTCTTTATAAAAAGTGAACAAAAGAACCACTTCAGCTAATTAACCTTAAAATCAGTCACAAAATAATAAAGACACCACCCCTCCAGGACCCCTCCATTTTCAAACAACATCATCTCTATTCGGACAAACAAAAAACGCATTTGAACGGAACATGAGATATAAATAACGATATGAAGCTTGACTCTATATCCCTTTAATTTAATTCCTTGCCAATTCTGGTTTGAAAACAACATGTTTTGCCAAATTTGCCAGGCTGATTATCCCAAGCAAACACTGGTAAAACTAAAATTGCAACTTCCTATAAAACTCAGATAGAAATCGGTGCCAAAATGCCTTTTCACCAGTGCATACTTAAACGAAAATACGGTGCTGACATGATAGAACTACATATGTACTATGATGACTAACAATAATAATAAGAATATGCTTTACTTTCAACTCAACTGAAGAGCATTACTGTGATGCCTTTATTCTAAACTTCTGCAAAGAGGGCCTGTGGATCCTTTAATAAGAGAACTCTGTCTTTGGAAACACACTTTCAAAGCCACGTGGAACACAAAGGGGACTAAAAGTAAGAGATACAGTATGGTTGACAGAAGGATCAGCTGCAGATCACTTTAGTGCAATAACACATCAACATCTGCAGCGGAAAAAAGTTAGACTGTGCCAATTATTTTTGTGAAAGTAATGAAAATATGTCATTGACTCAGTTGTGGGTTTCCCTTTGGTTAACTGTAAAGATGCTGCTGTCTCCACTGGGTCCCTACAGTAAATCAACTGCCACCATAAAACCGGATCTCTCCACACATACGCAAACAGTGAACCACAAGGGTTACTTGTAAACAACTGGAGCTTCAGACATGCAGTCATAAAAGCTGAGTAATGTCAAATCGCACAGAGATAACATGGACACAAACAAAGAAGACAGCTGATTCCGCATCCAGCGCTCAAAGAATATCATGGACATTTGCAGAGGTTTTTGAGATGTTATAGCAATAAAATAATGACTTGGATCGCATTATTGAAGAGTTTGTCGATAAAACGAGTGATCAGGAGAGGATTTATCTGTACACACGACTATGAAGAGATATGTGAAAAATACAATGAACAAGGGGTGGGGCTTGGCTGGAGATGCAGTATCAATGTTTTTTTGCTATGCAGTGCCTTTAACCCTTTGCGATCCTATGTCGAACCAGGTCCGACATCATCAAAAAAAACGTAAAGCATAGGTCTCTGGTCGTTTTTTCTCTGGAAAAAGCCAAGAAAACCTTTCAATGGCCGAGTGAGACCGATAGGAGCTGAATGAAGCCAAAACAAAAAAGGACGTATCTCATGGCCCCATGCACTGCAGAGATAACACAGACATAAACAAAGGAGACAGCTGCTTCCGCATCCAGCGCTCAAAGAATATTACTATCATTTGCAGAGCTTTTTAAGATGTTATAGGAATAAAATAATGACTTGGATCGCATAATTGAGGAGTTTGGTGATAAAACGAGGGATCAGGAGAGGATTTATCAGTCTATAAAGAGGTATATGAATAATACAGTGAACAAGGGGTGGGGTTTGGCTGGAGATACAGTTCTGAGTGTCCTTTTGCGATTCAATGCCTTAAACCTGTTTTAGTCTGAAAAAAAACAAAACAAATTTAAACAGCCTGTGTAAAATAAAGAGCAGGTGTGAAAATAAACTGGACCCAATGCGCCTGACAAGCGCTGAATAAATGAACTGCTAAGCTAAGGGTTAAGTATCTCTAATTATTGTGTATTTACTTATTTGTTACTTAGTAAATAATATCTACTTACACATAATTACAATGTTATTAATGCGTAGTTCATCCCCCCACCTGTGTGACCTTTGGCCATGTATGTCTCCAACCACTTTCTGTAACTTCATATTAATAGGAATACAGTATTATTGTTATTATTATAAAATGTCAAATAACTGCTTTTGTTATGATTTTCTACATGCCCAAGCCTAATCCTTTTCGTGACAGACTGGTATATTTATACAAACATTTAATAAGATCAGTACAAGAGCCCAGTGGGACAGCATAAACAAACTTCCAGGTGGGTTTTTGCACATTAGTTGTTTAAGCTTGTAGAATTCCTTCTGTCAAAAACTTTTCCTGGCCAAACCTGTCAATACACCCTTGTTTCTAGTTCGCTGTTGTTGAATTATGCTCGGTAGGTGCTAATCTTGTTTCATAGCACTCATAAGATTAGCAAGCCCCAGTCTGATCACTGTTACATACTTCAAGTTTTACATCATACT